>NW_027492241.1:0-604626 GCF_021521415.1 Bidens hawaiensis | reverse complement strand
AGTCGAACAAATGATTCACGGGACATGCGTAACAATTCAATGCATTGTTTGGGATTTCCTTGCAATAACTCTAACGTGTATTTATGTCCCGTCATTGACGAATCATTGTCTCGTTTTCGTTTCAAACCCCTCTTCCAAAAAAAGCGGATATACAAGTACATAACAACTACCAGAAGTATTTTCTCATCATTATTCATTATGAACCTGTTAATAAAACATAAACAACCATGTCATAAAGCATAAACAACCATTATCATAAAGCATAAACAACCATGTCACATAGCCATAAAATAACATACAATGTGTTAAACTTAACCAAAAAGCATAGAATGTATTCAACATAACTAAAAAAACATACACCAAAAACAAATAATGTTTTCAACAAAACAAAAACTACTTCAAAAGTCCTAAATTTTTAGCCGTCATCTCGATCCACCCTTTTAACACGACGGGAACATTTGGCAATGCCATCCACGCCTCTCTCATGTCCGTGGACATTCCAAAAATATGAAAAGCAACCAAATATAGAGGGTCCGTCGGCTCTAACCCAACCAAACTTAACTTCTCAGAACACTCAACAACTGTTGTAACTACCGGGCGTTTTTTTTCAGGTTTTTCCCTAGTCAAATGTAACAAAGCATTTTTCATGTGAAGTGCTAAATCCTCAAAAGTGACGGATGATGATGGTTTTGAGGTTTTAGCCCTTTTGGGGGTAGGCTCGGGAGTAGGCTCAGAAGTAGGCTCAGGAGTAGGCTCAAAAGTAGGCTCAAAAGTAGGCTCGGTAGTAGGCCCGGTAGTAGGACTAGTGCAGGCATCATCTTCTGTGTTGTCTATAATCATCAGTTGTTGGACCGATCGGAGCTGATGACAAGAGGATGATCCAACCACTGATGTTTGGGTTGAGGTCCACTTGCGATTCCCCGTGGCAATGTTCTCATCAAACAGTTGTGCATGAAGTTCAGGAAATGCTAATGGAGTTGTTTTTAAGGATGCCGCTTTCGAATGCCCCTAAAAAAATAACGGTAGATGTTAAAAAATAAACTAGGGGTGGACTTTAAGGTAGAGGTAGATGTTAAAAAATAAAAATATATGAACATACCTTCTTAAAGTCTTCCCATTCCTCGTTCGTTAAGGTAAAGGTATTTGTTTGAGGGTTGTAGATGTTGCCGGTTTTGTTTTTCAAATACAACCATCCTATGTATTTGGCTTTAAGATTATCATAGGCGTTTTTGACTTGTTTTTGACTCAAATCCAATCCAAACTTTTCCTTAAGAACCCGTATTACCTTAGCCCACGATTCTTTGTGCAAACTCAACCCTTTTTTACCCACAGCGTTTTTCTCTTCAATGCATGTTTCTAATAAACATTTTATTTGCTCATTCGACCAATGTTGTTTCTCTACCATTTTTATGATCAACTAACAAGAAACAACAATTATTTTGTCAAACTTATTGGTCAAAATGGTTAGTTTGAGCAAAATCACTAACTAGTAACTATAAAACAAAAATATATCAGTATTATGCAACTAAAATATATCAAAATGGTTAGTTTGAGCAAAACCAAACCGTCGATATTGAACCGTTCACGAACAAGTTCATTTCCTTAATAAACGAACAAATATGCATATCAGGCAGTATGCAGTGAGCTTTTTTGTTTGAATAATGCAGTGTGTAAACATGTAGTAAAGGATGTTTGTAGGGCATGAAAAGAAGCCAAGGTGTGATGTTGGTTTGTTGTTACAGAATATATAACTAAAGGTAAGGCCTGGTATTTGGAGAAAGAAGAAAAGCAATATAAACGAAGCGAACCTTGGCTATTTTGAAGAAATATTTATGACTTGAGAGGTAGCAAAGCAGGCAGGTCAGGTGGATTAGAAACATGTCGCAATGGGTTTAGGTCCAAATAGATGATGCTTAAATACTAGTAGCCAAAAAGGGTTTGTTTGGTTGGTTTTGATTGGATTGTCTCCCGACAACTGTCCTATTAAGACGGGTCGGGCGAGTCAAAATATTTTTTAGAACTAGAGTTGTATTATGTTCTCAAGTTTACGCTCACAAATTGACCCGGTATCTGTAAACTGGTCAAAAAATTTTATAAGTAATAAATGTGTTATTTATGATTACAAATTTACAACATATGGATTGCCTTAACAGTAATCTGTTTTTTTTAAATAAAACAAAACCCGTTGACCCGTTTACAATAAAACACAACCCAAATTGATCCGGTTATCAATAAATGGGTCAAAATTTTTGCAAGTATAATATATACTAACTGTGATTACGAAAAATAATCTAACTTTTTGATTAAATCATAACCATTTTGACCCAATTATAACAAAAACCCACCCAAATTGACCCGTTATCAGTAAACGGGCCAAATCACCACCATTAATATTATAAGATAATTACCCGATATAGCAGGAGTGAAAACACCATCACCAATTGTCATGCAAGTTCCAAGAAGAACAAAAATCAACACCATCACCAATTGTCATGCAGGAGTGAAAACAGATTTTGTAAATATGGTAAACCGTTTATAAACTTTGGCATTTAATGTGTTTTAAAGGTGGCACATTTGCATTGTACTCCTTATTATGCCGCCACGCAAAACTTAGCATGCTTCCAAATCAACAAGAAACTGATGAGAAACTATCTGCATAAGGTGTCAAAAAGACTGCAGAAACATGGCAAAGTTTTGCATTGAAATCTTTCTTTGAAAAACACACCAAGTTTAGAAAAGGATTGTTGATTTTTGTTCTTCTTGGAACTTGCATGACAATTGGTGATGGTGTTTTCACTCCTGCTATATCGGGTAATTATCTTATAATATTAATGGTGGTGATTTGGCCCGTTTACTGATAACGGGTCAAAAAATAAAAATAACACATAAAGTTGTATTATGTTCTCAAGTTTACGCTCACAAATTCCGATTTTATCTTCCCCTGCTCGTTCTAATATGCTGCATTTGGGTATTGAGTTTAGAACTAGGCTAAATAATCCCTCAATGACTACCTTTAGCAGCAGTAGTAGCAGCGGCCGTGTACCGACACGACGGGTCAAGTTATCGACGGAAGCAGACATACATATACATACACAAACACAAACACACTGTAGCATGCGATTAACAAGATTTAGCACAAATTAGAACCTAACTACAATACAATCACTTAACAAATCATTTTCAGTTTCACCTAATGAAAAGAATAGAAAGAAACCCTAAAATGAAAAGAATAGAAAGAAAGCATACCTTCAAGAAGATGCCGGAGCAGCGGCGGCAGCGTGGTGAATGGAGCGGCGGCGGCAGTGGAGAGGAGGAGGAGTGGAGTTAGCCGGCTTGGAGCGGAGGAGGTGTGGATGCGACCGGCGGCTTGGTGAGGATGAAGGAGTTGAATAGGGTTAGGAGGAGGATGATGATCGGTTATAAGCTAAAATGTGTAGAAGAGGTTAAAGAAGTGATAATACCAACACTTCTGGGAGAAGATGGCGCGCAGACGTTTTTTAATGAAACGTCTTCGAAAAAACAAACACACTGCAGAGCCCAACGTCTGCGCGCCCTCTTCTCAGTGCAGACAAAAGAGGTGGAGAAGTCCTTCTGAGGAAAAACAAACAGCACCTAAGTGTATTAAAGGTTCCGGAGGGGTAGTTCTCAACACGTTAGTTGGAGTCACTCGGATATACCCTATTCTAATCAGGGGAAAGCCAGAAAGGTATTCTGAATTTAATATAAGATACTCTTAATAAAACCTACTTTTAATTTTTAATATATAGTAAAAAAAAAAGTTATTATTTTTCACTTTTAGGTTGAGTGATGGAGTTTTCGTGGTGAGATCAGAGAGGGTGGAAAGCAAAAGGATACACTTGTATGACCAGAGGTAAATCTGTTTCATCACTTATACTTACAGATGGTAATTTTACATATCATATAGTTGTTATACTCATAATTAATGCATTAGTTTTTTATATTTATAAAAAAACCAAGTGTTGGCAACCTGATCTGATCACCTTAAAAACATGCATGTTAAAAGGGTTTGATTCAAAAAAAAGGTTTATTTTGGTTCGGGTGACGGGTTTGGATCAAAACATGTCGGTTCTAGACGGGTTTCGGGTATGAATATGTCGGTTTACATGTCTTTAAATGCATGCTACTCACGTTTTGGTGTGGCTACGCGCGCTCAGGCATTGGCTGCGCATGCAAAAATTTTGGTCGCTTGCATAGCTGTTAACACTACTGAAGCCAGGAAACGTGCGCCCGACGCCACATAATGCACGTAACGCAGCCCATGTACGTGCTTAATCGAGCGATGTGTAACCTGCTCCGCTTGTGTAAGCGGGCCCGGTTATACGCGTTCAGGCGCTGGTTGAACGTGTTAAGTGCCACTTAGCGTATTCGTGTGTCAGTTGTTTAGGTGCAAGTTACGTGCGTCGGGTCAGTTACGCGTGTGTGAATGCACCAATGATTATATAATTCCGAAGGAAGACAACAAAAATTGTGGAAACTTTACTCATTGAGACGTGGCTTTTATTAAAATAAACTGTTTCACCTATTTGTAACTAATTTCTACCTTTGCTTTTGCGGGATGCTTTAACTTTGAGTCATATGTTTGCATATCTTAGAAGGGCCAAGATGCCATTAATAAGTAAATAGCAGTTAATTTAGTTATTGAGGGGAAGTTTAATGATTGACTATTTTGTAGGCGTTCAAGCATCATGGAGGGCATTATGCCCAAATTTCAGTGAAGGTTAAATTGTTTCCAAATGATAGGGGAAAATATTTCAAAGCTACCAGAACGTGTACTCACTTCCACATGTGCTTTAGTTTACAAGAACTAACCGGTAATACTTTGTATATACACACACACACACACACACACACACCCAGGAAGTACCATATTAGGTGTAATTATTCCTCAAATATCGTCTGTACTAAAATTCGGTTTAAATAATCTTCTAATTGCTTTGTTTACTTCAATTTGATGTAGGTGATGGGACTCGGGGTTGATCTTGACCAATAGTGCTGAGGACATGGTTACACAAAGCTCATAAGCTAATGCCATGATCCAGGTCCACAAGATGAACCGGGAAAGCAGTTTTGGTCAAGGTGTTCGCAGAAGCCAAAGCAACCCTGCTAATATGTGGTCAAGGTGTTCGCTGAAGCCAAAGCCAAAGCCAAGCTGGGATGAAGAATGATGCCCTAGAGGAAAACTAAATTTAATATTTTCAGTTACAGCTAGAAGACCAACCCTGCTAATATGATTGTTTAACTGTTTTTGGTCCAAGGGCAATATGGGAACTTTAATGTATAGTATTGGTTACAACAGAAACTCAATAACCAAGGGCAATTATGTATGTTCAACTATTAGACGATACGGGTTGAATCCAAACCTAAGTTTGACCCGTTTGCAAATTAGTAACATGACAATCGACATGTATCTATCGAAACTGCCCTTTTAAATTTGACTTTCGTGAGTCAAACTGGTATTTTCAACTCTTAGCAATTGTTGGATCGACTATGATAAAAGTATGGTAATTAACTCGGTGGGAATAAACATTTCTTAGCATAATGTTTCGACTCATATGATATGTATGTCACAAAAAAGAAAAAACAAATTAATGTAGTCAACACATTCGAAAGTTAATATTCCCGTACACCGGACTGGTCAACTACTAGTTGATTTATGTGGTTGTCTAGCATATACGAAAAGAAAAAGTTTTTGGACTTTTGTGGACTACTAGGTTCACAGTATTGTTTTGTGTACAAGGAAACTCAAAAGTCAAAGGAGTCCTTATTTTTTTTCGGTGACGTGAATTCAAACAAGAAAAATAAAATCAAAGGTTGGTTTGTTATTTTGTTTATTGGTTAAGTTCTATTCAGTTAAACAAGATGGTTTAATCATTAATCATTATCGGTTGGATTGGACGAGTTAGGTTCAATTGTTGAAGCTGCTGTGTGGACTTGAATTGGGTTCGTTATCATATTCGAACTTCACGATTGGTAGAAAAGAAGGTCACTGGTTATATAAGTCAAAAGTGTGTTGATTTTTGTGAACAATTCAATTCTTCACATTAAAAGGTTAAGAAAAGAAAACAACTATAATTGATTTTCCTTATTGAGCAGACGTGGAAGGGAAAAAAAAAGAATAAACAAGTTGGGGTTTATTTTTTGTTTTCTTGGTTCACCAAGTTTTTTGTTTTAAACAAGAAGGTAACAAGAAGGTTTAACCATTAGTATTGGGTTTTTTATTTGGGTTGAACAAGACGGTTTAATTCAGAGTTTATATTTTATTGGGTTAAACGAGTTAGGTTTTAACCAAGGTTTGTATCTGTTCCAACGAAGTGGAGCAAGGGTGTTCAACACCGTCAATAGCAGGTGATAAAGAAGATCGGCCGGTAATCCAACCCAAAGCGAGTGGGGGGATATCGTTGCAGGTTCCAAAGTTGAACGGAACTAATTATATCACATGGGCGATTGTGGTGGAAGCGATCTTGGATGATCAAGAGTTATGGGAAGTTGTTCAACCTAATGAGGGTGCGATTATTGATGCAAAGAAAAATAAAACGACAAAGTCGTTTTTGTTCCAAGTTATGGAAGGTAATATTCTACTTCAGGTTTCTCAATACAAGAATGCTCGGGAAATATGGACGGCTTTGAAAGCACGGTATGTTGGGCCCGAGCGAGTTCAAAAGGCTCGATTTCTAACGTTGAAAAGTGAATTTGAGAAACTCAAGATGGCGGAAAACGAGACCGTTGATTAGTTTGCAGGAAAAATAACAAGTATGGTTTCAAAGGCAACGAGTCTAGGTCACGTGTTTGAGCAAGATGTCTTGGTGAAAAAGTTATTGGATGGGTTCCAGATAAGTTCTTTCAACTTGTAGCCTCAATCGAGCAAAGTGTTGATCTTGATAGTTTGATGTTTGAAGATGCTGTTGGAAGACTTAAGGCGTTTGAGGAACGTCTACGAGGGAGAGAACGCGCTTCAAATTCACAAGGTCAGTTACTTTTCAATCGGTCGGAAAATAATTACAAGGGAAGTCGTATGATCAGTCCGGTAGCCGAGGTAAGGGTTGGCCGAATTCACAGGGGCGTGGAAGAGGCAGGGAAACCGAAGGTCAAGACCGAGAGGATGAGGATCAAGATGGCTGTGACAACCGAGATGGTCAACATCGTGAGTCAAGGTATACGGGTCAAAGAAAAGATCGTCAATGGAGAAGAAAGGATATGTCACAGGTTTAGTGTTATCGTTGTGACGAGTTCGGTCACTTTGCGTCTACGTGTCCGGAACGTATGAAGAAAAAGGAAGAATCTAATTTGAACAAAATTGATGACATTGATCCAAATTTATTTATGATTAAAGGTGATCAGAAAACGGTTTTTCTGAATGAAGATGGTGTGATTCCAAAGCGTTTCGAAACCGAACCGATGGAGAAATATGTTTGGTATCTCGACAACGGAACATCAAATCACATGACGGGTAATAAATCGTATTTTTATGAATTGAATGAACAAGTCATAGGAACGGTGAAGTTCGGAGATGAATCTTGTATTGATATTCGGGGAAAAGGGTCGGTCTTAATTGAAGGAAAAACGAGGGAGCAACGTTTGTTGACCGATGTCTACTACATCCCAAGCTTACAGTGCAATATCATAAGTCTTGGTCAAGCAACGGAAGGTGGATGCAAGATTCACATGAAACACGATTTTCTAACCATCAAAGATGATGCAGGTAAGCTTTTGATGAAGGTGACAAGGACCAAGAATCGATTATACAAGATTAGTCTCAAGATAACAAGTTCCGATAAACGAGCTATCATTGGAATGAAGAATTTTGCAGGTAAGAATCTTCAAAGTATTGGACCGAAAACAAGCCGATTACGAGTCAGGTTCCAATCAAAGATCCAAGTTCCAAAATTCAAAGTCCAAAGACGAGTGTTCAAGAAACTAAACGCGTGGTCAAGAAAGAGACTCAAACCCAAGGGAAGGCGAGTAATGATCAAACGAAGCAAGTGTGTCTTCTAGCCAAGTGGAGCTGAAAGAACATTGCAAGAGATCAAGAAAAGCCTCGGGAGAGTCAAGAGAATGATGACAAGCGTGAAGTTGAAGACCCGCCAATTTCGAGTAAGAAATTAGGGGGTGAGTCGGTGACTCGGGTACAACAATTGCGGGGGTGATTGTTGGCTCAATTGTTGTTTGGCCCAAGTGTAAGGCACAACCCAATAATTAGGTTTTATTATATCTAGTAATGTCTTGGCTAACAAGTTAGGTTAGTCTATATAAACCGAGTAATGGTTAGACATTAGAGATATGTGAAGTTGGTGTAACCGAGTTAGGGTTCATCAAGAGTCAAACCGAGTTAGGGTTTGAGGTTTTTAATCAGTTTTTTGAGTGGATTTTCTGATTAATATAAACGAGAGTTATTCGTTTAGTTCGTGTTTGATTATCGATCTGGGACTTGACTTTAGAACGTGATGAAAAAGGGCTTTTTATAAAGTTCAGAGACTTTATCATGCAAAAAAGGATTTCGTTGTGGCCTGGGAATAAGTAAGAAGTTTTAAAAGTTCATGTAGAAACACAAAGGTGCGCATCATGTGCAAGTGGCGAACAGGAACGCGTCTTAGGGTCTTGAGGCAGCGCCACATGTACTTCTAGGCCAAAATTAGTCAGATTTATGGTTTGCAGGACACTGCTATGTAAAAAGTAAAAACAACCAAAGTGATGAAGAAACTATAAGATAATTTGCTTGATAAATGGTTGATATATAAAATAGATGAGAGATCAAACAACTTCTGATTGCAAATAGAACTTATTTGGTTGCTTTGGTTCTTGGGACCTAAACGTCTTGAAGTGCCTAACCAAGAATACAAGTTTAGTGGCTTTATGTGTATTATTTTTGAAGATCCGTAGGGACTCTTAACATAAATAATTGCATAATGTTATGTTTCTAAGTATTATTAGGCAATATTATTACACTAGTTTTAGAGCACATGTCATACACGGGATAATTCAAATTATGAAATTATAAGTAAAACAAATAATTATATAGCGTATATGAAAAAATGTATTACATTTATGCATGTATCTATACTATGTGTACATAAATTGATTTTATTTATATCACAAAATGACTTTTTTTTATATGAACTTAATAAAAAATGCATGTGCAAAAGCGTAGCCGAGAATGCTTCTTTCTACTGAATTTTGGTTATAAATCAATTTCGGAAATACGACTTCACATACGATAGTAAGTCTAACCACTCAACCTAAATACAAAAAGAACGTTACCTTTATTGATATATTTATCAATTTACCACCCATCAAAGGAAAAGATAACATTAAATTGTAACGATAGATGTTATTCAAGAACTATGTTTTTCTGAACTACATCATGAAAAAGATTTTGATAATTTTGAGGGGGCGCTCGACTTTGTCATAATGACAACATAAATAACATGTTAACCCATTAAATTTTGTGAATATTTTGTTTCATTTGAGCATAGTTTTGCATCACATGCCTCCCATACAATGTTCTAATCATCATTGAAGAAAAAGTTAATGCTGGCAAGTATATTTCAAACTTAATAAAAGTTAGAAGCATTGATAGGTATGAGTGAAATGTCGAAATCTTTTCTTAACTTTTAATAGACGAGGGAAAAATAGTCAATTTGCCAAATCCCGAACCTTTTAATTATTTCCAAAAATGCACTTGAAAATAAATTTGAAACCCGAATCATGTTTGAAATTCTAACTCTTATCCTTTTGACATTTTCATGTCAACACTTTAAACGCATAACAAATTTGACGATAAATCTATTTGCATTCTCAAACTTTTAAAAATACTCAACATTTCCAGTTTAACCCGTAACAAATTTTGACCTAAATGTAGTTAACTTGTACCCAACAATCTATTTACCAACTTTTAACCCATAAAAATCAAATTTAAATTTCACAAAAAACCCGAAACAATCATTGATAAAAAAACTAAGAAATTAGATATTATAAACTTTGTTATGTCTGAAAGTGATTCGTGTATATTATCCTTACATTTTAACATATATATATAGTTGACTAAATTAATGGAAAAATAATGGATAGATTTAAATCATATATTTATAATTTATAAATTTATATGACAATTTATAATAATAATAATAATAAATAAATAAATAAATAAATAAATAAATAAATAAATTGATTTTAAAAAATGTGGATCGACTTTTAAGCATATATTAATTATAACTAAAAAGTACTTTGTAAAATTAAAGCATATTTGAGTTTTGTTTTTATTTACAATCTTCTACAATATACATAGTACAATACGTGAATAATATCGTTCGAAATTATATTATTTTCACTCTTTGAGAAACATGCATGGTTGGCTGTTGATTTTTGAATTTCACCAAGTATTTTGGAATATATAGTAAAATAATATGTTAATAATTATTTTTATAATATTGTATAGATATATAATATAGATAAAGTGTAATAGGAAAATAAATAATTATTGATTTATCTACCTATTATAATAAAGTAAAATAAATGTGAACACTTGTCATTTTTTGGTTAATTCTTACAATTTGTTCCCTCCAAAACTAAGATCTTAATTGGCCATAATATATGTAATAAATCTATAATTACTCACTTTCCTTTTACACTCTGTTTATATTATATCTATAAGTTCTTATAATAATAAATATTAACATATTATTTTTCTATATATTCCAAAATACTAGGTGAAATCCAAAAATCAACAACAAACCATGTTTCTCAAAGTCTGAAAAGAATAAAATTTCAAATGTTATCATTAACATATTGTACTTGTATATTGTAGAGATTGTAAAGAAAAACAAAACTCGAATATGTTTTCATTTTACAAAGTAATTTTTTTAATCATTAAGTTATAAATAGTTGCTTAAAAGTCGATTCATCTGGGTTTTTTGTGGAACTAAAATTTGATTTTTATGGGTCAAAAGTTGGTAAATAGTAAGGGCGTCAATTCCTGACACGACCCGAAACCCAACACGAAAATATATAGGTCTTGGGTTGGCTGACACAACCCATTTTCTTATATAGGTCAACCCAATCCCGACACGTTTAAAAAACAGGTCAACTGAACCTGACCCGTTAAAAAGTAGGTTGACCTATTAACCCGTTTAGCAAATTTGTAGAAGCTAATATTTTTATATTATAAATAAGATTTTTAAGTTTTAAAGTTAAATACTTAGTCTTTTAAAAGTAAAACGAATTTTTTTACGCTACTTTTATCTACTTTTACTTCTAATAATTTCATTTAGTAGCTCTAACTATATATTTTCTGGTTATTTCATTCGTTTGTTCTTATTTTGAGCTAAATATGTGAATTTAAATTTGTTAACATAGATTAAGAAATAAAAACACAAAAACAATTAGATTTATCACATAGTATTAACACGTTTTATATGAATAAGAGTAATAAATCGTGTTATTTATTACTAAGTTAATAGATATTAGTATATTACTCATATTCATATTTGAATGTAAAATAGGTTGACCCGAAACACAACCCGAACACGGTACAATTTAAATGGGTTGACATGGCCCGACACAAATAAATATATGGGCTGGGTTAAGGTTGAAGAATCTCAACACGTTAACCCGTCAACCCAAAACCCATCAACCCGTTAACTCACCAACCCGACACGATTAACACCCCTACATTAAATACTTGAATAACCCGAATATGCATGACATGTTGATATTATTACATTTTCCTATATAATATATTAAACTTTTGGGTTAGTCTAAGTCTTATCTTAAATACCATATACAATTAATAATTATTTTTTGATCAGTATTTTTTTTTAATAATTTTAAAATTTTGAATTCTTTCGGGTTGCTTTTTAAAACAATCAGATTTGAAATCGAATTTGAGTTTCAAATTAATAAATTCAATTAACAATATTCAGATTCGACTAATTCTAACTCAATATCTTTTGATGTAAGTTAATTTATAGACAACAAATTTAAGTATTTAACCAATAAAAACAATCACCAAATGTAAAAAATTATATAACAATTTTTAAAACATATCCAATATAACTTTTCACCAAATAATAATAATAACAATTCAACTACCCTAATCTATCTAACCTGACCCAACCCGACCCGGAATTTTAAATCCGGGTCACCTTATCCGCTTTAACAATCGGGTTCGCCTTCGCTATCGCTTCCCTCTCGTTCCTCTTAAAATCGAACTCACAACCATGCTCTTCGGGGTACCGATGGGCCCCACAAAACATCTCCCCACATTTACACTTAAACCCCATCACACCAACCTTCTTGTTACAACTCAAACACCTATTCGAAATCTGAACCTCCTCAACCGCCACCAGGGCTTCAGCCGCAGCCACCGAAGCCGAAGTAAATGATGAGCCGACTTTGTTGACTAATTTTTTCATCATGGCTTTAGCTGAAGCCGCTTACTGGTTGTTAACTTGTGAGTCACGGTAGCATTTGGAGCAAAGGTTCATTGTTGAAGCCGCAGCCGTTGGCGGAGAGAGCTGGCTCGGATGGGTGGAAGGTTGTAGCATCGTTCATGCTGTTTGCATTAGAATTCATGTTTGCGAGTAATAAAAATAGTAATATTATTGACCAGAAACTAATGATATAAATTTGTTGGAATAATAATAAGGTATGTATTTATTTATAAGCTAAGGGTGCGACATAATAGTCCATAATGACGGTGGAGAGTTAGTTAAAAATCTGTTTTACCCCTACTAGAAGTTTAAGTTTGTATAAAAGTGCGAGGGTAGTTTTGTCTTTCTGAAGTACTTAAAACAAGGGCTTTAGGTGTGGTTAGAAAACCGCACAAACCGCCGCGTATAGCTCAAACCGCCGCATATAGATGTTTTTTAAAAAGACGTGTTTTTTTGTCTTTTGTCTAACCGCCGCATATAACTCTACCCATGGCATATAGGTGTTTTTTAAAAAACGTGTTTTTTTTGTCTTTTTATGTTTAATGTATATTTTAGTTTTAATTTAATTTTATTTATTTTGATTATTGTTTTTTATTTTGTTGTCTTATTAAAAATATTTTTTATTGATTTTTTTTATCAAGAATTACAACAATTATAACGAAGCAACGTAAATAAATGATATATATATATACGCACACACACAACCATTACAACAAATTTGTACAAATAATAACAAAATGTAGAAATCTATCTAAATGGCAGCGTCACTAGCGTGGTAACGGGCGATGCTTAAATCGTAGGATTATATGACGATGAAAACACAAAACCACCACCATGTTCTGACCATGAAGCGAGCACATCGAGCATTAGGCTTGGTCGCGAGGACAACGACGACGTTGTACAATAAAAAACGCAAAAACCACCACCATTACAACGAGTTTGTACAAATAATAACATTGTTTTTTTTTGAACGGCCAACTAAGTAACGCCGGGTACTTCGTACGCGGCCCCCATTGGCTAAAGGTAGCCCGAGCTTTGAGGGATTCACCGTTTAAAACACGACCCCACGCCCGCCAAACGGCACGACAACGAGGATTCTTTATAATTTTTATAATTGTTGATAAAGAAAATAAAAAAAATCTATTTTTATTAAAAAAACAAAATAAAAAAACAATAACTAAAAGTAATATAAAATTAAAACGTGTTTTTAGAAAAGTATCCTTATACGCCGCGGTTAGCACTAACCCTGGCATATAAGGCGGTGTGGGGTGTGGTTAGGAAGACCCACAAACAACCTTCT
This sequence comes from Bidens hawaiensis, assembly GCF_021521415.1. Classification (NCBI taxonomy): domain Eukaryota; kingdom Viridiplantae; phylum Streptophyta; class Magnoliopsida; order Asterales; family Asteraceae; genus Bidens; species Bidens hawaiensis. The sequence goes on along the minus strand of NW_027492241.1, from coordinate 590,880 downwards.
ATTTTGGTTCAGAAAAAAAATAGGTTATTTAACGGTAAAAGGAGATTCCAGAGAAACTTTCTAGAAGTATCTAAAATATTCTAAAAAGTTTAATACTTAGTAAAAGGAGAGAAAGATATGTAATCGATGATTATAAGGGTGTAAATGAGTCAAGTAACTCGTGAGCTATTTGATATAGATTAAAAAAAATATGAATGGAATTATGCTAAAATAAGCTTGAGCCTAAAAATAACTTAGTTTGATAATTGAGTTCATAACCGAGTTTCACTTATCGAGATTGAGCCGACTTATTAAACAAGCCTATTGTTTATATAATTTCAATTTATGATTTTTAATGTGCTATTATTTAATTATGATAAAAACACTATATATATATAACACTAAATAATATATATATATATATATATATATATATATATAACTATAAGTAAAAAATATATATATAGAAAAATGTTCAAATAAAAATAAAAAGTTTCCTAAGAATGGTAAGAACCAATAGATTTTTGACATGTGGCATTACAAAATATGGTGAAAGAACAAATCTAGGAAACTATGTCGGTTATAATGGTAAAAGAGTAATTCTAGGAAACTATGACGGTTTTTAATGATTTTAAATCTCAACCATTGATTAACATGATCCAATGGCTATAATTTATTCTTAGTCTTCATAGAAAACTACTTGTTTTTAGGATAATCCTCCCTTATATATGTATATACATATATATAAAATTAAATTTTAAATACTAAACAAGATGAGCCTGATAGTTTTTATAAGTTAAATAAGCAAATTGAAAACAATTAACTTATAGACACCTAACCCAATTGACCCTCATACATGATCTATTAAAAGGGATCGAGCCAATCATAACATTTTGCAAGTGATTCAAGTCTTCAACCAAAAAAAACACCTAGAGGTATTCACTTTCATCTCTAATGATCGTTTAAATCAACAAAGAGAAGGCCCCGATCATCTTTATTAACTCATCCTGCTTCACCAAACACCCCCTTAGTTTATTTCCAATGTCTTAGATTTGTTGATTTGAACGATCATTAGAGATGAAAGTGAATACCTCTAGAGTTTTAGTGAATACCTCTAGGGTTTTTTTTGGTTGAAGACTTGAATCACTTGCAAAATGTTATGATTGGCTCGATCCCTTTTAATAGATCATGTATGAGGGTCAATTGGGTTAGGTGTCTATAAGTTAATTGTTTTCAATTTGCTTATTTAACTTATAAAAACTATCAGGTTCATCTTGTTTAGTATTTAAAATTTAATTTTATATATATGTATATACATATATAAGGGAGGATTATCCTAAAAACAAGTAGTTTTCTATGAAGACTAGGAATAAATTATAGCCATTGGATCATGTTAATCAATGGTTGAGATTTAAAATCATTAAAAACCGTCATAGTTTCCCAGAATTACTCTTTTACCATTATAACCGACATAGTTTCCTAGATTTGTTCTTTCATCATATTTTGTAATGCCACATGTCAAAAATCTATTAGTTCTTACCATTTCTAGAAAACTTCTTATTTTTATTTGAACCTTTTTCTATATATATATATATATAATTTTTACTTATAGTTATATATATATATTATTTAGTGTTATATATATATGTAGTGTTTTTATCATAATTAAATAATAGCACATTAAAAATCATAAATTGAAATTATATTAACAATAGGCTTGTTTAATAAGTCGGCTCAATCTCGATAAGTGAAGCTCGTTTATGAACTCAATTATCAAACTAAGTTATTTTTAGGCTCAAGCTTATTTTAGCATAGCTCCATTCATATTTTTTTAAATCAATATCAAATAGCTCACGAGTTACTTGGCTCATTTACACCCTTATAATCATCGATTACATATCTTTTTCTCCTTTTACTAAGTATTAAACGTTTTAGAATATTTTTGATACTTCTAGAAAGTTTCCTCTGGAATCTTCTTTTACCGTTAAATAACCTATTTTTTTCTGAACCAAAATAGAAGGTTGTTTGTGGGTCTTCCTAACCACACCCCACACCGCCTTATATGCCAGGTTTAGTGCTAACCGCGGCGTATAAGGATACTTTTCTAAAAAGATGTTTTTTGTCCTTTTGTGTTAATTTTATATTACTTTTAGTTATTGTTTTTTTATTTTGTTGTTTTAATAAAAATAGATTTTTTTTTATTTTCTTTATCAACAATTATAAAAATTATAACGAATCCTCGCTGTCGTGCCGTTTGGCGGGCGTGGGGTCGTGTTTTATCCGGTGAATCCCTCAACAGGTGGACCGCTAGGGGCTCCGTCCGTCTGGAATAGTGGCCAGCTCGGGCTACCTTTAGCCAATGGGGGCCGCGTACGAAGTACCCGGCGTTACTTAGTTGGCCGTTAAAAAAAACAATGTTATTATTTGTACAAACTCGTTGTAATGGTGGTGGTTTTTGCGTTTTTTATTGTACAACGTTGTCGTTGTCCTCGCGACCAAGCCTAATGCTCGATGTGCTCGCTTCATGGTCAGAACGCGGTGGTGGTTTTGTGTTTTCATCGTCATATAATCCTACGATTTAAGTATCGCCCGTTACCACGCTAGTGACGTTGCCATTTAGATAGATTTCTACATTGTGTTATTATTTGTACAAATTTGTTGTAATGGTTGTGTGTGTGCGTATATATATATATCATTTATTTACGTTGCTTCGTTATAATTGTTGTAATTCTTGATAAAGAAAATCAATAAAAAAATATTTTTAATAAGACAACAAAATAAAAAACAATAATCAAAATAAATAAAATTAAAGTAAAACTAAAATATACATTAAACATAAAAAGACAAAAAAAACACGTTTTTTAAAAAACACCTATATGCCATGGTTAGAGCTATACGCGGCGGTTAGACAAAAGACAAAAAAACACGTCTTTTTAAAAAACATCTATATGCGGCGGTTTGAGCTATACGCGGCGGTTTGTGCGGTTTTCTAACCACACCTCCGGTGTGGTTAGAAAAGCCCTTGTTTTAAGTACTTCAGAAAGACAAAACTACCCTCGCACTTTTATATAAACTTAAACTTCTAGTAGGGGTAAAACAGATTTTTAACTAACTCTCCACCGTCATTATGGACTATTATGTCGCACCCTTAGCTTATAAATAAATACATACCTTATTATTATTCCAACAAATTTATATCATTAGTTTCTGGTCAATAATATTACTATTGTTATTACTCGCAAACATGAGCTCTAATGCAAACAACATGAACGATGCTACAACCTTCCACCCATCCGAGCCAGCTCTCTGCGCCAACGGCTGCGGCTTCAACAATGAACCTTTGCTCCAAATGCTACCGTGACTCACAAGTTAACCACCAGCAAGCGGCTTCAGTTAAAGCCATGATGAAAAAATTAGTCAACAAAGTCGGCTCATCATTTACTTCGGCTTCGGTGGCTGCGGCTGAAGCCCTAGTGGCGGTGAGGAGGTTCGGATTTCGAATAGGTGTTTGAGTTGTAACAAGAAGGTTGGTGTGATGGGGTTTAAGTGTAAATGTGGGGAGATGTTTTGTGGGGCCCATCGGTACCTCGAAGAGCATGGTTGTGAGTTCGATTTTAAGAGGAACGGGAGGGAAGCGATAGCGAAGGTGAACCCGGTTGTTAAAGCGGATAAGGTGACCCGGATTTAAAATTTCGGGTCGGGTTGGGTCTGGTTGGATAGATTAGGGTAGTTGAATTGTTATTATTATTTGGTGAAAAGTTATATTGGATATGTTTTAAAAAATGTTATATAATTTTTTACATTTGGTGGTTGTAGCAAAGTAAATTGGGTTGGTCTAGGGTTTGGCTGTTGATGTGGCTGCTTACGATAGTGGTGGTGGTGAAGGTCGATGGTGAGGGTGAAGGCACTGGAGGCTAGCAATTGTGATGAAGGTTGTGGCAGAACCTGACGGTTGTGGAGGTCGATGTGAATGTTGGTGGTTTTTGTAGTGGGATGTGTGTGTATTATTTGTCGTTTTGTTAGTTTTTTAAAAAAGTTAATTTCCACATGGCATGCCATGTAAGCAAAAAAATGCCACGTCAGCAAAAAAAACTAACGGGGTTAGGGTCCGTTATGTTCGGGAGTGACAAAAGAAAAGAATTTACAAGTTGGGAGTGATGGGAGACAAATCGTTAGTTGACTGAGAGTGTTATCTACCAACGAGTGAAAGTTAAGAGTATTAAAAACCAACTAGTATATAGACCCGCCGCTTTGCGACGGGAGCTGTTAAGATATGTAACTCTTGGTGGAGTAGTTAAGATGTGTAACACTCGGTTTCAACAAATTTTACATTATATTAGTATAAAGCCTGCTAAAAAAACAATCACTTTAAATTGATTCAAAAATATTTCTTTATAACCTTTTATGCATTGCAACCATATAATCTAGGTAGAGACAAACAATGAATACAAATATAAATTAATAGCTAAACGTTAGCTGCTAGTCTACAAAGGAAAAGTACCTTAATGTTGATATCAATAGCCACACGTGGTGTAAAAGTATATGGACATTCATTCAAAATCTTACAAAAAAGGGATCGTTTCTTATGGCAACTATTCTTACTAATCACAAAAAATGTACATAAGTTTTGGTTACCAAATAAGAGGAAGAAGAATCTGCTTCTTCTACCAGTTAGTTGTGAGTGATGGGGCGTGAGTCTTATACCAGGTAATTTTGCTAATAGTGATGGGCCATGACTTCTACAATTCACGACATCCATTTATAGGCATTGTTTTTCCCTCAAACTTCAGCGTCTGCAGAGAAATTGTGATTAATTGTTGATAATACATTTTTCAGTCTGCAGAGAAATTGTGATTTATTGTTGATAATACAAGTTTCAATTAGCTATGTAACTTGGCCGAAAAATGTGTAGACCCAAACTAAAATAACACATTTTTAGTCGACCTGTTATGACATAACTCGTAGTGACCCCAATCCGTTTTGACCCGTAAATCAGTCCTAACCTTGTCTGACACTAACCCATACCGACCCAAAACCATTTCGGCCAAGACTCAACACGACTTGGACTTAATCAACAAGTTTTAAATGTTACATTTGATGCTTCTAGGCTAGTAGATGCCTTAAATACTATGTCTTTTATAAATAATGATATGAGCACTAAGCAGGTGAACACAAATTAGATGGTCTTGTTTTACCATGATGATGTGCTACTTACATATATCTGTGTTTGTTTCATTTTTATTGTCTAACTTTATTATTTGAGAACTTGATTTCTGTATAAATTTTGAGATAATGAAACAGTACCTTTATTTTGATTCTCAATATGGGTGTCAAATGCAGCACATAAAAATATGTCTTATACTCTTCTTCCTCCGATCCTATTGCAGCCTGCAATTATAAATTTATAATAAATTAAAGGCTTGTAAGAGTACAATGCATAGAACAGACACGGACATTTAGATTTTCTGTTTACCTGAAAAAAAAAATGTAACATGAATAAGTTCAGGTTAACAGGAAAGATAATAAAGTCATATACGTTAACAACCTAAAACTCACAAATTATATAGATGGTAATTGACAATCTATAAACCTATAAGGCTTTTAACATTTAGTATCATATATGGCATCATCCTTCGTGATGTACATGCAAAACATTTTGACCTCTGCGCTGCCGGGGCGGTCGATTTGAATGTATACGCATGGGCTCAGATACATGATCATCAGAGGCCGTATCACAAATAGACTCGGACACGCCTTCATCATAATCACCATAGCATCACAAAAACCATCATAGCATTCTGATTTTGAACAACAAACCACCTAAACGCATAGGCTCAGATACATGATCATCATAGCCCTGGTAAACCAAACCCACACAAAGTCGATCGTATAGCCAACGGCAAAACACCAAATCACAATCGCCGGACGGTCAACATTAGCAAAATAAACAGATTCAACAGCTGCCCAAAGAGTAATACCATGTAAGCACCAATGCATACAATCATGTTGTGTTGTTTTCCACCACCAGCAGAAGAAGGATGAGCATTTGCTCTAAAGTCACTCATTCCCCATATTGATAATATTATCTAGGTCAGAAAATCAGATTAAAGTCAAACTGAAAGTTGAAAACTTGAAGCTAGGAAAGCCCTAATAATGTTATTATATAATTTGTGCATTATAAACACAAAATTGAAGTTAAAGTTACTTGAATCGGCGTCCAACAGAAACGGAACAGAAAGATCTCAGATCCGTTAGCGACCGTACCCTTAATTTTACGCCTATCGTGACTATGAACGCTCGCCACCACCACTCCATCGCTGCCAAAGGTTCGGAATCGGTAGCCGGAAACGACAGCCTGCGAACCTCTCCGACCGGGTCCCAAATATGGAACCCGGCAACAGAAAGTTACACGGTCGGCGAAGAGAGAATAACAAAGGTGAAGCAATGGGAATATCAAATATGCATAAGATAGCAACACGTATAAAGTTCATCACCACGTGAATGTACAAAATTCACTGCAACTAATACAATCTATTAACCCTTGTACAACAAATACAGCCAAGAGTACAATAAGTGAAGCTTAAGAAAGTTCTCTTTTAATATATATAATATCCCTTTTATTAACTAAAATGGTTTATTAATATAACTAGGGTATAGGCCCGTGTTACACGGGTGAAAAAACATGTCAACAAACATAACAAATTTAAACAACAAATTCGAGCAACACAATACTTCTTCAACTTTCGGGCCAAAACGTTAACCATTTACAATGTCTAGATATTAAAAGTTTAAAGTTACAATAAGTTAATGTACACTAAACCACCAAAAAACATCAACAAAAGACCTAAACATGTTCTTTCATATTAAACCACCATCAAATTCTTCAAATATTCTAACAAAAGAAACTCATTTTGTTTCACCACTTGAAAATAAAAAAAAAACAATATAATCCAAATTAAATATACCATAAAAATAATAACATGTTTAATAATGAAAGCCCATGTCACACACAATATAAAAGATATATTTAAATATTTGTGACATATACTTTTAGTTAATCAAGATTTATTAAAACCAATAGCAACTTAGCAAAAAACAGAAGCAACACCATGGCCATCACAAGATCATTATATTTATATATTGACCCACATTTTTCAAAACTGTTGAACAATAAGCAAATTAGTCTGCTTTTTTTTTTTTATTAAACTGAAAACTAAAATATATAAATTACACAAACATAAGCATAGAGGACCAAAATTAAGCTTATTGAGTAATGAATGACAACAAGGCCCCTTTTTGACAAATTTAGAGTTTTCAGAAAATTCCAAAAGTGCCCATGATGCAAAATAATTCAACAAATCAAACACACCCATAACTAATTCTTTCTTTGACCAATTAGTAGTTTAAAACAAACCATGATGCCCAAATGCATTTTTAGAAATTTAACCCGCATAAAATTTCCAAAATTTCCCGTATCCGAATGTCAAATATTAACTTGAAACATATTTTTACCAAATTTGAAACAACTAAAATCAGTATATGACTCAAACTTTTAACACCCTAACCTTAACGATGCATGGATAGGTTTTGAGAGCATCAAATTCATTAAGCACGGTGAAAGTTTGAACCTCTATTTAGCTCTGAAAGTAATAAATGAATTAAAAAATCATTTGTTGTATACAAAACATTTAATTGTGCTGGTAAGATAAATTGTATGAACAACTTACATTGTAAATGTTTGAACCTTCATTGTAAGCTATTTAAAATAAAACTAGTATTTAGACCCGCCGCGTTAAGTTTTAAAAACTCTCCAGTGTCCGTGCAATGCTCCAAATAATTTCATTACTGGCTTGTTGTCCAAGTAATGCTCCAAATAATTTCACTACATAGCTTGGAAACATTTAATAATAGCGTGACCGCTCATTTGACTGCTCGCTTACGTACTAACTCCTATGTATTTCAACAAATGTTCTCCAATCAAAGAACAACATAACCCATTAGCCACTGCAGCCGCCATATCATGCATTCTCGTTGATGGATGTTCCCAAAAGATAAGGTTTTTGTGGTTGCAGAAAGAGTTATATGTCGCCATGCCTACATGTACAAATTTGGTGTTAGCATGTGTTAGTATATTTTTTTTTAATTGCGTGTAAATGTTATTTTATAATAGTTTGCATCAAGTTTGGTGTTTATAGTTTTGACACTGAATTAAGATATTTTAATGATTGGAGATGTATGTAAGAAGACAATACCTTTTTCTTGGTTAGTTGGCCTTAGGCCAAGGCTACTTTTTGGAGTGGGTGTTGCAAGAGGGAGTGTAGCGGATGTTTTTGGTACCTTTGTTATGGCACTTTTTGTCGGTTCGGTAACAGTGTTTACAGCCTATGTGTCATTAGCCTTGAGGAGTTGAGGGTGGTCAACATCTGTTTTTCTTTGTCTAATGTTGTGAACATGTGTTTAAATGCCCCGCTTTTCACCAACCCAAATGATACGGGTTAATTCGAGGTGTGTTTTGTTAGGTTGGGAGGAACTCAGATCATGTAACAGAACCACATAAGTGCTAAAACATCTTTTGCCTTTTTATTAATCCATGTATTAATTCATGTTCCAGTACACACAATAATCTTCCTATCAAGAAATTAAACTATTAAAATAAGATTGAAATTCAATGTATCAAAAGCCCACAATAACTAAAAAGACTTTAAAAGGGATTATTAATAGCTTGAGTTACATACTTATATAATTGGGTTGGATTGTCAAGTAAAACCAAAACTCAAAAAATGTAAAGAGTGGATAGAAGTAAAAGTCAGGATAGAAATTAATAGTGCTTTACTCATTTTCAACATAAACATAAAAATTATTTCATAGAAATAGTAAAAAAAACAGTTCATAAAAAAGACATGTTTTGAACACATGCAATTAAAAATTAAGACAACGTAACCACCTCTTCAAGTACTGATTTTGAACACTTGCAATTTAGAGCTTATAACTAATATTTAAAAGAAGTATAATATGTTTTCATCAAGAAATTATGTATATTGCTTCCATAAATCCTTTACTTGTTGGACAAAACAGGTCGGCTCAGTCTATGTATCAGCTTAAAACAGATCACAATATTCAAGAGCAACAAGAACACTAATTTACATGCACATAATGTCGAACTCCTACAATAGGAAAGTAAATTCATAAGAAGAAAATCGATCAACACATACCTTTGCTTGTTGTATAATCTGGTCGGGTCAGCCTATGTATTCAGCTTAAAACACATCCTGCAAGAAAGGAAAAAAGTAAGCTGTAAGAAACTTTACTTTGTATAATAAGGGGTGTATTAGTCGTCCAAAATATGTTTTTTTTCTTATGTTAAAAGTAGGGTTTGTATATCATACAGATGTCATTGCTTCCTACCTAAATCCATTATGTCGTCGTCCCTCTGCGACACCCATATTCCCATAAATTTAGGTTAGGGATTCGTACATGAGCTATTATATCAATTCAAATTGTAAGAAAATTAAAGAATACAGAGACAAAATAAATTGAGAACCCTAACTTGCATGATTAACCATTAACCGTACAGGAAAGCCCAAACCTAAAATCGACAACAATGATGGCACTTACCTTCAATGAGTGATGGCGTGTAGATTATACACAAAAGCAGGGTTTGATTCATGCGATTTTACCTTGGAAAAAAACAATTGATCAATCATCATGGTAGACATATAAGAATCATAGTTAATTAAACAATATATTTTACGAAAAAATAAGTAATTTTCTTAATCAACTATATGAAATATCTTTCTAATTTGAAATAACCAATAAGGTTAATGTTAAAAATAAAGTCATAATCAACTGTCAAGCTCATCTAGTTGAATGCCATATGAAGCATTGTATTGCTTTAATAGCATTGTAAGATATGAAGAAGATTATTTTTGTTAAACTTCGTAAATTTAGAAATAGTTTTACAAAATAATCAAATTGAATAAAGTCTATATAATAAAATATTATATTTAGTATATAAAAAGACTATAAATAACATATAATACAATATATATACCATATAATATAACCTGTATAACCTATACATGTATACAAAATAGTTATACCGTATATATATAAAATCCGCGTATAATTATAAAATCTAAAATTAGAATCAAAATCCAGACCAAAAATTTTGGAACTACCAAAAATTACAAATGCTTTAAAATTTGAATTGTAGTCAAATGTTAATTAAGACAGAAAATTGTTATTAAATAAAATTGACTAATAATTACATTTTGAAAACCAAATCGATAAAATTAAATGGCCGTAAAATTATAAGAGGAAACAACATCATAAATACAGTTATTTTAAAAGTTATAATTTCTAAAAATACTTAAATTTAAAAAAAAACATATAATAGGTTTTAATTTACAATCTTTTAATATAATTGAGGTTTTAATTTACAAACTTTTATAATTGACTAAATTATAATTGTAGTAAAACAAATAGATTTTATTTGCAAAGATTCTAAAATTCCAACAAAATTAAATTATTTTATATTAAATAAATAATTAACACAAATTTCAAACAAATATTAGGTAAATAAAAATGAATAAAATACAGAAAAATAGAAAAATCAATAATTAACATACATGCGAACACATATTTGATGGAGAAGATGAATATTTTGAAAATGGAGAAGACGGTAATCGTATCTGCATCAGTTGGTTGGAATAACAAGTTAGGCTTGTTTATTGTTTATAATAATCTCCAAAAACAACCAAATAAAATAAACAAACAATTATTAGAATGTCTTGTATAATAAGTTTAGCAATTTCCATGTATAAGGTTTTTAATAAATTAGTTTATAATTTCATAAATATATAATGAATATTCCATCAATTGTATAATTAAAATATACGAAAATAATCTTATAAATAAATATTATAATAACATCATAAATAATTTTCTTGATTATCGTTTTTATAGTCAAAGCTTTAAATATAATTTGAATTTCAAATTATGAACCACATGTCATATAATAAATTAGATTTGACTAACCATTATAGTCAAACTTCCAATTATAACTTGTAGGTTCCCAGCCGGATCTACACGAGATATCGCGTTCTACGTAGGTGCGGAATCCCTACGTAAGACGTTACGAGTATAGAAAACGATACGAGCTAACACACGATACGATAATCAAACACACGTTGTATTCCAACCGTAAACACGTGATACTATGATCATTGAATACAAACTCTCTGACTCGAATACACGAATAACAAACTGAATCCTCGTTTCTCAGCCGTAACCTAGCTGAATATATAGGCGACAACTTCGCCTGGTAAGTTCAGGCGAAGTTGTTCCTAACTTCGCTTGTTCCACAAGTTCGCCTATAACCAGCGAACTTGTGATAACTTCGCTTACATACAAAACTCAAATCTAACTAACACGATTACAGACACTCGACACTGAACTACTGACATCATGCACCAACAGACTCCCCCTTGGCAGTAGCTTCATCTCTTTAGCTTCAAACACGTGTCTTGTAATCTTCAATCTTTTATCTTCATCTTTAAGCATGCACTCCTTCTCGAACACAAACCGATACTATTCTTTGATATTTCCTCGCTTCGTCTTTCCAAGCAGGAATATAAAATATCTTCTTTTCATTCAACACCTGCAAATCAGCTTGCGACAAATTTACTAGATGCATCGGATCGTACACTCTAAGCAGCTCTTGTTCATCTTCGTCTTCCATCACTGCCTCAGCTGTCTCACAATCTACATACCACCACTTCAGGTCTTTAAGCACATCCTTGGGCATTAGTTTCATCGGCACTTCTTTCAAACACCGGATCGGTTTATACTTCATAATCATCCAAGGTTTTCCATCTGCTCTCAAACCTCTATCCTTGTCTTCAACAAATTTTCCCTTTTGTGGTTTCAACAGCTCAAATTTCTTCTCTTTTATACTCTCTTTCCACACAATTTTCCCAATAACTCTAGCCATATTATCATCACTTCGGTTAATCAACCCCAATCTGGCTAAGTCTTTCACTTCACATTCTGGCAGTGTATTCAACGATCTTAACAGACTTTTGAAATACTGAACACCGTCATATCTCTTAATCACGAAGAGCCTCAACTGCTCATCATATATCCAGCAAATAATCCCTTTCTTCGCTTCAGCATAACCTTTAATGTTGTAACTCTTCTTGAACATTGTAGGGACCGCTGGTTTCTTCGTTTTGACGAACCACTGAGCATAGCCTTCTTTCCATCTAGGCTGCTCTTCCCATTCAGATTCATCATTCCCAATCTCTTGACTCATATCTACGTTCTCGACTTGCGGTATCTCATGCTCCACATTCTCCTCTACTATCTCTCCCTCTTCTATATCATTATAAATCACTATCTCTGCACCAATCTTCTCTATCTCAGCACTCGGTAGTACATCATCATCACCAACCAACTCATCATCCATCTCCTCAACCTCCACTACCACCACATCATCACCACCAGCTGCAGTTGTCGACTCCCCCTGAGTTGTGGAAGTCCCAAGAGCTTGATCAGTTCTTGGCAACTCACCACCTGCACCTTTCGATGCATTGGGATCATCGTCTCTATCATTTCGTCTCTTGGTCCTCAACTCATCGCCTTTACAGCTCGTCTCCCCCTGAAATGCCAAGAACTCCTTGAAAACATCTATGATTTTTCCATGTTCTACCAGCAGGGACGACTGCATCTGATTCTCTGCAACTAGGCTTGAATAGCCTGGGTCTGGATAAGATTAATCCTTGACTGCTCTGCCACGACCCGTTCAAGTGTTGCTATTCGTTCAGAGTCTGATAGGGTTGCATCGAAATCGAACCTCATATGTGATATATCTTGAGTGTACTGAGGTAGGATTTCCGATGTCACCGGGACCTCAGAAGTAGAAATAGACGTAACCGCAGGTGGTATCGTCACCGATAACCTTGCAGTGGCCACAACAGTTGACTCGATAAATTGTGCCACGACCTCCGTTGGAGTAACAGTCGGAGGCGGCAACGAAACGATCTCAGGAGTCGAAAGTTGGAAAGTAGTGGGTGGGAGGCCAAATGTAGATGAGGTAGCCACCACGGGAACAACCGTAGCGCTTGGCCTTGTAACCTGTAATGATGAGGGAACCATTGTCATACCGGATAGTGCTGGTGGAGTGAAACGTACCACCCTAGAGCTCTCACCGGCTCCCGATCCTGCACCTATCCGTTCCCTTCTTGACCTCCGGATCAACTGTTGTACCTCTTCCTCATAATTTGACTCGTTATCATCATCAGTTCTCTTTCTCTTCCCAACTGTCCGTTCATGTGTTACCAAAATCCTTCTTGCCTCATCAGAACCAGCCACCGTAGCAGCTGTCCTAGTAACATTCACAGTCGACACACGTTCAACCGGGACCTGTACATTCTCCTCTGGATCAACTCTCTCCATGTCAAAAAATCCTTGACCGCCAAACGCTGCGTCAAGGTCAACGGTCTCCTCCGGTGACACAACAGGAGCAGCAGGTATAGCTTGAGGTGCTCCTGCCTGTTGTGGTGCCGGGTCCCTAAACTCGTCCCCACGAGCAGGCACATACCCCGGGTTGATCAAGTACCCAAAAAGTGGAGTATGCCGAGGACAGAGCTAAGGTTTGCTCCTCGCACTCGAAGATCTGCATTGGGCGAAGATTCTTTTGTTCACACTCTCTACATATCTGATTGGACGGCGCTGAGGTAGCGTAGGAGCAACATGATTCAAGATCATTTGTAGGAATCTTGGATACATGATGAATCTCTCACGCGCCATCGCCCTTCTCTGACGATCAATCTCATAAAAGACCATCTGACTAAAGCTGTATCGCTTGTTGTAAGTCAGAGCAGTCATCGCCGACTGCATGGTTGCACCCATGCCATCAGTGCCCGCCTTTCTCCCTGACATGCATACAATCATGACATGCATGAGAAAGCGCCACTGGTCAAGCAAAAACCCTTTCCTTCTCTGCGTATCCCCCAAGGGTCCAGAGTATCCCATCCTCAAAAACGCTCCATCACGGAAAGGAGCTACAAACTCTGTCGGGTCATCCCTTGTCTCATTTCCAAACCGTAAAGCCGCCCGGATTTGTTCAGAAGAGAACTGAACAATCTGATTGTTTACTGTTGCGCGCATCACCGGGGGTTCGACTCTACAGTCATATTCCACGGTCTGCCAAAAATCCTCAATGTTGGGCAAGGATATCGGCAGAGTTGTTGTAATCGTGTGGAATATCCGCGAGCGTAAAAGAAATGTGATGATTTCGCGGAAATCATCAACTCCGCTCGCCTCCGGGTCTAATGTTATATACATGTTGTGACCCGGGAAGAACTGTCTCTGGTTATCACCTCCGTCATCACCGCCTGCACCACCTGCTCCAGCAACAGCAGCCATATCTGCAACAACCAGGTTAAGTTAGATAAACGTCAAAGCAAGTCACAAGTTCGCCTGTTACCATGAGCGAAGTTGTGATCTATTCTGTATAGGCAAAGTTAAAGGTGGGGCGAAGTTGGGAACAACTTCGCCTCAACTTGAACTTCGTCTGATAACTGTTAAGTAAAAAGGTCCAGGCGAAGTTAATGATAACTTCGCCTAACCACAACATCGCCTCATAAACTGTTTCAAAAACTATTATCAGGCGAAGTTACGGATAACTTCGCCTAAACTGTAACTTCGCCGAATTCGAATCGGCAACAGTTAGGATAATCGAACGACGTGTAGATGATGAAATTGGAGATCGAGGACTCCGTAACACATGATTTTATGAAGTTTTAGACGTTCAGGTAAATTACTATCACGTAATAACAAGTTTGAAATCGGGTGTTTAAGGTTCGAAAGAACGAGGTCGAGAATCGAGTCGAAACGACCGATGATTAACCTCAAAAGACATTGATTATACGATGAAAGAACCCTACACACCTTGAAATCGGATTGAATCGAAAGAAAGTTAACACAGATTGAAGAACGATAAGTTCGCTTAGGTTATATGGAGATAAGTTCGCTGAGATTTGGAAAATAATAAATCGTCTGACCTTAAAACTTCTTTATATAGGGTTAAAGTTAGTACAGGCGAAGTTATCGATAACTTCGCCTATTCCAGGCGAAGTTATGAACAAGTTCGCCGGTATTTACAAAACAAACCCCTATACTTTGAACAATTTTCAATAAAGTTTTAAAACTTCCTTTAAAGCGTTAAATGATACGATCAAGACCAAGTAACCACGTATAAAATAATACAACTACATAACTAGAAAAACTTTTAAAATAAAAGTACACGGGATCAAATTTCAGTCTCGACAGGGACTACCATGTTTTAGAAAAGATCCGAACAGGAATCATACTTATTACGTGACTGTCACACGGATCCGTGTTCAGCTGTATTATGACATAAAGAAACAGGTTGTAAGCAGGTAATATACTTAAAATGGTTTTCATCATTTCCGTGATACGAGTTAGGTTCAATTAAGCTCAAAACTTAAGTGGGCAACAACTCAGAGATTATGATGTCTCCTATCTATTCTCAAAGCGTATTCGGCTTTCCCCAAGTCACCCCGAATTGACCTCGACCCGTAGTGTCTGATTAAGTAGTAATTACTCTTCGATCTTAGACTCTGCTTCCCGTTCACCTTCTTGCGTCTTGATTGAGAATCATTAACATTATGAACTCTAGAATACACATTTTTTTTAACATTTATATACACAACTTCAAGTAGAAAACAACTGCAAGTCCCGAATCTGGATCACTGCAGTGTCTTGACACGTTATCTTCACGGGAATCAGAACACTCACGGGCTCGTGTATGACTGGGTAATCGCTTTTCTGCCTATCATTCGGAAAGATATGTATGAAGACATGCACAACTCTAAAGGAGTTTCCACATAAAATCGAGTAGATTTAGTTAGTATCACTTCTACTTTTACACACCATAAAAAGCTACCATGACATACAATGACTGTTCTAAAGTCTTTTAGGCCTAATAACTTCACTAGTTAAGCACACAGAATTAGTATATCTATCACTTTCCAAGGTTGGATCAATTTTCTGTTAACATAGTAAAGAAACTTCTTACGAAGTAGTAGACTTGAAAAATAATTTCATCTCCCTTAAAGAAAAAAAATTAACTTCAATCGCCCCGACCAAATCAAAGTCTTCAGGGAAACGGCTATCCCGAAGATCCAATGGATTAGCTGGACCGACCACATACTAGTATGTGTCCTTCTAACTAAGTATGATCGACTAATTTTCAGCGAAAGAATGAAAACACATCATAAACCGCCCCGGTCACTTTCAGTCATCTGGTTAATGGCTATCCTCATATTCTACAAGTAGAAATGAGGACCAAACATATCCGAAGACATGTCCTTCAAACTGAAGCAACCGACATAATTCTAAGCGATAGTGACGTTTTTTTTTAAACAAAAACACACGACATGGTTACTCGGGATTGATCATCCCATTCAGCTCAACAAGGTTTTGAAATCTAGTTTTGTCAAACGCTTTCGTGAACAAGTCAGCGAAATTATCTAACGTGTCAACCTTTTCGAGCACAATCAGTTTCTTCTCAGCACAATCCCGTATAAAATGATGACGAATGTCAATATGTTTAGTTTTACTGTGCTTTATGGGATTGTTAGTTACTAAGATAGCAGCAGTGTTATCAATGCAAATAGGAGTAAGTGAGAAATTCAGACCATAATCGCGCAACTGTTGTTGAATCCAAAGAACCTGGGAGCAGCAGTTGGATGCTGCCATGTATTCTGCTTCACAGGTTGAAATGGCGACTGAGGTCTGCTTCTTGCATTGCCATGACACTAATCTGCCACCAAGAAACTGACATCCACATGTCGTTGACTTCCGACTCTGATTGCACCCTCCATAATCAGAATCTGTGTACGCGACTAGCTCCAAGTCTCCTCCTCTCGAGTACCACAACCCCAGCTTCGGCTTGCCTTTGAGATACCGCAGTATCCTCTTCGCACCCTTCAAATGAGATTCTTTTGGGTTTGCCTGAAAGCGTGCACAAAGACAAACAGCAAACATTATATCAGGCCTAGAAGCAGTTAAGTACATTAAAGAACCTATAATTGCCCGATATTGGGTTGGGTCCACGTCTGCATCGTTGTCTGAATCAGCACCCAATTTGTGATTGACGCAGACTGGAGTATCATATGGAGTGCTGTCCTCCATCTTGAAGCGTTTGAGAACATCATGAACATACTTCGTCTGATGAATGAACATACCATCTTTCTTCTGATCAACCTGCAATCCTAAAAAGAAGGTTAGTTCACCCATAGCACTCATTTCAAATCTCTTCTTCATGACGGCCTCAAACTCCTGACACAAGGCGACCTTTGATGCAGCAAAGATAATGTCGTCCACGTAGACTTGCACCAGTAGAAAGTCGCTCTCTTTTCTCTTGAAGAACAATGTGCTGTCAATCTTACCTCTTTCAAACTCATTCTCAAGCAAGTAATCGGATAATGTTGAGTACCAGGCACGAGGTGCCTGATGTAGTCCATACAGCGCTTTACTTAGCTTGTACACATGATCGGGAAAGTCAGGGTCAGGAAAACCCGGAGGTTGCTCAACATACACAACCTCATCGACTTTACCATTTAGGAACGCACTCTTCACATCCAACTGAAAGACCTTCATCTCCTTATGAGCAGCAAATGCCAAAAACAGCCGAATGGCTTCCAATCTTGCCACAGGAGCAAACACCTCATTGTAATCAATCCCCTCTTGCTGATTAAAGCCTTTAACAACCAGCCTCGCCTTGTTCCTGATAACAATCCCTTTCTCATCTCTCTTACATTTGAAGATCCATTTTGTGCCAATCGCATGCACATTCCTTGGTTTTGCAACCAAGTTCCATACCTCCATCTTCTTAAACTGGGCTAATTCTTCTTACATGGCTTCGACCCACGAGCTGTCCTTAAGAGCCATTTGATAGTTCTTTGGTTCAATTTGGCTGATAAAGCAGGTGTACAAGCATTCGTAATTAAGGTTCGAATCAGCCAGCATGAATCAGCCAGAACACCACGGGAAGTTTCGAATCAGCCAGCATGGTTCTGGCTCCTTCAATTAAGGTTCTGTTCTTTCTCTAAGCCACTCCATTTTGTTGCGGTGTATACGGTGCGCTGTATTGATGTTCTATTCCCTTCTGTAAGCAGAAGATCTCCATCTCATAGTTCTTGAACTCAGTTCCATTGTCACTCCTGATGAATTTAACCCGTTTCCTCATGATATTTTCAATCTTGGTAATCAAATTCTTTACCATCTGCACTGTTTCATCCTTTGACTTCAGGAAATATACCCAGGAATATCGAGAGAAATCATCAGTGATCACCAAGCAGTAAGATGTTCCTCCTAGACTTTTTACATTCACGGGACCGAAGAGATCCATGTGAAGTAATTCTAGGGTACTGACAATTGAATTGACCTTCTTGGTGAGATGGGATTTCTTGTGTTGCTTTCCCTTTTTGCATGATAAGCATCTGTCTTCAAAGTTGAAATTCTTCAAGGGAACACCCAGCACAAGCCCATTTTTGACAAGGTAGTTCATTTTCCGAAGATGAATATGCCCCATTCTCCTATGCCACAACTTGGACTCCGATTAAGTTGCTTTTGATAGAAGACACGATTCTTCTGTGGCCATCTCAGTCGACCTCATATCCATGATATACGTATTCTTCACTCTTGGAGCCTTCATAACAATCCAATTCTCTGGTATCTTGAAACCAGGATATAGCACGATCGCCTCATTCTTTGTAAAATGTACGGTGTACTCTTTGTCACATATCTGCGAAACACTCAGCAGATTGTGCTTCAGTTCTTCAACAAAATTTACTTTCTCCAAAGTCATCTTTCCATTCGACACCGTCCCTATTCCTGTAATCCTTCCACCGCTCTCTCCTGCGAAACTCACTCTTCCTCCTTGAACAGGTTTCCAGTCGTGTAACAATTTCTTGTTACCTGTCATGTGCCGGGAACAGCCGCTATCCACAACCCATTGATTGTTGGCAGCCCTGTTCAACTGTTCCTGCATGATTAAAGTAGATGATTAAAATCTGGGGACCCAAGACCGATTGGTCTTGGGTCGATACATCCTGTACCTTGGCTGTCCAAAGTTAGTATCATAATAATTTCTGTGAGTCCTAACAGGATACCATTTTGTGGATTGTCTATGAGGCCATTCAAACCTTCGTGAATTAAAAGAATTATTACTTATGGTTTGGTTGTTAGCAGTGAAAAACTGAGATCTTTTTCTCTGAAAACCTGAATTAGACCAATTTCTTAATTTTGATGGGTTTTCAGTTTTAACATTTCTGTTAGTTCTATTCTCAGTTCTTGAAGGCCTCACATCTCTGAATCTCTGCTTCAGAGGGCAATCAGCAACAAGGTGTCCTAATTGATTACATCTGAAACAACTCCTGTGTTCAACTTTCTTTTCCATAGTTGTTTTAGATGTTGAGGCTGTATTACCGCCCGTTTGTCTCACATAAGGTGGGACATACGGGTTTAGTGGAGACTTCTTTTCAGGTGTTTTCTTTTTCTCTCCACTTTTTGGTAACACTTCCTCTTGTTTTGTCTCACTCGACTCGGAAGACTTGTCCGAGTTAGATGAGACAAGACTAGGCACAGAAATTTTCACATTAGACACAGGCTTACTCGTTTCGCCTTTACTAACTTTTGGATCTTTAATAGTAACCTTAACCGGAACTGTCTGACCATAGTCAACATCGACAGA
The DNA here is from genome assembly GCF_021521415.1 of Bidens hawaiensis. Lineage (NCBI taxonomy): Eukaryota > Viridiplantae > Streptophyta > Magnoliopsida > Asterales > Asteraceae > Bidens > Bidens hawaiensis. The sequence goes on along the minus strand of NW_027492241.1, from coordinate 571,118 downwards.
TTTCTGATTACTAGGGTCATAAGTGTAATTATGATTGAAAGGTGGTGGAACTTCATGATAACCAATTCCTCCCCTTTTTGGGGAACCTTGATCACTAACGAGGTGATCAAGTATAGCGGAGGAATTTCTGAATTGCTCAAGTTTCCTTTTAAGTTCCACCACTTTCACCTGGTGATCAGCTATCTGTTTATCCCTTTCAGCTATTTGTTTGGTTTTCTCTTCTAGAACTTCATAGCTAAGATCAATCACTTGAATTTTTTCAGCAAGCTTTGCTTTAAGACTTTTAATATCTTTCTCACTAGCTTTAATTTTTACTTTGTAACTATTTTCTCTAGCTTTAGTGAAATGATGATCTTCTTTTAATGTTTTAAATTGCGCATCCAAACTAACAAACTGATCAGTTATAGTTGTCAGTTGTTCAGACAGATGTTCACACTTAGTACAAGGGAGTTCGGTACTTACCTCGGAGAGCTGGTCTGCCACATATGCCATGTAAGCTTCATTTTCGCCAGTTCCCTTCTCACTATCTGCAGTTTCGATGTTTGCCAAATTGGCCTGTTCAAATACTTCTTCAACATGCAGATTCCAGTTGTACTCCTCATTCTGTTTGGAAATCATGGCTCTATAGTCATTACCACTACCACTCTGCTGTGTAGATCTGTTTTGACTGCGTTCTACACGTTCATTTTTGCACTCTTTTGCAAAGTGGCCATTCTGCTGACAGTTGTAACAGCGAACCTTCGACTTATCAAACCCTGGCCTTTCACCGACAAACTTCCTGCCAGTCTTCTTCATGAACCTCTTAACCCTTCTCACAATCATAGCCATCTGCCACTGCAGATCCATCTCCTCCAGATCATCAGCATCGATCTGATCATAGTCTTCATCCAAAATTGCAGGATCAACAATCTTACCCTGAATGTAATTCTCATACGAAGCAATAAAAGATGCATAGAGAGCAAACTGCTGTTCAGCAGATTTAACACTCATGGGCATCTTCGAGTAGTTGTTGTTTGAAACACTTGGGGAAAAACTACTCTTGGTCGCTTGAGGTTGAGAAGCATTTGATCCTCCAGCTACAAAGCACACATCACCGTTCATGTTGAGAGATACATGTCCTTCATGTGTTGAGCTAGCGCCTGACTTTCCCTTAGAGTAATAAGCAGATGATTCAGTTTTCGAACTTGATCCTGAGTTAACCTTTGCACCATACATACCCGGATCTTGAACCTGATCGGTAGGTGTCTCCTTTCGTACCATGTTCAGTTCAAACGTTCTTAGCTTGTTAACTGCTGTCTCCAGGTCATAGTCAGCAAAGTCTTTGTCTTCTCTCATCAACACAGTATACATCTCCCATTTCGGTGTGAGAGCATCAAGAAGCTTTTCAACAATCTCATCTTCTTTGTAAACAATTGAATAGTTGCTGAGTTCAGTCATCAGATGATAATATCTAGTGATGATATCATCAAGTGATTCATTCTTCAGATACTTGAAGACCGAGAATTGGGTTTTTAGAAGTTTAATCTTCGATGCACGAATTCCCACATTGCCCTCAAACCGGTTTTCAAGCGCTTCCCAAAGCTCTCTGGCAGTTTTATACTTTCTGAAAGTGTGCAGAATCTCTTGTGGAAGAGCCATTGTAATTGCTGCATGAGCTTTGCTTTCGGCCTCATACATTTTCTTCTCTTCTTCTTCCATCTCTTTGTATTTCTTGATCTGATCACGACCCTCATACTCAGCAGTAGGTGGAATGTAACCATCTTGTATGCACACCCACATCTTAGCATCTTGGTACTTGACATATTGTTCAAAACGATCTTTCCACGCTACATAATCGGTTTTCTTAAGCATCTTCGGTGCCTTTGTAGCCGAACCCGCTTCCACTTCCATCTTAACTAGTTCCGTAATGTTTATTGAAGACATCTTTCACGAAACCCAAAGAAACTCGAAAAAATAAAAAATTTTATTTTAAACAGTACTGTAGGCGAAGTTGTGGATAACTTCGCTTAAGTCTGAACTTCGCTGGAATTCTTAACTTCGCTTCCTTTTTAAATTCGCCTGATTTGGCGAAGTTGTGAATAACTTCGCTTAAGTTAAGCGAACTTGAGAGGTAGGCGAAGTTGTGGGTAACTTCGCTTGAGATAAGCGAACTTGAGAAGGTAGGCGAAGTTGTGGATAACTTCGCTTATCCTTATATCTTCGCTGAAACTCTACGAACAGTGACGGCAACTTCGCCTGATGAACACGATGAATATGCAGGTTTGATTTCTGGATTTACGAGGTTTGTGAAGGTGTTATGGGTTGTTTATGATTGTAGGAGATGAGTATGACACAAAAACTCAGAAAACTCGTCCCGCGAATAGTCGAACGGAACGATTTCTACACCCGCGTGATAATCCCGAACCACACAATCGAGCAAAAGCTCTGATACCAATTGTAGGTTCCCAGCCGGATCTTCACGAGATATCGCGTTCTACGTAGGTGCGGAATCCCTACGTAAGACGTTACGAGTATAGAAAACGATACGAGCTAACACACGATACGATAATCAAACACACGTTGTATTCCAACCGTAAACACGTGATACTATGATCACTGAATACAAACTCTCTGACTCGAATACACGAATAACAAACTGAATCCTCGTTTCTCAGCCGTAACCTAGCTGAATATATAGGCGACAACTTCGCCTGGTAAGTTCAGGCGAAGTTGTTCCTAACTTCGCTTGTTCCACAAGTTCGCCTATAACCAGCGAACTTGTGATAACTTCGCTTACATACAAAACTCAAATCTAACTAACACGATTACAGACACTCGACACTGAACTACTGACATCATGCACCAACATAACTGATTAACTTAATTTATAGGCAAATAACAAATTATATTTGAAAATTATTATAAAATTTTTTGTAAAAGATTATAATTCTGGAATATTAAAGGTCAATATTAGATATAAATATTATATATGAATTAATAAATTTTCACAAAATTTATTAAACAAACTATAATTTTAAAAACCTGAAATCAAAGTTTCAGATTTTTAACAACATAAAAAATGACATGTTAACCCATTCAAGTTTGTGAATATTTTAGTTCATTTGAGCATAGTTTTGCATTATATGGTTCCCATACAGCGTTCTGATAAGGAAAAGTTAACGCTGACATAAATATTTTATATTTGATAAAAGTTAGAAATATTGATAGGCATGGGGGTGACATGTCGAAAGTGTTCGCAATCTTTTCTTATATTTTAATAGTTGAGGGAAAAATAGTCACTTTGCCAAATCCCGAACCTTTTGGTTATTTCCAAAAATGCCTTTAAAATAAATTTGAAACACGAATCATGTTTAAAATTATAACTTTCACCCGTTTAATATTTTCAAGTCAACACTTTGAACACATAACAAATTTGACGATAAATCTATTTGCATTCTCAAACTTTTAAAAATACTCAAATGACCCTTTTTGACCCGTAACAAATTTTGACCTAAATGTAGTTAACTTGTACCAAATGTTTTTTCATGGTGTAGCTCATAAAAACATAGTTTTTAAAGAAAATCTGCCGTTACAATTTAATGTTCTTAATTCCTTCGATGAGTGGTAAATTGATAAATATATCAATAAATGTAACGCTCCTTCTGTGTTTAGGCTGAGTGGTTAGAACTACTATCGTATGAGAAGTCTTATTTTCGGAATTGGTTCATAACCACAATTCTTTTAATTATGCATATATGACACTAGGAATGAAATTTTCAATAGAAAGAAACGTTCTCGGGTACGTGTTTGCACGTGCATTTTTTATTAAGTTCATTTAAAAAAACCATTTTGTGATATAAATAAAATCAATTTATGTACATATAGTATAGATAGAAGCACAAATGTAATGCAATTTTTCATATACGCTATGTAATTATTTGTTTTACTTGTAATTTTATAATTTTAATTATCCCGTGTATGACATGTGCTCTAAAACTAGTTACATATGTTAGAGTTAATTAGTTTTGGAGGAAAAAAATTGTGATATTAATCAAAAGAAGACAAGTGTCCACAGTTATTTTACTTTATTATAATAGGTAGATAAATTAACAAGGATCTTTGGTGTACCAAGCCTCTTTATTGGATAGCCAAGTAGCAGCACCATATTGGTGGACACCATTTGCCCCCCCTTTTGTTTTAGTTCCAGTATTGTAACAAACACAACGAAAATTGATTGAATTCGTTTAGACTTATTGCCTCAACGCCTAGAAATGACAACGTTGGGGTTTTATCAATGTCCGAGTTTTACCGACCAACGCTACCCATTGATGCACCTCAATTATGTATACACACACTACTTTTTATCCACCGTATTACGAGGTTATTCTATATTATTTGTTTATAATAATTGTATCTTTTTTTGAATTTAAATTTATTTATTGTAGGAAGTTAATAATATGTACTAAGGATTTGATGATGAAAGGGATTCACAAATAAATGAGATGTTATAACTCGATTTAAAAGTTATTTGGGTTTGGTGAGACCCATGACCCGCTTATTTTTTTTACTATAAACTTGTTTCTTAATTATAAATAATATATATATTTTTAAAAATCGGATACTAATTTGTAGTATATCCCTATTTTATAAAATTTTCAAATAAAATATTTGGTAAGATAATTTTTAATTTAACTAGATGTTATAACCCGTTTAAAGGCTATCTGGGTTTGGTGAGACCCATATCCGTGAATTCGGGCCCAATGCATGAGAAACCTTTATTTACAAATAAAACAATAAGGTACCTGAGAGAATGTAGAATACGTCTCCATTTACAAATAAAACAATCTGGTGGCTTGAGAAAATGTAGAGGTTTCGTTTATATATATTAAGATTGAGATCATGTGAGAACCATTTTGAAATTGAGAACTTTGAGAATTATTTTGGATCACAAAAAAAACTCTTATTAAGAAAATAAGTAAATTTATGATACAAAAAAAAAACACGAAAATAAAAAAAGTAAAAAAACCAATTTTTTATCCCGGTTTCATAAGAAAAAATAAAAAAATATCGACTTAGCAAAATTATATATATATATATGATTAAGATCATGTGAGAATTATTTTGAAATTGAGAACTTTGAGAACCATTTTGGACCACAAATAAAAATATATTTTTATATAAAAAAAATTATAAAACAAAAAAAGCACGAATATAAAAAAAAGTAAGAAAACCAAAATTTTTTTATTTTTCATCACAGTTTCATAAAAAAAATTGAAAAAATTAAAAAATATATCGGTTTAGCAAAATTATACATATATGTATAATACATATTTTTTAATTTTATGCAAGTTATCCTTTATACACATATGAACAACTAAGATAAATGATAATGTACATATGTGTACATTATGTAAACCGATATTAAATAAAAATATACATATGTGTATAATTATGATTTATTTATTTATTTTTTTATGAAATAGGGATGAAAAATAAAACTTTTTGCTTTATTTACTTTTTTAAAATCTTTGTTTTTTTTGTTTTATAATTTTTTAAAGGAGTTTTTTTGTGGCTTAAAATGGTTATCAAAGTTCTCAATTTCCAAAGAGTTCTCTTAGGTTCTTCACTAATGTATATGAAAAAACGTATAACATCTATGCTTGTATCATTATACATAAATTGATTTTATTTATAACACAAAATGATTTTTCCAAAAAAAAAATAAAAAATAAACTTAATAAAAAAATATTGTACTTGCAAAAAAACATACCCAAGAACACTGCATCTATTGAAAATTTATTCTCAGTGTCATATACGTATAACTGAAAGAAATTTGGTTACGAACCAATTTCGGATAATACCTCTCATATAATAATATTTTTGAGCTACACTATGAAAAATATTTTGATAAGTTTGAGGGTTTCTCAACTTTGTCAATTGACACGAAAAAATGTAAGTCCCCGATTCCGGTTCCTTACTTTGGCGTTCGATTTACTCATAAACACAGTTCTAAATATCAAAGTTAACTAAAACTTTTGCGTAATAGATAAAACTTCAATCATCCATTACAAACATTCGATACTTGTATTAAAAACAAAACATAAATGGTTTATTTAAAACATCGTGACTAAACTTCTCTGGATGCCAGTCTCTCCAATCCTGCCATGTATCCTTCTCTCAAGCCAGCTGCTACAATCTATTCGCCTACGTGCATACTAAAACTCAGCTACGCTGAGTGAGTTCTAGTTAAGCAGGCAACACACATTCATACATTTACTTTCATATACGCATACGAAGATACATATTATATAATTTACATGTTACCTTTCTTTCGCACGTTCATACATTCATCCATACATTCTTTCGTACTATCACACTTTCATACTACGTACATACTATCTTTACCATCTCAGATATTATTTGGGCCTGATTTCTTTCTTCTCTAGCTCAGATATTATTTGGGTATGGTCCTTTTCTTCTCTATCTCAGATATTATTAGGATCTGGTCCATTTCTTCTCTATCTTAGATATTATTAGGGTCTGGTCCCTTTCTTCTCTATCTCAGATATTATTAGGGTCTGGTTCCTTCTATCTCAGATATTATTAGGGCCTGGTCCCTTCCTCCCAAACAACCATACCTATACTTCTTTATACGTACATTCTATTACACACGCTCATATATATTCTTACTCATTCATATATCATTCATGCCTCTTATGTAAGACACACTTTTCCTGGCGATACGTGCAATATCCGAAGATCGTTCATGTACCAACAAGCATACATTCATAACATAAATATAACTATCACATCTATCATCAGGACATACACTTACCACTTAAGGTAAGTGTATTAACATTCACATTGAGTATGCACACAGCCCCGAAAACATAACAAGGAAATGAGGCTAGAAACTCACATGCGTCCTGTTACGTTCACCGTTAATGGTTATTCCTTTCTTTAGCTGTGCACGACTAATTGTATAACAATTACACGTATCAATTAGCTATCACTACCCATAACGCGTTTCTAGTCTAATTATAACCCTCGACGAATGGGTGTCCGGGGGCAGCGCCCCTGGCAGCGGGGTTCTAGGGGCGGCAGCCTCTAGCGGGGTCCAAGGGCTTCTATGTAATTAAATCATTTTATTCTAAGTCCAGGGACCTTTTTGTCATTCGTTCAAACTCTTATTTGTTTACAGTTCCTTAACAAATGGGGCTCATTCGTTACTTCTTAACGAGTGTGTTCCTTCATAACAAATGGACTCATTCGTTACTTCATAACGAATGGCCACTTATGGATTTTCATGACGAATGGACCTTTATAACGAATGAAATTTTATAACGAATGAGGGTTCATTCGTCATCTCTCCGCAAGGAATGGCATAGCGAATGGCTTAATGAATGCAGCTCATTCATTATACCTTCCGTAACGAATAAGCATAGCTCATTCGTTACACGCGCCTAGGGTTAGGGTAGAGAATGTCAGAACATTCCTTGACATTCCCTTACATTCCCAATCATGTGCCGCCTTTCCGGCGCCGCCGTGCCAGAAAAACGGGCGGTGGCCGGAAAATCGTGTTTCTACACCTTTTTCACCGTTTTTCGTCCCGATCGTTCCGGATCCGAGCTAGGGTGAACCCTAAGCTCGTCATTCGATCGGCTTATATCCTATTCCATCCGAATCTCGTGACTTTAACGGTTGAGGGTGTCGGTTAGTCATTTCGTAACTAGATCTAGCGGGTTTGGATCCATATAAGGTCATACTATTCATACCTCGGATCAATGCTCGGTTTTCCTTCTTGGTTTCGGTTAGAGAGAGAGAGAGAGAGAGAGAGAGAGAGAGAGAGAGAGAGAGAGAGAGAGAGAGAGAGAGAGATTCTGTGTGTGTTTTGGGTGGTGTAAGGAATGAGTGGAAATTGATGGATTAATGGATAATTATGGTTTATATATTATGGGTCATGGGCTTAAGCCCATGGTCTTTCTTCCTTCCTTTTTAATCCAAGCCCATTACACACATTATTTAACCCAACACAACCCAACTCGTAATAACTAATATTAATATTTTATTAACCAAAACAGGAAACAGGATGTTACAAGTCTACCCTCTTTAAAAGAGGTTTCATCCCCGAAACCTAATAATTACTTAAACAAATATGGATAAAACTTGCGCATCTCTTCTTCAAATTCCCAAGTGGCATCCGATCCCTTACGATGCTTCCATATCACTTTTACCAAAGGGATAACTTTATGACGAAGTTGCTTTTCCTTGCTGTCGACGATCCCTACAGGCTGCTCGATATAGTTTAACTGTTCATCAACCTCAGTGTCTACTAATGGCACATGCGACGTTCATCAGCTAGACATTTTCTCAAATGAGAAACATGGAAGGTAGAATGGATTCCTTCTAACTCCCCCGACAATTCTAGGTTGTACGCCACTTCACCTACACGACCTACAATCTTAAACAGTCCAATGTACCTTGGACTCAACTTTTCTCTCTTCCTGAATTGAATAATTCCCTTCCAAGGCGAGACCTTGAGCATCACATTGTCACCAAAGTTAAACTCGATTGGTCGTCGCCGCTTATCAGCATACAACTTCTGTCGGTCTTGAGCGGCTTTCATTCTTGCCTTGATCTGATCGAACCTTGACGAGGTCTCTTGCACAACTTCCAATCTTTTTCTGACCAATCTCTCCCCAACATATAGGAGTTCTACAATGTTTACCATATAGCATCTCAAACGGCGGCATACCAATACTCGAATGGTAGCTGTTGTTGTAAGAGAATTCTGCAAGATGCAGATGATCATCCCAACTTCCTCCAAAGTCTAAAACACAAGCACGTAGCATATCCTCAAGGGTTTGGATAGTCCTTTCAGAATGCCCATTTGTTTGAGGATGATACGCCGTACTGATGTTCAATCTGGTTCCCATAGCTTCATGGAACTTCTTCCAGAATCTTGAAGTAAATCGAGTATCTCTATCAGACACTATCGATAACGGCACTCCCACAACCTATTTTATTAACACATTTGCTAACGTTTATGACGAGATGGCCTCTCGTATAGGCAAAAGTGAGCACTTTTTTTTAAACGGTCCACAATCACCCAAATGGTATCATGATGTTTAGTTGTACGGGGTAGCTTAGTTATGAAATCCATGGTGACGTGTTACCATTTCCATTCAGGTATTTCTAATGGCTGCACCTTCCCATAGGGATTCCGGTGCTTCGCTTTGACTTGCAAGCAAGTTAAGCATTTACTAACATAAACTACTACATCATTCTTCATACCCGATCACCAGTAGTCTCTCTTCAGGTCCTGATACATCTTGGTGGATCCCGGATGAATCAATATCTCGACTTGTGAGCTTCATCTAAGATTCGAACTCTAAGATTTCCATGGTGTTGAATCCACATACGGTCAAACGTAGTCTTTACACCATGAGTGCTTTCCATCAACTCGTTGTTGTTCGAGAATTCTTTCCTTCTTTATTAATCCTTTATCTACAAGCACCTCAGACTGAATCTCGATGATTTTCTGAATAGATCTGAGTTAATGATCAATTTATAAGACTTCACTGTTGCAATAACTTCTTCATTCTTACAGCTTAGTGCGTCGGCGACCACATTAGCCTTACCAGGATGGTATTTGATATCACAGTCGTAGTCCTTTATAAGATCTAACCAACTTCTTTGTCGCATGTTCAATTCTTTATGTTCGAAGAAATACTTTAAGCTCTTATGATATGTGTAGATAGTACACTTAGTGCCATACAGATAATGTCTCCATATCTTTAGGGCATGCACTACTGCTGCTAAGTCATGCGTCGGATAAGTACTCTCATGAAATTTCAACTGTCTGGACGCATAAGCTATCATTTTTCCTCATTGCATCAACACGCAACCTAACCCACGATGCGAGGCATCAGTACAAACAACCAAATCTTCATCACCTTCGTGTAGAGCAAGGATTGGAGCTTGTGTGAGTCTTTTCTTCAATTCTTCAAAAGCTTCCTCCTGAAACCTACCCCAATTGAATACCATAGTCTTTCGGCTCATTCCGGTCAACGGTGCAGCTATCTTGGAGAAGCCTTCGATGAATCTTCTATAATAGCCAGCCAACCGTAAGAAGCTGCGTATATCATTCGGGTTTTGCGGAGTCTTCCAATTTGTTATAGCCTTAATCTTAACTGGGTCAACAGCAATACCTTCAGGATTGATTACGTGACCTAAGTACTGCACTTCACGCAACAAAAATGCGCGCTTCGCAGACTCGCTCTTAGAATAAATCAATATATCGTCAATGAAGACAATAACTGACTTGTCTAACATCGCCCGACATACCCTATTCATCATATCCATAAATGCTGCAGGAGTGTTCGTTAGACCGAACGACATCATGATGAACTCGTAGTGTCCATACCGCGTCCGAAACACTGTTTTGGGGATGCCTGCCTCTTTCACCTTCAGCTGATAATTGCCTGATCTAAGGTCTATTCGTGAGAACCAACTCGAACCTTGTAGTTGATCAAACAAATCATCAATCCGTGGCAACAGATATCTATTCTTCACCATAAGCTTGTTCAACTCACGATAGTCTATGCACATTCTCATAATTCCATCATTCTTCTTAACAAACTATACTGGTGCACCCACGGGGAAACACTCGGACTTATAAAGCCTTTATCGAGGAGTTCTTGTAGTTGGGACATAAATTCTTTCATCTCGGATGGTGCCAGCCGGTAAGGTACCCTTCGCGAAGGGCTGGGCTCGTGGTACTAAGTATATCTAAAATTCTATCTCACGCTCCGGTGGCAACCCCGGAAGGTCCTCAGGGAATAGGGGTGTTCAAAAAAATCCGAATCCGAATCCATATCCGAATTATCCGATAATCCGTATCCTAACTATCCGAAAATCCGAATCCGAATCCGGATATCCGAAAATTCGGGTTCGGATTCGGATAGTAGTTTTGGGATTTTTCGAATAGTTCGGATATTTGAACTATCCGAAATATTAAATATATTATTTTTTAATTTGATAAATATCAACAAATATTAGATGGAACCCTAACTTTTTAGCATATGCAGCAGCCTCCATTCACCATCTCCACTCCAGCCTCCATTCACCACCTCCATTCCATTTCCCTTCTCCATGAGGACCACGAGATCGATGAATAGTCCACCCCCCGTCCTCCCGTCTCCACTCCATGACCGTCACTACTTACCACCTCCTCTCCAAGACCGTCACCATTCACCAGCACCTCCACGGATCCACCTCCGTTCTCCATTCTCCATCTCAGCATCAGTCATCACCTCCAGCCCTCGTCCGTCACAAGATTCCTATTTTGAAGCAATGGATTGTTTGTTTTTGTTTGTTTGTTTGTGTTGCTTTTTGAACAATTTGTTTTGTTTATTGAATTACAAAACCTGGAAGTTTATAATTAAAACAAGTTTGTTTTTCTTCATCTTTCGGATATCCGGTTCACTATCCGAACAGATATCCGAACTTCGGATATCCAAAATTTCGGATTTGGATTCGGATTTGGATATTGAAATCCACTATCCGAAAGGTCCGGATATCCGAAGTTAGGATATCCGAAACTTCGGATATCCGGTTTTGAACACCCCTATCAGGGAACACTTCTGGGTAGTCACGCACAACAGGAACATCTTTCACTTCTTTTGTCTCGGCCGTAGATTTGGATATTCATATCTTTCTTTTCTTTCGTACTTTTATATTAAATCTTACTTTACAAAATTCTACGTTTTAAAGTGTATACGCCCTACTGCCTCGAGTATTATTAGGGCTCGGTCCCTTTCTGCCTTGAGTATTATTAGGGATCAGTCCCTTTATACCTTGAGTATTGTTAGGGCTCGGTCCCTTTCTGTCTTGAGTATTATTAGGGCTCAGTCCCTTTCTGCCTTGAGTATTATTAGGGCTCAGTCCCTTTCCACCTTGAGTATTATTAGGGCTCAGTCCCTTTCTACCTTGAGTATTATTAGGGCTCAATCCCTTTCTACCTGCACCTAGCTATCCCTTATATTCATTTATATCATACCTATATCATTCATACATTATATATAAAAATCATATATGTAATTATAACCTGACAGTACATGCAATATCCGAAGATCGTTCACGTACCGACCAACAAGCATTCATATCTTTCACATAAAACATATATGGCATACACTTATCTCTTAGGATAAGTGTATTAAATAATCACATCGAGTATGCACACAGCCCCGAAAACATAACAAGGAATGGGGCTAGAAACTCACCTGAACTCGGTTACGTTCGCCGTTAATGGTTATTCCTTTCTTTAGCTGTGCGCGACTAACTGTTTAATAAATGCAATATTAAATACTACTCTAGCCATTCTCGTTGTTGACTTAATTAATCATAAGTGTCTAAGCCGGTTTTACTTCATTGAATCTTTACCGGTTAGTTAATCGTTATTCATTAACCTTTAAGGGTATCTTCATAAATTAATAAAGTCCAAGGGCTAATATGTAATTAAACCATTTAATCTAAGTCAAGGGACCTTTCTATCATTCTTTCAAACTTAATTCGTTAATCGGAACATAGCCTCATTCGTTATCTGATCATAGCGATTTGATGAGTAACGAATCACCTGATTCGTTATCATACATGGTCTGATTCGTTAGCTTAATTCGTTATCTTCGTTAGCTGATTCGTTATTCTGGTTCTTATCATAGCGAATGGTGAGTAACGAATCACTTAATAATTCGTTATCTTGATGCGAACTGATTTGTTATGTTAATATAACGAATGGATAGATAACGACATAAAGGATAATTCGTTATCAAGTCACACAAATGGGTCCCATTCGTTATGAACGCGTAACGAATGATCAACCATAACGAACTACCAACAGTTCTTATCCAGATCTTTGACTCAAGGGTCGAAGTCAAAATCATCAAGAACATACGCAGTCAACGTTCATCAGATTTGCAATTAAACCTTCGATTCTTAATGAAACAACACGATTTAGTTATCAATAGCCTCATAATCAAGGCTTCTACAAACCCTAATCATTAAACCTTCCCAATATCACGTTTTAAGGGGTATTTGATTCAGGTTTACATAGGTTCTTGAGACAAACATTTAACCTATCAAACTGTTATGGATTTCAGTAAGGTTTGCTTCGTTGGATTCCTTTTTACCATATGTACATAGATCTAAGATTTCTAAACGTAATCCAGACCTAAATGAGCAAGTTCTCGTTATAAACGTACCTTAAACGAGTTGATTTACGAACACGGTCTAGTCTTGATGTTGTTTTGGTTCGTCACAACGTTCTAGCACCAACAAGCTCGAGCTTTCACCTTCGGATCTTGGATCGGAATATAGGATGGTGTGTGTGTTTTCCAAGGTGTAGGCTATGGTGTAGAGATGGATAAAAATGGAAAGGTTTAGTGTTTAAGTGGATATTTATACTCCCTAAAGCCCATGGACCTAAGGCCCATCTTTCCTTTTTGGTCCATAATTAATTCCATCTAAAAGCCAACTTATCCTTTCATCTATATTATTTTATTAAGTCTACTAAATCAAGTAAACTTTTCCATCATAGATAAATAATATATAAAATATTACTCTTGGAAATTTTGGGATGTTACACTTTTCTAGAGAGAAAAAACGTGTTTTAGCTGAAAATGTAACATCCCAAAACTTCGGTCCAAATTTAACAATTTAATAAAGATAAAGGACAACAAAAATTTTCAAGAAAAAATAATAATAAAGTAATATAAGGAAATAAAATCATTCCATGTTAAGAAAATACGGAAATAAAAATATTTCATAAGGAAGATAATTCCATAGAAAAGAAACGGAGAAGGAAAATCCATTCCACATGGAAGGATGGAAGAAAGTGGAAGCATTCCACTTGGATATAAATAAGGAAGATAAAACTCATCCCACATGGAAAGTAAGATAAATTTGGAAGCTCTTTATAAGGAGTAGAGTTTCTTTAGTAATATTCTTTTAAGCCAAGCATGCATCTAGTGTTCCTAGCGGAGGGTGCAGAGCACCTGACGCGCTTGGGCGCGGGCGAGGACGATGGCGACGACGAAGGGCGATGGGCGCAATGTGGCGCTTTGATGGCGCACTTTTCAATTTTCACTTTGCACGCACGCATTGCCGCTTGAGAGCTACCTCATTGTTTTTGGAAAATGAAGTTAGACCAAGACATAACAAGTTACATAGACGAAGGACCAAAAGTATAAATCTGAATCCAGGAACCTATTGTGATACGCGATGAGCTCAATACAAAGCCATCGCGATACGCTATGGTCCGTTATGACTCAGCGGCACGTGTCGCATCCGAGTGACACGTGGCAGACGCTAGGGCTAAGTTAGCATGCCACTTGTTTTTCTCCTGTCATCGTGATACGCGACGGCTTAAGGAAAGGGTCCATCGCGTATCGCGGTTGGACCCATTATTTGCTATAAAAGGGAGGGTCACGACACTCTTATCCCACATACCAAAAACCCCTCTTTCTAAAATACTTTCTCTCTACATCGTTTTGCGTGCCAGTCTCATAGTATGTGCCAAGCTCCAATGTACTGATGGTTTAAGCCCCGATACGCGATATAGAATAGAAGTGCTGCTCGATAAGTTTTAATTATCTAACTTCAAATATCTGTGTGTGGTATGGGTTCTGTCTTAATTATTATTTTATTAGTATAAATGGCTTAGAACATAGTCGGGGGTATAGATCGAACCTTGATTACAATTAAGCATAATATAACTTTTCTTAAGCAAAGCTTATTGTTTAAATGTTGTTTCTTCTTGATTAAGAAACGTAAGCATGTACATACAAGGGGTATAGTCAAAATAGTATTTCTTTTGATAAAGAAATATAAATTTCATATTAAAGGGTATAGTTAAATTAATGTTTCTTCTTGAAGAAGAAACTCAGTATAGATGTTTCTTCCCGAATAAGAAACGTAACACGTAAGTGGTAAATAAAGAAAGGGATTAAAGGTCCAAATGTTTTATATAACCAAATGATTTTTATCAAGGTTAAAGCTATACAAAACAGACTAAAGGTCTGAAGCTAGATCAATGATCTAGTTATTTATACAAAGGTTATTCTCGTAGTGTAGGTCAAGGATAACAAATCAAGAAGCAGAAATTAGTATCAGAAAATGATTATAAACAGAAAAGATGAATACGCCCTAAACATTTACAAACTCTTTTAGAGTTAGAATGTTTGCATAGGATTTATGAATCCTAAAAACCTTGTGTTACAATAATAAGAAACGAACACTCTGATTAAAAGTATACATGTGTCTGGATCCATTCATACATAGTGACTCGGAGTTCCCCGAGGCCATGCATATC
The DNA here is from genome assembly GCF_021521415.1 of Bidens hawaiensis. Classification (NCBI taxonomy): domain Eukaryota; kingdom Viridiplantae; phylum Streptophyta; class Magnoliopsida; order Asterales; family Asteraceae; genus Bidens; species Bidens hawaiensis. Next base: position 555,769 of record NW_027492241.1, on the reverse strand, counting down.
ATCAAACATGCCTCTGGAAGTCTACGGGACTGTTCAGAGAAATGATATTGTGTATATCTTTTAATTGTACATGTACTTAAGGTAGTTTTATCCCAATTGAGTTGGGTGCCTAATGAGTAGTCACAAAGGTATTATTGTTGGTTTCACAAAGGTATTGAAAAGATTCTATAATAAAGTCAGCGTCATTTACTATCTGTGTGCTGACGTATTTTCTCACCTATTTTACAGGAAATCAGAAAAGGTTAGAATAGACAAGCAAGACATGATATAAGATTGGGGATATAGTCATTAGATGCTATCTGGTGGCTCATATATTTTATTTTAAAATACTATTAAGAATTATATTTTCTAAAAGACAGGTATTTGAATTATCAAACAGGTATCTAGACCCGAGTTTTTAATATAATAATATTTTATTCAAGACTTCCACTGAAAAGAATATATTTCTCAAATAAGCTTTATAAACATCAAACAGGAATTTAAACCGATCTTTTATAAAATAATATTTTATATTTAAGACTTCCGCTAAAACAAACCCGCAACTCGGATATATTTACAAAACATGTACCAACTATTGGCACAGAGCCATCAATCTTAGCGAATTAGATATTTAGTTATACCTAGGCTTTGATTAAGGATATGTTTCAAAAACTCATTATTCAAATACTAGTTCAAGAAAATTATATATTTAGTTAAAAAGTATCAAAATTTCAATCAAAATTGATACGGATAAGATATAACAAATACGGATAAGATAGGAGTGTCTTCTTATCCCTAAATCTAACTCACATAGATGTCCGATCGTCAATCTAGTCACGAATCATTTCACCCTCTATCAGGTAAAGGAAAAAGATTTATAGGGACAACTTTACTCCCAATACCTATATCTAGTGATGAAAACTCATACCAAACATCAATGGAGGAAGATTCAGATTTTTTTGATTCTAACATCCCACTAGCACGGATCATTCCAAATCAAAATAGGTATGGAGCAGGATCAAGTAGATCCAAGAAACCAATGATATCAAAGAGAAAAGAAGTAATGACCTATCCGGAAAAATATCCTCAGGGACAAGAATATTTTAATTTTCCAGTAACTCAAGATCATTTCTTTGCTGACACTCAAAATGAAGGTCTGCAAACAAATTACAATTCATTAAAAGGAATGCATCACATTGAGGAAAAATCAACTCTTTATAAGATCGATGTTACCAAATTAGCAGAAACAATGTTTTAAAAGAAAATTGAGATGGAAGAAAAGAAAAAAGAAAAGGAGACCAGCAAAAACATCAAAAAAGACAACAAAATTAAGAAATTAGTCATTCGTTGGAAGAAATAGATAATAAGAACTTTAATAGTTGTAAGGAATATAGTTATAATAAATATTGTGCACTCTTGTAACTACAATATGATGAATAAAATATATGTTTTGAATTCCTCGAATATTGAACTTATCTTTTAAAAATTTATTGTAGTATGTCAAGAGAAGAAAGTGCAAATTCTCAAAACAGTCCTCCCAAGAAAACTGGAAATGAAGGAAACATAGAAAATAAAATTAATGAAATTCCCATCCAATATATAGATGGAATTCAAAAGATGAATAAGGAAGCTATGAATCCAGTTCTTGACGCAATCAAAGACATCTCTACAAGTCAAAGTCAATCAAAATCTAACAAGAGAAGTCGAAATAAATCGGTTCATTCAAGAAAGGAAGAAGCTCATGATAGCTCTACATCTGATAATAATTCAAGGGATTAAAAGAAATTAAAAGTTCAAAAAGGATGTAGTTTTAAAAACTTTAAAGCTTATAATCCTAAAGAATTTTATGGAGAATCGAATGCTATAGCTGCTATGAGATGGCTAGAAGAACAAGAATCAATCATCATCATAAGCAAATGCACCAGTGAGGAAGCTATCCAGTATTCTTCATAGATGTTCAAGGGAGAAGCTCATGAATGGTGGAATAACCTGATTCAAAATAAGGGATGAGACACAATGTATAATCTAAGTTGGGAGACATTCAAAAGTCTCATATTAAAGAAATTTTGTCCAATTCATGAAATGGATTGGATTCAAAATCAGTTATGGAATCACAAGGTTGTTGGTACAAATCTTAAGGAATATAACACTAAATTCCTAGAATACTGCCGACTGGTTCCACATCTAGTAACTCCAGAATATAATAAAGTAACTCGTTATGTATATGGGTTTCCAAGAAAAATAAGAGACATGGTACGATTTAATATGCCACAAATAGTTTATTCGGCTATGGAATTTGGTCGAATACTTAATTAATAGTATGATAAGGAATCAAGAGGAGGAAAAGAAGAAAGACAAAGAAACCATGAAACCTAAAGATTTCGAGAAATTAGAAAAAGAAGAAAGTACTCTCAAGTCAGCCTGTAAGACTTGTGGAAGAAAACATACTGGAAAATGTCGATTAGAAAATGCAAATAATTGTGCATACTGCAATAGAGTAGGACAGACACTCAATAGAATAATGTCGAAATAAATTAGGAGTGTGTTTTACATGGGGAGAAACAGGCCACTTTAAAACTGACTGCCCAAAAAGAAACACTAGTCAAGATTAATGTATGGGAGACATTTGGCAACAATCAAGGATTAGAACAAACATCATCATCACTTCTGCCTTGACGGAGGTCGAGAAGTTGAAGTTGTTGAAGGTGCTGAAAGCGCATAAGGAGGCGATAGCATGGAAAATTATCGACATAAAAGGGATTAATCCCTCGTTCTGCACTCATAAGATCCTCATGGTGGATAATTTCAAATCCGTCGTTCAGCCTCAACGTAAGCTTAATCCGAAAACGCTAGAGGTCGTTAAGAAAGAAATCATCAAACTCATTGATGCGGGAATCATTTTTCCCATCTCTGATAGCGTCTGGGTGATCCGATCCAAGTGGTTCCCAAGAAAGGTGGCATGACTGTCGTTACCAACGAACGGAACGAGCTTATTCCCACTAGGACCGTGACCGGTTGGAGAGTCTGCATCGACTACCGCGGACTGAATGATGCCACTAGGAAAGATCACTTTCCTCTACCCTTCATTGATCAGATGCTTGAGCGTTTGGCGGGTCAGCAGTACTACTGTTTTTTGGATGGTTTCTCTGGGTATTTCCAAATCCCGATCTCTCCCGATGATCAGGAAAAACCACATTCACCAGCCCCTACGGCACGTTTGCCTATAAATGCATGCCCTTTGTACTATGTAATGCTCCAGCTACTTTCCAACGATGTATGGTGGCGATCTTTCACAACATGGTCGAAGATTCCATGGAGGTCTTCATGGACGATTTTTCTGTCTTCGGGAGTTCTTTCGATCATTTTCCTCCAACCTTGATAGGATGATGGCTTGTTGCGTCGACACCAACCTAGTCCTCAACTAGGAGAAGTGTCACTTCATGGTACGCGAGGGCATCGTTTTAGGACATAGGATATCGAGTGTGGGGATCGAGGTCGATCGAGCTAAAATTGAAACCATTTCTAATCTTCCCCCGCCCACTTCTATGAGATTCATCCGTAGCTTTTTAGGTCATGCAGGTTTCTATCACCGTTTCATTAAAGATTTCTCGAGAATTGCGTGGCCGATGACCAAGATACTAGAGAAAGACGCTCCATTTGTCTTCTCTAAACAATGTATCGAGACGTTTGATCTTCTAAAAGACAAACTCGTTAATGCCCCGATCATGATTTCTCCCGAATGGTCTTTGGCATTTTAATTGATGTGCGATGCGAGCGATTATGCCGTTGGAGCCGTGCTAGGACAGCGGAAGGAGAAGCACTTCCACCCGATCTACTATGCGAGCCAGACCTTAAACAGTGCTCATGAGAATTACACTACCACCGAGAAAGAGCTGTTAGCTGTAGTGTTTGCATTTGATAAGTTTAGGTCATATCTTGTTCTATCCAAAACAGTCGTTTATACTGATCATGCTGCCATTCGTTATCTTTTCAGCAAGCAGGACGCTAAGCCTCGTCTCATCCGATGGATCCTGCTGCTTCAGGAGTTTGATATTGAAAACCGTGATAAAAAGGGAGCCGAGAATGTAGCGGCCGATCACTTGTCACGTCTTGAGAGAGCCGAGATTGGAGATGCTGGGGTCATCATCAATGACCATTTCCCGATAGAGAATCTCAGGTTTGTCAAAGCCCAGGATGACGACTACCCGTGGTTTGCCGATATCGCAAACTTCCTTGTCGATGGTTCCCTCCCTAGGAGGATGTCTCACCAGCAAAAGAAAAAATTCTTTGCCGACGTAAAGTTCTACATCTGGGACGACCCGTTTCTTTTTCGTATAGGTGCTGATCAACTTGTTAGGAGATGTTTGGATGTTGAAGAAGGATGGCGGATTTTGAGCCACTGTAATGAGGGACCGACAGGAGGTCACCATGGTGTTGTTCTTACTACTAAGAAGGTCTTCGATTCAGGATTTTACTGGCCTTCGATTTTCAAAAATGCTCATGCGTTCGTAAAAAACTATGACCGATGTCAGCGTGTCGGTAACATTTCATCCCGAAATGAGATGCCCCAAAATGCTATTCAGGTTTGCGAGGTCTTAGACATTTGGGGTATTGATTTTATGGGTCCGTTCCCGTCTTCTAGAGGGAACAAGCACATACTTGTGGCAGTTGATTACGTCTCCAAGTGGGTCGAGGCCAGAGCCTTGCCCACTAACGACGCCCTAGTTGTAGTGAGATTTCTGAAAAATCTTTTCTCTCGTTTTGGTGTACCAAAAGCCTTGATCAGCGATCGAGGTACTCACTTATGCAACGCGCAGATGGAGAAGGCGTTGCAACGCTATGGGGTCACCCATCGTCTTGCGACTGCCTATCACCCATAGACCAGTGGACAGGTAGAAGTGAGTAACCGGGGCATTAAACGCATTCTTGAGAAGATGGTTGGGCTAAACCGAAAGGATTGGTCCGAGAAATTAGATGATGCTTTGTGGGCTTTCCGTACAACGTACAAAACTCCGACCGGTTCCCCACCATTTCGGATGATTTATGGGAAAGTGCTTCTTGGGCGCTTCAAACAGTTAACCTTGATCTTTCGACAGCTGGAGTTCACCGTTTCCATCAGATACATGAGTTAGAGGAACTTCGCGATCATGTCTATGCACACTCGTACAATTATAAGCTGAAGACCAAAGAGCTGCATGATAGGAAGTTGAGAGATGATAAACAGTTCAAGTGTGGGGATCGGGTTTTGCTATATAATTCCCGATTACGGTTATTTTCGGGAAAGCTGAATTCCCGAAGGCCAGGCCCGTTCACCATTACTGAGGTATTCCCGTATGGCACAATTGAGATTGAAGACGAGAGCGGGAAGTTTAAGGTGAACGGTCAGAGGTTGAAGCACTACATAGGCGAGCCAGTTATAGATCAGACAGTCGAGGTGCTCTACCTTGACTCATTCACCGAGGCGTAGACGTGTTGGATGCATCACTCCAGAGACAGCTCGAGTTGTATAGTGTGTATTACGATTTTCTTTATTATCTGTTTAATTTATTTTATTTTTGTTAGTTATAAAAAAAATGAAAAATGAAATAAAAATAAAAAAATATAAAAAAAAAATACAAAAACACAAAAATATGTTTATTTCTTTTGTTTTTGTTTCCTGTTTCTATGTCGGTACATGCGATCGAGTTTGAGTTATTGCAGGTATTATTATGCACATGTTAGCTCTGATGGCGTTTTGGAACTGGTTCTCCCAAGGTTGCGGCCGCAAATGAAATGCTATACGGTCGTTCGAATGATACACAGCTGATGAAGATTCTGCATATAAACCAGGGGAGTAACTCGTTCTCTGTTTTACTTTGATTACTTAAAGTTTTTATTTTTATTTTATTTATTTTCCTTGTTCTCATCGAGGACGATTTCATTCCAAGTGTGGGGATGAGAATTTATTTTACTTAGTTGTAGAAATTTAAAAAAAATAAATAAATTTATTAATTAATTAAAAAAAAAGTTTAAAAAAGAAAAAAAATGTCCCTTGAAAATTGATTTTCTTCTACGTTTAGCAGGAAATGATATTATTACCGTTGTGTTAACAAACTCTCGGAACTTTTGAAAAATATAATATAATAATAAAAGAAAAGATGGTTTGCATATCTGATTTGAGATGTGTAGGTATGCCCAACTAGCTTTGATAGTCCTCTTTAGCAAATTATATATATATAATTTGAAAAATGGTTAAACCGAATTTTGATGCTTAGGGAGGATTACCATAATCTTTAAACTTTGAGATGGTAAGACTTAGATGCACTCAAACCAGCACACCACCACATGTCCATCTTTTTACCAGCTTAGAAATAGTTATATACATTAGGTTGATATATTAAAAATAAAGAGAGAAAAGAAGTATGTGTTACAAGTGTACTCTGAAAAGTTTTTCCAAAAAGCAAATCATTGTGAGAAAATTATGTATTGTAAAATGCCCAAGAAGCATTCTTAAAGTTAGTAAAAGAGGCTAAAGTTGCACATACTAGACGGGACTGAGAGTTTACGTGTTACCAAGGAGATGGTGACTCTAAGGATACACTATTGGGGCTCGAAGGATTTTAGTCAATAAATATTAAATTAGGAATTTATAGGACAAAGTCCAATAATATTTAGGAATAGCTCGTACGACCTCCACAGGACCATTCATCCATCAAATTTCACCGAGTTTATCTAATTAGTACCATCAATGAGTCCTTGGCTTATGGTGATTTGTCTAACCAGTTTGTTTCGACTCTAGTTTTTCTAGCTCTCTTTGTCTGAGATGGGGTAGGTGTAGCCTTGATTTTTGAACTTAAAACGCTTAATGCAATTGGGGACTTAATTGGTTAGTGGCTGGGTATAAGTGGACAACAATACCGGCAATCGCGGTTAATATGTCGAGCTGTATCTTATGCTTTAGTAATATTAAATAATCTGGGAGTTTGTTGTTTTTCATTTGGTTGTGATCCTATGTAAATTTCTTTTTCAGGGACGAAAAAGTCATAAGTATGGGGATGTTTGATGTATTGTAAAACACACATATTTTTCGCACCTTTTTATCATATTTTAAGTGCTTAAGTATATAATAAATAATAGTTATGGCTTGTTTATGCATGATCTTACAAAGTTTAATATTCGTGTAGGTTATGAGTTTTTACAAGAGAAGAGGACCGGGTTTTGAAAGATAAAAGAGGCTTTGTGTGACAATCGTCAATTTCAGGTTAACCCCGTTAACTCAACTCCGTTAATTCAAACTTTAAGATCGTTGAATCTATAACGCATACTTCATTACATTTAAACTAGGGTTAAATGACGCTTAACACTTACTACATGTGTAGTCTTTCGGGATTTGCACCGAAACGCAAACGAGTTGACGCGAACGATTGATAAATAAAAGACAAACGTCAAAACACTAATTATGTGATTATTATGTGTTAGATATATGTGTGTTACTTGATTGTTATGTGGAATGTTAAACAAGAAACAAGAACCAACTAATTAGGCTAGAGATGTAACATTTGGAAGTTTAGGGACTAGAGTGTAACTTGTATATCTATAAATATAACCTTAACTACAAACCCTAATCTATTTTCTAAACCCACAAGACCCGATCGGCCCCTCCCTTGTTCTCTCTTGGCTGCCGTCCACAAACACACACACATACACCATCAATTCAAGCCTTTGATTGAAGAACAAAGTGCTAGGAAGGTATATTTGATCATCCTTCACATCCTTGTTGATTGAATTTGATGTTTGTTGGGTTAATAACAAACCCTAGCTGGCCGATTTTGTTCATGCATATGATTAATATGATTGTTGTTATTTGGATAATGAATTGATAACTAGTTTGATAGTATTGCATGTTAATTGTTGTGTCCTTGATTGTGAGTTCAAATAAAACCCTAATCTTGGATGTATGGTGTAATTGATATGCATGGATAGTAGTTATAGTGTCTAGAGGGTTATATGGATGCATGATAGTTCATAGATTGTTATTATGATGAGTTTTGATGAGAACAGATTCTGGACAGAACGTATATACGATGTTTAACTGACTGTAACGAAGTGTAAACGTGAAAATTGATTGAGATTGTGGGTACTGCAGTAAACTAGGTTGAGTCTAGTTTCTATGAAGTATAAATTCGTAATTTTTGGATAAGTGGAAGTATACTTTTATGATTTTACAAAAACGTGATGCAAAGCTGAGCTGTTAGACCTGCTGTTAGGTTATGTTGTAAATGTTATATCTCATGAACTACGAGACCAATTGGGTTGGTTCCACTTCTGGAGGTTGACTCACTGAGTTAGGAACCAAACCCAAGTGGTCTTGCATTTATTGGATTTTTCGTTTAACGGGAATGGTAAATAACATTCTGATGTGCATGAATCTGACTGATATAAGTTAGCTGTAATGTTTTGATCATTATGAACAATCTATATGGAATAAAAATAAGATAAAAGATGTTCTGGAAACCTAAGATATGTATGCTCCTGTGGTAATTTTTGGTGAATTAATTGAGACGTTATAATCGGTAAACTAGTGCAATCTTTCAAGTAGAAATTCTGTCATAACGAAACTAGCTGCTGAGTTGTATAGGAATGCATGAAATATGATAGTTTTTATATAATTGTTGTATTTTGACCAAAATACCCTTGCGGGGAATAGTTGCTAGTTGATTGCCATGAATTGACCAAATTGCCCTTATGGGGAATAATGGTTAGTTAGTCTTTGTTTGTTGACCAAAATGCCCCTACGGGAATAATTGCTAATAAGTATGTTATTAATACGTGACACGAAAGTAATTGCTCACTCATGTATCGTATCACAATTTTACTTGTTTAAGTCACACACGATTCACAAACGAAACACGAAACATGTTACGTGCATAGGTATTATGTGCCGAGTCTAGAGACTCGTTAAACATTCCGATACTTAGAAAATCTCTTTGTTATTTTAGAACGCTAGAGAGTTTTCTACGACGCGCATCACTCGGTGATCTAGATCGGATATTCTTCGCAAACAGTGAGTTTCACTTACCCCGCTCTTTGAACTGTTTTCAAACGTTTTTCACTTGGGGGAGATAACATACTCCGATAAACATATTTTCTGAGATAAACGCATATTTAAGATTTTGTTATAAATTATATATCACTTGTAAAGGCTAAGCGGCAAACGTAACATTTGAAGTCCCACACATCGGACCGGTTAATATTTGGAATAGCGAGTCACTGTTGAGTAGTACTACTGGGTTTGACAAACCCCACCCGACGCTAAGCTCAACTGGAGGTTGAGTGGGTGTAAATTTTGGCTAACACTTACCATGGTCTGGAGGACCTGGTGACGGGCACTTGATAAACAGTCAGCTTCGGTCGCGAACCACTTAGCGATACTTGTTGTATAGATTAGCTACCTATCGATATATAATTTGACATAACACTATCTGGTAATGCTAAACACTTAAACGCTGTAACGTGGTTACACACTTAAACGCTGTAACGTGGTTACACACTCAAACGCTGTAACGTGGTTACACACTCAAACGTCGTAACGGGGTTACGCAACATTTAAACGTCGTAACGAGGTTACGCAAAACGCTAAACGATTTATCTTATTTTACTTGTGAACTCACCAACCTTGTGTTGAAACTTTTAGTATGTTATTCTCAGGTAGCCGAGGCGGGCGCGCGGTTTAGGAGCATGCATTAATGAAAACACTTTTATTCTGCAAACTTAATTTTAACAGTTACATTTGGTTTTAAGTCGTCCTGCGTGACGCAACTTTTGAATTAAGGTTTTACGCTTCCGCACTTACTTTCATTTAAACATTTTTCTTTGGTTTGGTTATAACTAATGATTCCGATCCTGCCAGTTCACACCCTCTGACGGTAAAACTCCGTTAGTGGATTTTGAGGGTGTGACACTTTGATGGTCAAGTTTTGATGAGTAAACTAAAGGCCCGACCCAAGCCCACATGAAGCCAAGCCTTTCATGCTCAATATATTAATATAACAAAAAAATAAAAAAAAATCCTAAGACCCTGGGAGAAGTAGTGTAAGGCAGAAGTACAAGGAGAAAAAAAATAATAAACCTAAAACACTTTCCACTACCTCCGATCGGAAATCTCAAAAAACCAATAAAACAAGATATTAGTTTGTTGTTTGGTGTTGAAGTGGGATAGGCTAGTGGGTGCTTTTGTGGTCTGTTTCCTTTAAGGAAACATAAAAATAATTTTGGTGTGGTTGGACGGAACAGGAAGAAGGCAGACGCAGCAGCAAGGAAAAAAATAAAAAAGAAGGCAACATAAAGTTTGCAAGTCTTGGAAAAGAGCATCCCTTGGTTCGTCTATTATTCGATTTTACTTGTTAAAACATTGTTTTCTTCATTCAATAATTGTTAGAGATGAGTTTTGCTACTATTTATTTTGATTCTATTATTATTATTATAAGTAGCTAAACTATTTTCACTACCTAGGTTGAGATGATTATTGACATTGTTTAGCGGCTTATTTCGTTTTAATTGATCACATGACATATTACTATTGAAAAGATTTATATAATTCGATCTTTGGTGTGTTAAAATATTGTTTTTATATCAATATTGCTTGTGATTCCGTGTATGACTTTGATTGATTGTGTGTCATTCGGTTAGAGTTCTACGTTTAGGTCTTAGACTTGGTGTTTTTGATCTTTTTCTGGTTACCGCTACCTAGGAATCTTGAGTGCATTTAATTATTAAAATTCAATAGTTTCACCTTCCTTGCGACTGAGAGGTAAAAGGGAGTCGGTTTGTCTCGTATCTTTATTCGGTTAGGTTAGAATTGCGCGAGAGCGAGTTTTGGTCTTATCTGGTTTAGTTTTGTGTGCAAATATGTGTCTTAGATTGAGTTAGATATTGTTACCCCTTTATCCATATAATTGATAGTACCAATTTTAAGCGAGTTTAGTGTCGTTGAGTTTGAGAGGAGATGCGTCATTAGGGTACCTTAGTAATCTTTATCCCGGTGCATTTATTCAATCTTCTTAAATTTGTGAGGGTTAGTTGGTGAGACTGAGAGGTGATCTAGCGAACTTTAATGAGCCTTAATTGATTATTTTAAGATCTCGATGTCGTGTGATTAGTTAATTCCGTTAACCATTGTACAGTCAATAGGATTCTTGCCTAGGTAGTCGTTTCTCAATATTCGTTAAAACCCCGTTAGTGCCATTAAGTTTTCCAGTTAATTTCATTAAGTTAAGTTAGTTTAAATTTAATTAAAATTAAATAAAATAAAATCAATTAAATATTATTAGGTAGGACTTGGATTAGGCTCGCACGGGCTTGGGCTCGAGCAAGGACTAGGACGATGGCGATGGCGAAGGGCAATGGGCGCAATGTGGCGCTTTGATGGCGCACTTTTCACTTTGCACGATCGCATCGCCGCGAGCCGCTTAAGAGCCGCCTCACTATTCTTGGAAAATGAAAGTTAGACCAAGACATGACAAGTTACTATAGACGAAGGACCAAAAGTAAAAATCTGAATCCAGGAACCCATCGCGATATGCGATGAGCTCAAGACAAGGCCATCGGGATACGCGATGGTTCGTTTTGACTCAGCGGCACGTGTCGCATCCGGGTGACACGTGGCAAACGCTATGGCTGAATTAGCATGCCACGTGTTTTTCTCCAGCCAATACATGATGACTTAAGGAAAGGTTCCATCGCATATCGCGATAAGACCCGGTTTTGGCTATAAAAGAAAGGGTAATGGAACCCTTCTCCCACACACCAAAAACATCTCTCTAGAATACTTTCTCTCTATTTACATAGTTTGGCGTGCCAGTCTCGTAGTACGTGCCAAGCTCCAAAGTTTTGACGGTTTAAGCCCCGATACGCGATATAGAGTAGAAGTGCTGCTCGATAAGTTTTAGTTATCCAACTCTGAATATACGTGTGAGGTACGGGTACTGTCATAGTTATTATTTTATTAGTATAAATGGCTTAGACCATAGTCGGGGGTATAGCCCGAACTTTGATTACAATTAATCAAAATATAACTTTTCTTAAGCAAAGGTTATTATCAAAATGTTATTTCTTCTTGATTAAGAAATGTAAGCATGTACATACAAGGGGTATAGTCAATATAGTATTTCTTTTGATTAAGAAATATAAATTTCATATAAAAGGGTATAGTTAAATTAATGTTTCTTCTTGAAGAATAAACTCAGTATAGATGTTTCTTCCCAATTAAGAAATGTAACACATAAGTGGTAACTAAAGAAAGGGACTAAAGTTCCAAATGTTTTATATAACCAAATGATTTTTATCAAGGTTAAAGCTATGCAAAACATACTAAAGGTCAGAAGCTAGATCAATGATCTCGTTAATTATACAAAGGTTATTCTCGTAGTATAGATCCAGGATAACAAATCAAGAAGTAGAAATCAGAAAACATAAATCATAATCATAAACTGATATAAACTATAAAGGTGAATACGCCCTAAACTCTTACAAACTCTTTTAGAGTCAGATACGAATCCTTAAAACCTTGTGTTACAATAATAAGAAACAGACACTCTGATTAAAAGTATACATGCGTCTAGATCCATTCATACATGGTGACTCGGAGTTCCCCGAGGCCATGCATATCATCAAACATGCCTCTGGAAGTCTACGGGACTGTTCAGAGAATGATATTGTGTATATGTTTTGATTGTACATGTACTTAGGGTTATTTTTCCCAATTGAGTTGGGTGCCTAATGAGTAGTCACAAAGGTATTATTGTTGGTTTCACAAAGGTATTGAAAAGATTTTACAATAAAGTCAGCGTCATTTACTAGTTGTGTGCTGACGTATTTTCTCACCTATTTTACAGGAAATCAGAAAAGGTTAGAACAGACAAGTAAGACATGATATAAGATTAGGGATATAGTCATTAGATGTTATCTGGTGGCTCGGATATTTTATTTTAAAATACTATAAAGAATTATGTTTTCTAGAGGACAGGTATTTGAATTATCAGACATGTATCTAAACCCGAGTTTTTAATATAATAATATTTTATTCAAGACTTCTGCTGAAAAGAATATATTTCTCAAATAAGATTTATAAACATCAAACGGGAATTTTAACCCGGTATTTTATAAAATAAAATTATATATTAAAGACTTCTGCTAAAACAAACCCGCAACTATGATATTTTTACAAAAACATGTACCAACTATTGGTCACACGCCTAGGCCTAAGTCGGGGTGTGACACAAAATTTTCAATATTCCAAAAATATCCCACATAATATGGACAAGGGATGAGATCGGGACCGTACCCGTACCTGTACCGAAAATATCCGTACCTAAAATCAGTAAATCTTGGTACCCATACCCGAATTTTATGGTACGAGTACCTATACAGGTACTTTAGGTATGGTAATCGCTTTGGTATTACGTTTTTATTTTTTTTAATAAAAAAAATCTTCACTAAACTAGGTATCGGTAACTATACGGTACCGACAATCAATTATCTATAATACCAAAACCGTAATACCACAACCAAAACTGTAATACCACAACCAAAACATAATACTAAAACAAAAAATGAAAAAATCAACCATAATACAAAATCCATTCAAAATCAAGTAATGAATACCAAATGCAAAGTATCCAAAAAAAATTATTAAAATGTTTAAAATAAAATTAACTTATACAAAGAAAGTCAACATACGTTTAATCTTCGCTAGTCATCTTTTCATTTTTTTTCTTTCTTTTTCTTTGTTTATTGTTTCCTCAATTTCTATAGAAAACAAAAGAGAAAAACTAATACATGTTATTTAATGACATACACAATTACACATACATGAAAGAAAAATATACAAATACACAATATATGAATATACACACATATATATATATTGAGAATGAACTTATTCAACTAATATATATATATATATATAATGTTTTGAAAATCCTGCTTGAAAGTTAAGTCATGAGTGTTGGAAACCAAATAAAAGTTCCTACATATTTTAAACGGGTATTAGTACCCGTACCTATAATCAGTAAATTTGAGTACCCATACATGTACTCAATAGACACGTACGGTACAGTTACGGTACGAGTACCGAACATGTACATGTACGGGTATTCGGGAAAAAAATCTCATCCCTTATATGGACTGGGGCAACACATTGGGATAAGATCCGACGAGATCTCTAAACCAATTGTATTTTGACACGTGTAAGAATTCCTGAAAATTCGGCCAAATTCTTGTAAATCTTGAGGGACCGGTCCATATTCTCTCACTAAAATAAGGAAAATTAATTCATCAAACGTATTTATGTTACATGTTGGTGTGGACGGATTAAACTTAAATCTTGTCGGTGTGTCGGATTAAAAATAAATCTTGTCGGTCTAGACGAGATTTTAACTTATAAGAACAAAACCATAATATCGTCTCCTGGGTACAAATTCGTCTCAAATGCGTCTTGGAAGACGAAATTTAAAGGAACATTTTTCAATGTTTTTAGAAATTGGACGGATAAGTTAGGAAAGATAAAATAATCATAAAACTGCTTTTGAGATAAATATTTAGTGAGAAAATATGGACGTGTCTCTCAAGATTTTCAAAATTTTGGCCGAATTTTCAGGAATTCTTACACGTGTCAAAATACAATTGGTTTAAAAATCTCGTCGGATCTTATCCCAATCTGTCACTTTTGCCCATATTTTGTTGACTATTTTTGGAATATTGGGAAATTTTAGGCCAAAACACATTTTCTCTCTCTACAAAATAGCTAGTTTGGGAATTTTCCCTTGTTACTCCTTTTCTATTTTCATAGCATATAGGCCTGTTAATCAAGTCAACCCTTTTGACTTCCAGGTTAATTTAGTCGGATTAATCGGTTAAAAATATTCACCCGTAATCCAACCCTGTTAAGGTTTGAATTTGCATTGGGTTTTGAGTTAGATGAATTGTAACAGATATGGGGTTGTCATTTTGAAATCGAAAGAATTTTGGGCTGACGATATTATAACGATATAAGTTAACTTGAGAAATATGATCACATGTGTGTTATATCATTTGGTGGTTAAGTAGTGTTTTATCCGGTGCAAACGCGGGTAATAATAAACTCAAGTGTCCGGTCTTGGAAGTTGAGATGGTAAGTTAATGCAAATTAGGTCGGTTTCACTTATTTGCATCATTTTACCGGAATTATAACCAAAAACAAAATAAAAACATACAAAATTTGAGGACCAATTGGGTGGTGGCGGTCGGTAAAACCCGCGGGTTGGAAAGATCCTTGCATTGTCGATCCCGAACGTTGAGGCGGTGAGTTTACGAAAAATTTAGCCGATTTTCGTCACATTTTTTATGGTACCATAACTAAAAAAACAAATTTTTTTTTTGCCATTTAGTAGGTTTTCGTTAAGGTACCGGAATTGAAACAAAATGATGTGAGCCTACGGAATTGTAACGTTGTCGGTCCCGGTCATTGAGGTTGTGAGTCTACACAAATTCGTTTAGTTACCATTATGTTCGTCACGATATTTGAACTAAAAAAACAAAATTCATGGGCTAATACTGTGAGACAAGTGACCCAACTAACAATTGGCGACACCAAACTTTGTAAATGTTATAAAGAGAAATAATATCTACATTTTTTTAATAACCATAGTAGGGCTTGTTTGTCTTCTTCTTCTTCTTTTTCTTTTTTTTTTCAAAAGTAATAGAATAGTAGATATGTTTTGAAATTATTTTAATCAAGTTACTCACAAAATCTTTTGTTATAATTAGGTCACTAAAGTTATCTTTTTGTTCTAATCCTAGATATTTTACTTGGATAGCAGGTTATGTAGGTTTTATTTTTATTTTTAAATAATTTTGACATTGCAAAATATATTTAAAATAAAAACCATTTTTTAATTGCGAAAAATTGCAAAAACAAAATTTGGAAAATTTGAAAAAAAAAACCTGAAAAATTACAGGAAAAAATCTTATTATTATTATTATTATTACAATTTTTCAGTTTGTTTTTTTTTTCACAATTAAATTTTTTTCTCGGTTTTTACTAAG
The DNA here is from genome assembly GCF_021521415.1 of Bidens hawaiensis. NCBI lineage: Eukaryota > Viridiplantae > Streptophyta > Magnoliopsida > Asterales > Asteraceae > Bidens > Bidens hawaiensis. The sequence goes on along the minus strand of NW_027492241.1, from coordinate 539,728 downwards.
TTTGTCAATTTAAAAAAAAAATATTTTGCAATGTCAAACTATTAAAAAAAAACTCTACATAACTTGCTAACCAGGTCAAATATCTATGACTGGAACAAAAAAGAAACTTTAGTGACCTGATTGGAACAAAATATTTTAAGACAACATACGCCAGGTAGGCACCATTTTTCACTTTTTTCGTCTCGGCCGCAACTTTGACAACATACGCCAGCTAGGCACCACACCCTCGCTTTAATAATCCTTCAGCTTTTCTATCGAAATGACATTAAGCCCTGAACTTTCTTTATCACCATAAATCATCACCGCACTACCATCCAAGTATTTTAACCTTATTAGCCTACTCTTACACACTATCTGAGCTTCAAACTTAGATAGCCAGTCCATTCCCAAAATCACATCGAACCCTCCTAAGGTCATAACATATAGGGTAACAGGGAACTCACGTGTCTCTAATTCTATCTTACAATCCTTAACCATTCTCATTATCTTAACTGTGGTCTCACTAGCGGATTTTACTTTAAAAGTTTCAAGCACACGACATCATTTCATTTTTGCCAACTTACTAAATGTTATAGCTACAAAACTTCTATTCGCACCTGAATCAAACAACATAGATATGGAAATACCGTTTACTAGAAACGTACCTGTCACAACATCTGAGATCTGCTTAGCCTGCTCTTGAGTCAGCATGTAGGCCCTGGTCCTTGGCCTAGATTGGTCAGCATCCTTCTTTCCACTTCATCCAGCTTCGGTACATTCCCTTGCCACATGACCCTTCTTACCGCACTTGTAAAATGTGGGCTCGACATTGCATTAATGAGGGTAATGCCTCATATTCCCACACTTGTAACAAGTGTTTGACCCTGGCATGCACTCTCCACTATGAGACTTCCCACACTTGTGGCACACATCAGAATCAGTACTCCACTTTCACTCACCAGCATGCATCTTCCCGCAAGTCTTACACGACTTTTTCTACCACACCTTCTATTTCTTATCCCTAGGGCTCCACAAATGAGTACCGGGTCGTTTAATAGGAGCAACTCATTTCTTTTCTTTCTTCTCTTCTACTACCACATCATCCACAGCCAGGTCGTCGTAACCCATCTCTGCAAGTTCAACAACAAAGTCGAAAGTAGCAGGTTTACTAGCTCTGACCAAGGTACAAACATTATGTGGCAGCCCTCTGATGTAGCACTGATTCGCTTGGCTTCAGTATTCACCATCTCAGTTACTAACCTAGACATGCGGTTGAATTCAGTAATGTACTCGCGATGTGTCATCTTACCCGCCTTCAGATTTAGAAACTTCATCTCAGCTCTCTCTACTTCAACATCAGCACATAAACGTTTCATGACCAACTCCTTCAAGTCATCCCACCTCATAGCTTTAATATATTCTCGAGTCCTTCTCTATTCCACCATCTGGTCTCAGTGGAGAGTTTTTACTTCGAGGGAGAAAAAAGGCCCAATGAAAGAGTAAGAAAAAGATGTGAACATGAAGACAGAGGTTACCCTAAAGCTCGTGGGAGTTTCCCTGGTGAATAGGAAAGCCCAATAATGGCTTCGGTAGAGAACCCAACTCTTTTCCTTTTACCACAAAAACTTCCCTGAAGTCAGTCCGGTCATTCCATACAACGAAGCTAGCGAACTAAGGCAGCACCCAACGGAACTTTAGTCTTTTTATTCTATTAGTAGCAAGGCCGTAAAAAGAAAGGGATAAAGAAAGGCTGCGCGGATGACGATGCTATCACAAGAGAGGACCAGACAGTTCCCGGTTCCGAAAGCAATAATCTATTTTTTTACTCCACCGCAACTACCGAGAGCTCTTCCTTTATTCGCCGCAGGAAGAAATTCCAACTATGCTGCCTTCTAACGATAGGACTGGAATCCGAGCTCCTAGGCAAAAGCTTGAAGCTTGAAGATAGAAACATAGCTTCATCGCCAAACGACTGGGTAGCATAACCCACAACTTGATCAGGACGAAATTCGCTGATTCGGATCACCCGGTCCATTGCGGTTATCCATTGGAGTGTAGCAATTTAATCCCTTAAACCAGTCAGCTTTGGCAAGTCGCCACCTTTGAACGACTTGTAGTTACACCTACCTCGGCCTCTCTTTCTGTCATCAACCTTCACAGACCTAACCTCACTCGAGTCACCTTTCTCTCTCTCATCATCCTTCTTACCGTTTTCACCTGCCCTCTCAGCGGTCCTTGCATGGCTTTCAGCAGACTTTCTAGGATGCAGATTCTTCACTGCAGCAGCTACAGCTTGAGCAATGGTGGCTTGAACAGCAGGATTCAGTTGATACCCTTCGTTGCTGCCCTGATCTCGCACAGTTTCACTCCCCTCCTCTCTTGTAACTAGTTGTACAGAAGGTTCTCGGACAATACGTGGGCTGCCACGACGCCCAGTACGACCTCCTTGACCAACAACCTTCCTTGATCCAGCCATTCGTATTCTATAAGGAAACACAAACATGATCACTCAAGGAACTATTTAGTACAAGGATAGTAAGGCTAACAGGTAATAACAGTGGCCAATTGTGATTAGCTAATCACGTTACTTTCCATGTCCTATACACTTCCCTTTGTGAGTCTATTGTGCTGATTCTACTTCTAAACAGTTAGGCAATCATACAGTTCATATAATCGTACACTCATATCCCTAGAAATTAAGCTAACTTTCGTACACATTCTTACATTACACATGAAATTTAATCATAAGTTATACCTTTACTAAGCTTTCTTGAGTGACACATGGCTTTCTTGAACTGGCATCTTATTTCTTTTCTTACTTAAGTCACATTCTCTGTTCGAGTCTAAGCATGTAGGATGCTTAATTCTCTCAAACTTATGCTTTGATACCAACTTGTAAGGCCCCAATCCCGGTGCCCTACTTTGGCGTTGGATTTACTCATATACACAATTCTAAATATCATAGTTAATTAAAACCTTTCGTGGAATAAATAAATGTCAACCATTCATTACAAAAGTCTTAAACTTTAAACAATATAAAACAGGTCTTTAGGTTCAAACATTAAAAATTTAGTCTTCAGATGCCAGCTTCTTTATTCTTCTGCCATGTGACCCCCTCCTCAAGCCAGCTGTATCATTCTACTCACCTGCGTGCATACTAAAAGTCAGCCACGCTGAGTGAGTTCTAGTTAATCAGGCAATATACAATACATTCACATACTTACTTATACGTATTCGAATATACATATTACTTACTTAACCTGTTCATCTTTCTTTCGTACATACATAAGTGTATACCTTCATTCTTACTTTCTTGCTTTTAATCTTACCTTATATATATACTTTAGGTTTTAAAGAGCCTTTCGCACTATAACCTCATAGATATTATTAGGGTCTGCCACCCTCCTTCACAGATATTATTAGGATATGCCACCCTCATTCACAGATATTATTAGGGTCTGCCACTCTTCTTCACAGATACTGTTAGCGTCTGCCACCCTTTTACCGTCAATTCATACATACCTTCCATTTCTTTTACATTATTATATACATTATCTTAATCTTTTCTACATCATTCATATATCATACATCATTCGTATACATTCACATATCATACATACATCATGCATAAACATTCACGTAGCATATACTTACCACTTAAGGTAAGTGTATTAACTAATCATATTGATTATGCACACACCCCCGAAAACATAACAAGGAAATGGGGCTAGAAACTCACCTGGGTATGATTCCTTTCAGAGTTAATGGTAACTCGTTTCCTAATTGGGTGCGGCTAATTGTATAACAATTAAATGTATCAATTAACTAGCCATATCCATATCATATTTCTACGTTGTTGTATCCCCATGCTACGAGGGTCCGGGGGCAGCGCCCCTGGCAGCGAGGTTCTAGGTGTTGGGTCCATACTTGGTGGTTTGTACTTAGTTGGTCATGGTTTTGGGTTTTGTATGTAAACCGAGATCCTTTATGGATCTCGGTGGGCTTTGGGCTAGTTGTTGGGCTTAGGTGTTGGCTACCCTATATATAGAACTTATTGTATAAGGTTTACAAGTTGTTCATTCACATTATTTGGCCGTGGTGTTTTGTTTGGTGTGTTACACGAGTTTTTTTTATTGGTTAAGCATCTGACGTAATAAAGTATGTTTTGAAGCATCTCCTTGTGTTTACGTATTGTTTATTGTTCTTGAATCATCTCTTGTTAGATTTTCGCACGAACATAGAGATTTTTGATATCATATTGAAAGATCCTTCTATGGGACTTACAATTGGTATAAGATCCTTAGACCTATTCAGGCTCGTTATTGTGATATCAACGGATTCAAGATATAAGGGTTTGGTAGTTTCTTTGATTTCAGGCGAGTTCTTAATCGGAAGAGAACAAGAGGATTTATTTTGGTTAAAGATTTGGTCAACTTGGAAACAAATTTGAATCCCATAATTTTCGGGATTTAGTTGATTGCAAATCTTAATCAATCAATTAATCCAGTTCTTGGGTAGATATGGGTGTTCTCTGCTGCATTTAACAGTTCTCGGCCATTGACCAAGCGTTTTCGGCTTAAAATCAACATTTTCGGCCAAGTTAGCTCGTTCTCGGCTTAAGATCATGTGTTTTGGGCTAAATACTAGTGTTCTCGGTCAGCAATTGTGGTTCTCGGTCAAAATCCATAGTTCTCCGTCAGAAATCATTGTTCTCGGTAAGCAATTTGGATCACGGTCAGCGCAACTGTGAACTCATTTGGGCCTAATCCATCAGACTTGGGCCTTAAGCACTGGACTTAAAATTATTTGTTTTTGGACTGAATAAAGTTAAATGTATCAATTAACTAATGGTAATGTGTCATCAAATACTTCACTCCATCAAGAACTGGATTCCATAATGGGGACCACTACTCGCGTGCCCCGTCTACTGTCTCATGAGGGGTTTAGCGAGTGGAAGTTTCGTTTCGAGAAGTATGTTAAGATGAAAGATGCCAAAATATGGAGAAGTATAGTCAGGGGTCCCCAAGTCATCACTTACCAACTTAAGAACTCTATTGAAGTTTCTGTGAAGCCTATTGCAATGTATGATGATGATGATTTTGCTAAAGTAGAAGAGGACGAAAAGGCACCCTCAAATCTGACTATGGCACTCTCACCGGAAATTGCCCTGGGTTTAGAGAATTGCAGTATGCTAAGGCACTGTGGGAAGCACTGATTGAGGGGTATGAAGGGAATGAAGATATGAAGAGGAGTCGTCAAGATCTTCTGTGACAAAAATTTAATATGTTCAATCATGTTTTGGGAGAATCGTTAGAGACTCAGCTTCAGAGGTTCATTGCCCTTGTGACAGAGATGAGATCTGCGAGCATCTATCTATCCACTGCTGAAATAACAATAAATTGGTGAATTCATTGCCTAAAAGTTGGGATATGAATGTTGCAGTTATCAAAAAGACAAATGATCTCAACAGGTTGTTAATATCTGAGATGATATCTATCATTAAGGCATGTGACATGGATGACAAACAACGTGCTATAAATCACGCAAACTCCTACAGTGCAGCTGGTTACAATGTTGCTACCAATAATGCACTCATCTCTTAAGACAGCTTCTCAATGTTCAAGACTACCCAGGGGCAATAGCAACTTCCACCTCAAAGCAACTTTCAAATGTTTAAATCCACTCAGAGTCCTTCATCCTCAGCCTCACCACAATCACCTCCAGTCGTTTTCACGTTTGCTCAATCTCCTGTGGCTAGTGTTAAACCCCAATCATCTGGTGTTACTCCTGGTCAGAACTCCAGTCAGATTCCCGCTATTCCAAGCAAAACCCAAGAGAATATTGCTCTAATGGCGGGATTCATGAATTGCTACAACACATTCCTTGCTGGAGATCTGGTTCAACCTGTTGTTGCTGCTGAACTTGATCAAATTCATCCAGATGATGTAGAAGAAATGGATATCTCCTAGAAAATCGCTATGGCGGTGTTTCGGGCCAAGAAATTTACTAAGAGAACAGGAAGGAATAATTGGAATACGCCAAACAATCAGAAGGTGGGCTTTAACAAAGATACTCTGGGGTGTTACAACTATCACGAGCCGGGTCACTTTGCTCGTGAATGTACTAATCCAACAAATGAAGGAAATACGGAAAGGGCATTTGTTCTAGTGGGAAATACTAGAGGAGAAGTTGTAGGTAGCTCTGAAAATGGTGAAAGGGTTTGGTTGCTCAACAGCTTTCTTGGGTTGATCAGATGGCTGTTCTCAACATTAGCAACCAGACTGCTAATTTTGCTCATGTTGAAGACACTGAGGAAGATAATGCTGCTGAGGAACAAGTTAAGGAACTTCAATTCGCGTTCATGGCATTCACCTCTCCCTGCTCGTCTGAGGTAAGTTTCCAATCATGTTTTCAAGATTGTATTGATAAGATAAATTTGTATAAACTTCATAATGATAACTTGCTTAGAGACATGGAAACGGTAAAATCTAAAAAGCATAAACTCAAGAAAAATGAGAAAGCTTACCTTGGTAAAATAGAGGCACAGAAAAAGGATTTTACCAAACTAAAATCTGAGTTTAACCTCAAAAGTTGCCACCATCTAGACGCAAAACAAAAAATTGTTGAATTAACTGCTGAACTGGAAGCCTCTAAATTAGAAATTTCAAAACTGACTGAAAAAATTAAAAGGGCTGAACTTGATTTCAAAAAATTTGATAGCTCTAGTAATGTAGTTAATTCTATGATTGAAAATCAATTATGGTGGAAAGAGAATGAGGGTGAGGGTATAGGATATAGTCAGGTACCCCCACCATATAATGACAACTACACAAGTCTTCCTCTTACCAAAGAGCAGGAAGAAAAGGTTAAAGATATGAAGTATGGTAAATCTGCTAATAATGAAAGGATCGACTCAGTAGAAACTATTGCGTCCACTTCAAAAGTGAACAATTCTGATGTGTTTGCCTCATGTGCAGATAGAGTAGTCATTGAGGATTGGACTGATGAGGATGATGAGTCTCGTGTTTCGATAAATAAAGACATTATTTCTAATGTTTCTTTAAAATTACCTGTTTTGAATTCTTTTATTCCGACTGCTTGTGTGGGCTCTGTTTGTAAGAGCAAGGATACTTGTGTGGTTGATTCCGTTAAGACTTTGAATTCTGATAATGTGATTTCGAATAAGTTTAAAAAATCAAAAAACTCCAACAAGTACTCATCGCCTAAGTTTGTTAAAGATGGATGCTCTATTGACAAACAAGGAAGTAAGTTAAATATGTGACAAGTGGTAAGCGTCATGTAAAGCAAACTGGACCACACAACCAGTCCAGACAAGGAGTTGCCCAAAATAATTTCTATATAAAACTTCAAACATGTTTTAGCTGTGGCACTCCCGGTCATATTGCCAGAAATTGTCCACATCGTCCAAATGTTCCTTATTATGGATTCTATCAGAGGAATATGCCTTACATGCCTCATAACAGTTACAGGAAAAAATTCAGGCATTATCGGGCTAATCCTTTTGACGATGATTGGAACATAAACAAACCTGACATGTTTAGTTCTCATCAGACCAAGCCTAACATGTTTCGTAAAGAGGATAGAAAAGGTGTTTCGGTCTCTAAAACGAACACGAATTCTAAACCGAATCAAGTGAAAAAGACAAAATCGTTTGTTTCTAATCCTCAAAAACCATAGATCAAGTCATCCATTCGTACTTATAATGCCAAATCTTACTGCGGCAGGCATAAATGGTTGCCTAAATCTCCGGTAAAAGAGTCTTTAAATTCAGTGTTAGATGATCAAAAGGATATGTCATGGCAACCTGTGACAACCTTAGATGAATCAATGACACCCAGTGTAACTATGGATTGGGTACCAAAGTCTAACTAATCTCGCACATCGTGCAGGAACAACTATGGAGGAATATCATCAGACCTTGGTATGTTGATAGTGGCTATTCCAGGCACATGACAGGAGATATTTCCCAGCTGCACGACATTCAAATATTTAATAGTGGGTATGTGTCCTTTGCGGGAGGTGAAAAGGGGAAGATTACACAGAAGGGTACTATAAGTAACGGTATTCTGAAATTTGAAAATGATAATTTTGTTCCAGAGTTGAAGCACCGTTTGTTGAGCATGTCACAAATCTGTGATAAAGGCTTTTCAACTCATTTTACTAAGAAAGATTGTTTGATTTTGAAACCCGATATCATTATACCAGAAGACTGGATTCTTGTTCGATCATAAAGAAAAGATAATGCTTATGTGATTGACATGAACAAAAATGTTCCTGATGAAATAACCTGTTTGTTTTCAAAAGTGTCAGAACATAATGCCATGCTTTGGCATCGTCGTCTTGGTCATACTAATATGAAAAACTTGAACCGTCTTGCTAAAAACGATTTGGTACGTTGATTACCTGTTAAAGATTTTGTTACTATTGAAAAATGCGTGGCTTATGCCTTGGGTAAACATCATCGAAAAACTCATAAGCCAAAATTGATTAATACCATTTCATCCGTTCTTCAACTGTTACATATGGACCTTTTTGGTCTAGTTCATGTTTTGAGTCTTTCTCGCAGTTCTTGTTGTCTCGTTATTACTGACGACTACTCACGTTTTACTTGGGTGTTCTTCCTGTCAAATAAGAGTGAAACTGCAGAATTGATCAAGAGATTTATGGTGCTCATGGAAAACCAACTGAATCTGAAGCTGAAGGGGATTCGCTGTGACAATGGTACGGAATTCAGGAATGCATCGCTGAATTATTTTTGTTCAGAAAAGGGTGTGCTTCGTCAGCACAGTTCAGCTCGGACACCGCAACAGAATGGTGTGGCCAAAAGGAGAAACAAAACTCTTATTGAGGCAGCAAGGACCATGATGTGTGATTCTAAACTTCCATTATTCTTTTGGGCCGAAGATATTAATACGGCATGCTATGTTCAGAATCGGGTGATAATCAAAAAGTCTCAAATGAAAACTCCATATGAGATTGTCTACGGTCATAAGCCCACAGTTGCACACTTCAGAGCGTTTGGTTGCCCATGTACTCTCCTGAATCTTGAGTCAGCTCCAAAATTTGGGGCCAAAGCTAATGACTGTTACTTCATTGGTTATGTTGTTCGTACTGCATACAGAGTCTATAATAAGTCAACCAAGCAAATTTTAGAATCATATGATGTTCGTTGGTTGGAGGAAAACGAGATCGATGCTCGTGTTGGTCCTGACTAGTTGTTTGATTACAATGAACTTTTCAAACCATTCAATGTATTTCCAGTTGTCAACACAGAAACCTCAGGTGGGGATACCGTGGATGCTGAGAAAGAAGACCCTCATGCAGTATCTCACATATCTCCAATTCTGGGTAATGAGCTCATAGAACCGCTTGATGTCATTCCGCCCGTCTCCGTCAATCAACCAGAAGAAGTTTCTGAAATTGTGTCAGCAACCTATTCTGAAAATGCTCCAACAGTTGAGGGGGAGAGTCCTGTTCGTCAAATTTTCGGGAGCATTCTGTTTCTTGATATTATTCTGAATGAATACGTTTCCAGTAATTCGTACTCACACGGTACGGCGGCCTCTGGGTGGAAGAATCCTCTCACTGGAGTTGATGAGAATTTATCAAACCTATCTCCTACAGGAGTTGTTCCCGAGCAACCGATTCCAACTAGAACTCAACGAAATCATCCAATAGAGAATGTAATCAGTCCCCTTGAAACAGGTGTGTCCACTAGAAGTCAGACATGACACATAAACAGTTGTATGTTCTCTTATTACATTTCTCATATTGAGCCGAAGTCAATGGAAATGGCTCTTCAAGAACCAAGTTGGGTGGATGCAATGCACGAAGAGTTAAATCAGTTTGATAAATTAAAGGTATGGAGATTGGTTGAACTGCTAGAGGGAAAGAAAGCACTAGATACGAGATGGGTTTTCCAAAACAAGCAAGATGACACGGGGGTTATTGTCAGAAACAAGGCACGGTTAGTCGTTCTTGATTTTCGTCAGGTCGAGGGTTTAGATTACACCGAACTCTATGCTCCCGTAGCTAGACTTTAGGCCATTCGGATTTTTCTGGCCTATGCGTCATTTGTGGGCTTCACGGTGTATCAGATGGATGTTAAAACCGCTTTCTGTATGGTGAAGTCAAAGAAGAGATTTACGTTGATCAGCCACCGGTGTTTATAGACTCTAAAAATCTCACTCATGTCTACAAGCTGGATAAAGCGCTATATGGGCTTCATCAGGCTCCTAGGGCGTGGTATGCTACATTGACTGCTCATCTTCTAGATCATGGTTATAAAAGAGGGAACATTGATCAAACTTTGTTCCTTAAAACCATTGGGAAAGATTTGATTCTGGTTCAGATCTATGTGGATGACATTATTTTTGGGTCTACCAGTACTGAGTTGTGCACTGAATTTGAGGAAGTAATAAAGAAGAGGTTCAAAATGAGCTCGTTGGGAGAAATGACAACGTTCTTGGGGTTGCAGGTTCATCAGAGTTCGACAGGAATTTTGCTGCATCAAGGAAAGTATGTTGAAGACATGCTGACCAAATTTAAATTTCAAGATTCCAAGAGTGCTACTACTCCTATGGCTAAAAGGCCTCCTGTCGTCTGATCCTGAAGGGAGTCCCGTAGATCAAACATACTATCGATCGATGATCGGGTCTCTGATATACCTCACAGCTAGTCGTCCTGACATCATGTTTGCTGTCTGCCAGTGCCCGCTTCCAGGCTAACCCTAAACTTTCTCATTTAGCTGTTGTTAAACGTAATTTTAGATATCTGAAGGGTCAACCGAAGTTAGGTCTTTAGTATCCCAAAAACTCATATTTTGATCTTTATGCTTTTGTTGATAGCAATTATGGTGGAGATGACATTGAAAGGAAATCCACATCTGCTGGCTGCCAATTTTTGAGCGATCGTATCGTCTCATCGCAATGCAAGAAGCAACAAACGGTATCCACATCAATTGCCGAGGCTGAGTATGTTGTTGTGTTCGCTTGCTGCTCACAGGTTATCTGGATGCAGAATCAATTGCTGGAATTTCTTGACTCTCCTATTTTCTATGATAGTGATGCTGCTATTGAAATTTTTAAAAATCTGGTTCAACATTCAAAAACCAAGCACATTGATATCAAAATACATTTCATACGGGACTGTTTCGAACGAAAATTGATTCATCTTGAATTTCACACTGATAATAATGTGGCGGACTTATTTACAAAACCGATCGAAACAGCCAAATTTAATGTGCTTGTGAGTTTTCTGAAAATGCTTCGTTTCGAGGATTGAGTCTTTTGGGGAATAAATGTGTACATATTTTCTAAATTTGCACATATTTAGGGAGAGAAGAATCAAAAAGTCATAAATAATGTGTGTGTGCGTTTTCTTATTTCTTATAAAAAAGAAAAATAAAAAAAGAGTGTATGTATGTGTCACTTTCGCTTAAAATTATGTCGGCTGATCAGGTTTGAGGGACATATACTTGTATATGTTTGGTCTAGTCATCTATTTGTAGATTCACATGATAGCCATTTACCTAAAGACTGAAAGCATCTGGGGCGATTGTGATACGTTTTTTGTGTTTTGAATTCATTCACTTAAAACTATGTCGGTAACTCTAAGATGGAAGGATATGTATTTTCATATGTGTTTGATCCTGTTAACCACTTGTGGACATACGGGATAACCATATGGGAAATGATATGATTATTCAGTTAACAGCTTTCTGAAGCTTCAAAACATTTTTAAATGAAAATTGATCCAACCTTTGGAAAATGATAGAAAAATTGTTTTTGTGTGCATAACGGGTGAAGTTATTAAGCTTAAAAGGCTCTAGAACAGTCATTGTTTTATATGGTAGCTTTCCATGATGCGTAAAAGTAGAAGTGATATAAACTAAATATGCTAAACTTACTGTGGAGAGTCATTTTGAAGAAATGTGCATGTCTCCATATACATCTCTCCGAATGATAGGCAGAAAAGCAATTACCCAGACATACACGAGCCCGTTAGTGTCTTGATCACCAAAAATATTGTGCTATCTTACTGTAGTGATCCAGATTCGGGACTTGCAGGTGTTTGTTATTCTTATTAAAAAATGGGATCAGTTGAGTGTGCATATAATTTGTGTTGTTATATTTAAATAAGCTTAAAGCTCAAAATTTTATTGCTTCCTAAAAGTTTTTGATCAAGCACTAGGGGGTTGGAATCAAATTGGGGTGATCTGAGGAAAGTCAAATACACTTTGAGAAGAGATAGGAGGCATCACAGGTCCATAAGTGATGTCCATCTAAGCTTTATGCCTAACTGAACCTAATCCATATCACTGACGCAATGAAAATCATGCTAAGTTTTTATACCTGCTATCAACATGTATCTCTATGCCATAATAATATTGAACATGAATCCTTATGACATCACCTTAAACAATAAGATTCCATGCTCGGATCTTTTCATAAAAGTCGGCGAATTTTTTCAAAAACTGAAATTTGATCCCAAAATCATGCTAATTTACAAGAAGACTGGTGTCTCATTTTATATTTGTTATTTGTGTGCATAATTTAAAATTAAATTTTTTATTATTTTTAATTTTATTTTGTCCTTTTTGTTTTCATCTCGAAACTACTCTCCTCGAAACACGTCTTCAAATTAGGTTTTCTTTGATATGGGTAAACATCCTTGGGCCTTGTTTTGGAAACAGGTTATTTTACAAATCTGATTTGGGCCAAATATCTGGTTTGGGCCTGTCTTATTGGATTGGGGTCCAATTGGGTTCTCGGCCCGTTTGCCCTCTAGGATATAAAATCCTTTTTAGCCACCCATTTGGTTATTATTCTCAAAAGATCTTCACTCTCAATTATTCTTGGCCGAAAACCTAGTTTCTCAGCTAATTTAATAGAAGGTGCTCTTGGCTTTTGATTGCTCTTTGTTTAATAACAGGCAAAGGATCGACGAATGATATGTTCGATACTTAAGGGTTTGATTATAATGTGATATCGACGCATTGCTTGGTCTTTGTTTGATGAATCATATAATAAACTTGTATTATGGACATTCGACATGTTTGAGACCATTTTTGGAGTTTTTAAGGTTAGTTGCAGGTGTTTTCTCTTGATCTATGGTGACTTCAGCTCTTCTGGAGAAGATGACACGAACCACGAGGCAGAACTCAAGGGTCTTTCCTTTCCAGCTTGACCGAAAACCCTTGGTCAAACCAAGAGTTCTCAGTTGACTTTTGTTGACCGAGATCTCTTGTCCCTGATCGAGAACCCCTGTTCTCGGTGGGACTTGACAGAGATCATAATCCTCTGACCGAAAACTCAATTATTTGAGCGAGAACTCTCTCCTTTGACCATTTATTCACCTGTGTGGACAGAAAACACATTCATGGACCGAAATCCATTATAATATTGTTATTATCTTTCATTTTTGGTCCATCTAATATGGTTTTATTTAAATTAGTCCTAAATGGTTAATAAATTAGCAATTGTGCCCTCAAGCTTATGATTGTTGGTCAAGTCATGTGAATATTTGCTAACTTGACTCGTTTATTGCAGTAACGGCTGACCAGGCTCCATTAAAGTTTGTCGATGCTCACAATATTGCTGGATACTTGTTTGATCCTCCTCCAACATACAAGGAGTTCAAGTCCATGATCGTTGGCCTAAATACTTGCAGGATTTCTCACGCTTTACGAGAAAATCCTGTCATTTGCAAGAAGATGATCACGGACTTCTGGAACAGTTCTTCGATCAACCAACGAGGACTAGGTGGAGTTGTTTGTATAGACTCCAAAGTGAAAAAGAAGTTGGTCGTCATCACAGAGGCCGTTATACGTGAAGTTCTCTTATTTGAGGATCAACCTGATTACCCAACAGAATACACGACTGCTATTTTTTCTGAGGTCCTCACAAGAATGGGCTACGAGGGATCCTACCCTCCTGCAGTCAAGAATCTATTCCACCCGTACTGGAGATTTTTGATACACACATTCTTTACATATGTGTCGGGATGTAAAGGAGGTCCTGATGAAATTAGCCACACGAAGATGTCGGCTGTGGTTGCTTTGATTATGGATTGGAATTACAACTCTTCCAAATTCGTTCTTGATGAGATGATGCGCAATCTGAAGGGAAAGAAGAAAGAGATGTTTCTTATGTATCCACGGTTTCTACAGATGATCTTTGATTCACATTACACTTATCTCGATAGATTTGTTGAGACATTGGATATGAAGTTGATGGGACCCAACACTTTTGGGTTGATGAAACAGTCAAGGAAAGGGTCAAAGGTTGTTTGTAAGGGCCTTCATCAGCTAGTGAAATTTGGCCGCTTTGCTGAAACAGAGACTCTACCGGTTATTGCTCAAGTTGCTGAGGAGCATGTGGCACCAGCTCAGAAGTGTGCTGCTACACTTGAGATCGTATCAGATGATGAAGATGAGGAGACTCCCGTACAACATATGGATTCTGAACACCGTGAAACAGATAGTGCTCCGACTACTAAGAAACTAAAAGATTTTGAGATTTTTAAAGAACTACTACAGTCGACTGCCATGAAGCCTCCTCAAGCAGTCACTGTGAATGAAGATGATGATCTTCCTAAGGAACCAGCCTCCTGACTCATTCCAGGTAAACGAAGAAGAAAGATCCGAGACCTGGCTTGCTAGTCTCTGAAACACCAACAACAACACCAACACCAACAACTACACCATCAACAATAAGCCATCTACCACAATCACATCTACGTGAGTCAAATGTTTCTGAGACTCATGTTAACCCGATTCCATCTACTGCTGAGCCTCAAACACAGGAATAGATTTTCGATGACATAGCTCAAGAGTTTGATTTTGAGTCTAATATTCCATATGTTACTGAACCATCGGGATTGTCTGACCCAATTGATCAGGGTCAGTAGAGCTCGAGTGCTGATGATAAGATTGCCCATATTCTTGCCATGCAAGATCAATTTCTGCATAATAAGGGAAAGGGAGTCTTACTGGAAGCTGAACCGGTAGATGTACAAGCTTTGCAGCGTCGAGTCTTTGAGCTCAAGCAAGAGTCAGTTGTCAAAGACATACGTATTCAAGAACTTGAAGCAAGTAGCACTGATAAAGATTCCAAGATTAAAGAGCTTCAGTCTGGTATGGGAATATTTACTGCTATATATATAGACCTCCAACAAAGACTTGTTCAGAAGTTTAGAGATGAATTCAAGAGCAGTGATGATGTAACTTTAAAGATACCCGATGTGAATCCAGGTGGCAGTTCCGGTGGTCGTCCAACTGCCAACATAGATGAATCTGAGACGCTGGAACAATATATGTCTGCTCCTCTAATGAAAAAAGAGAATCGGATCGCATTCAAAAAAGGCTCCTCGTAATGAAGAATTCTAATCAAAATGTTTAATTGTCCGATCATCCAGACATGTTCATTATCACCTTTCCAAAGGGATTTTCAGATAAATATGGTGATCTCTCTGGAGTCTTGTCATGGGGTTTTGATGCTGAAAAGAACATGTGGTGAGTTAAACGGAAGTCCAGGACTACTGAGTACTATAAGAAGATGAAAGACTTTGGATCTTGGACAAAGGTGGATCTCATTGACCTGATCAATGCTCCATTCCACAACTCAACTAATGATAAGAGAGGTATTGATTTCTGGAACTTCCTGAGGAGCCAAGTTGATAAAGGCTTTCCGAACATGACAACTGCATAATCTTTTCTAAAGAAAGCAAAGGGGGTCAAGGATCCAAGGACAAGAAAAACCATGGTCAATGTATGTGGCCTGCAACAAAGAAGGCTACTCGTATTCCTGTGCCTAGTGTAATACCAGATGGGACTCTGGACAATATGAGGTTCTGGATGTTTGATAGTGAGACTACTACCATTGTCGTACGTCTACAGAAGGGCAAAGGGCAGTTCAGGTTCGTCGATCCAAGGGATTTGCTCAAGTTTGGAGAAAGGGATATCAAGACCCTCAACACGTTTCAAATAATTGATGATCCAATTTTTGAAGCGGCTGCAAAGGAATACACTAGCATCGTGGCTTCCATTATCAGAACTAGATTTTGGGCAGGTGGTTTGAAGGATGCAGATATCGATTACATCAAGCACGATTAAGAACAAAGCTACAAACCAAAGGGAGATTGTTGGGTCCATACTTGGTGGTTTGTACTTAGTTGGTCATGGTTTTGGGTTTTGTATGTAAATGAGATCCTTTATGGATCTCAGTGGGCTTTGGGCTAGTTGTTGGGCTTAGGTGTTGGTTACCCTATATATAGAACTTATTGTATAGGGTTTACAAGTTGTCCATTCACATTATTTGGCCGTGGTGTTTTGTTTGGTGTGTTACACAAGTTTTATATTGCTTAAGCATCTGACGTAATAAACGTATGTTTTGAAGCATCTCCTTGTGTTTACGTATTCTTGTTTATTGTTCTTGAATCATCTCTTGTTAGATTTCCGCACTAATATAGAGATTGTTGATATCATATTGAAAGATCCTTCTACGGGACTTACACTAGGGGCGGCAACCCCTAGTGGGGTCCAAGGGGCAGAGCCCCTGGTTGGGGTTAAGCTGAAGTTCAATTATTTAATCAAATCAAATCTTCATTTTAAACTTTACCTTTCATTGTTAATTATTTGCTTATTCTAATCTTAACCATCATATAAGTCCATATCTATCGTTTACATACGTATACGTTGTTTATCTTTCATTTATTTTATAAAATCATTAATCCGGCGTATAAGTTTATTATGGGCGTATAAGTTGTTACTTGCGTATAAGTCATAGCGGCGTGTAAGTTTCTTCAGGCGTATAAGTAGATCCAGCTTGTAAGTTACACATCACACCTATACATATACGACACACAAGCATACATACACGCTATATACATATATGGTGTACTCATACTTATGCGCTACATATATACATATGTTCTGCCCTAATTACACGTCACTTACATATGCGTTGTCTTTATACTTATGCGTTTCCACATTCACACGCTGCACTTATACGGCGTATATACTTATACGGCGTATAAGTGTAGGTCAGCCCCCTTTTTACGCGTTTTCAAGGTTTTTCTTCGATTCCGGCACCGTCAGTCTCCGTTAACTACCATGGTTGGTCGGGGTTTGATCGTTTATGGCCTAGGTAGCTTCGGGGTGTCCAATTCTGAGCTAAGGTGGACTTTAAGCTCGTTTTTGGTTAACACCCGAATAAAGCTAGATCTAGATCCAACGACTCGTACGTCATCACAGCGATGCGATGTCGGGTTCTAATAGGTTGGCTCAGCTGAGATAAATGATTTCTTACCTTCTATTGGTCTCAGATCGTTGAAAGGATTAGTGTAGAGAGTGTTTGGCTTAAGTGTGTTTTTGATGGTGTACGCTATGGTGTCAACTGAAAGAGATGGATAGAAAATGGAAAGGATTATGGTTTAAAGGGTATTTATACTCCTTAAGCCCATGGACCTTATGTTTATCTTTCCATTTTAGTCCATAAGTAATTTCTATTTTTTAAATCCCACCATCTTTTTACCTTATTATCATTTTATTATTTCTCTACTAACTCAAATTAATTCTTCCAATTTAATTAATATATTAAATATTACTCTAAGAAATTTCAAGATGTTACAAGTTTAAAGAAAAATGAATAATTTAATCATGTTATAGATATAATATAAACAGAGTGTAAAAGGAAGGTGAATAATTATTGATCTATGACATATATTAATTTTGGAGGGGAAAAATTATGAGGATTAATCACAGACCGACACGTGTCTACAACTATTTTACTTTATCAGAATAGGTATATCCCCTATTATATATTAATTATCTAATTTAAAATCATTTATGAAAATTCAGTATAACGCTAGGTGAGCTTGGGTCATTTAGTTATGGCATCAATTAAAATGCTTGGTGGGTTTGGACAGTTGGGCTGGTTAACTTAAACTAGCTATATTATAATATAAAGTGAGTATGGGGCTGTTAGGCATCTAACCTTAGATGCAAAACCTCCAAAACTACGTTTTTTTAACTCAAATCCAATTAAAACCTAATTTAAAATTCCACTTTTTATCTTTAACAAATACACCTAGATCCCATACGCAAGTTAATTCCAGTTTTCCCTTTGATCCCAATTTGCTCCAAACGTCTTCATGAATTCACATGTATGAATTAACCTTTAATATTTGATCAATTATTTCATTACTCCTCATCAATTATTTCATTATTCTAATGTGCCGACAAAGATTTTCATTAATATTATATGGGCAGTAACTAGTAGAACTATTTTAATATAAATTATTTCAATACAATAAAGCATGGAACAAATTCTTTCATCAAAGACCACACGGTAAACCGATTTAATAAATCAAATATCAATTGTCTATCAACAAGTAATTGGTATTTATATATGTATTTTCTTTTTTGAAATAGGTTATACAAACTGTGGATTTATAACCTCAACTAGAGATGGATGTTACAGAAAAAGATCTAACTATCGGTTCAGATGTTGAAATCGAGGAAAATAGTGATGTGACAATCGATCCCAGGTTTGATAAAGATGAAGACAATAATGTGAGGGGAGTGGTTTTTGATAGTCCTAATGATGCATATGATTTCTACAATCGTTACGCCCTTTTACATGGATTTGGAATACGTATTCATACAACTTTTAAAAATAAGACAACTGGTGAGCCTTATCGGAGGATATATGATGCAACAAAGAGGGTTTTAAAGATTTAAAGTCTAAAAGCTCTAGTGGGGAAGTTAAGAAACGCCGTAGGGTTTTAAGGACGGATGTGAAGCATTTATTTGGATTTCAAAAGTAAAGAAGAAAAATGGATAGTGGATATGTTTAATGATGTAACCTTTATTTTGTTTTCGACTTATTTGATTATGGGTCTCCAAGAAATATATTCTAGGCTGGCGGGAAATCAAGAGACTCGTATGTAAAATTTGGTGACGTTCTTGTGTTTAGTGTCACGTACATGACCAACAAATTTAAGATGCCATTTTCTCCATTTGTCGGGGTGAATCATCATCGTCAATCTATATTATTTGGCGGTGCGCTATTGGAGAATGAGAAACAAGAAACTTTTGAATGGTTATTTAAAAATTTCTTAAATTGCATGTTTGACAAGTATCCATTAGCAATAAATACTGATCAAGATAAAGCTATTGGAAATGCAATTAAAAGTGTTTCCCCAAAAAGTAGGCATCTTTATTATTTATGGCATATTAAGAAACATGAGATCGACCATCTTCGATCTCTTAAGGTTAGTTACAATGATTTTCAAGAGTTACACAAACAATGGGTAAATAGTAATACAGTTGTAGAATTTGAAAGTCGTTGGGAAATTTTATGTGGCAAGTACAATTTCCAAAGTGGCAGCCGGATAACCGAGATGTATAATCAACGTAAACATTGGGCTAAAGCTTTCGTAAAAGATTGTTTTTGTCACACCCGAGCCATAGGGGCCTAGACGTATGACCAATAGTTGGTATCGGTATTGAAAATATATCAAAGTTTATTTTATTGCAGCGAAAAATTCTTTTAACAAAACAATTCTTTATATAAACAAGGATTTAAATACCCTTGATAATATAAAACATTTATTTTAACATAATCATGTTTTATAAGGACTTTAACAAAATGAGCCAACAAATCCTTCTAAATCTCCAATGAGCTGTCTCCCAGTTACTCTACTGTCCTTATCACTTACTACTGCTTACCTGAAAATGTTTAAAATACTACGTCAACTAAAAGCTGGTGAATAATATTAACAGACACAAAGTATTTTATGTTGGCAAGAGTTTAAAACCCGTTCAATCGTAATTTGTATTAGTATATCTCCACACTCAGCTGGACTGTTTCACCCGAGTGTACAACCACGAAGCACACTAGTCTTTTTACTCAGATTGACCATAGTTTTACGTATGCCTACAACTAAGTCTCTTTACTTGCCATGTTACGGCCTTTCGTTCGTAACACGTGTATAAACTTGGATCCAACTATACGTGCACTTATGGCCTGAATGCTATGTCGTTAGATTACCTTTACGCATCAAATGTTTTGAAAACCATTCAAGCCATGTGTTTTGATTTTTAAATCATATGTAAAATGTTTAACGCCTTCGCGTTAGTTTTAGAGTCAATGTACTCACATTTGTTATGATCAAAATATCTTTACTGATTTATGTTGTGCATGTTATCTCGAACCTGTAGTTACGAGAATATCTTTGTATGAATATCTAGATCAAGTGATCTAGCTTTAGACCTTTAGTCTAATTTGTAGCTTTAAACCTTGATAAAACATTTCTTGTGATATAAAAGTCATTTTTATTTAAAAAATGCTACTTTAGTTCGCATGAAGTTTGGTGTGGCATGTGTTGGCCTAATAGGTTCGAACACTCTCATCAAGCTCTTCAGTAAAGTAAACGGGTCCCGCGGATGATTGGGATTTATACGAATTACTTTCCTTAGACAAGAAACTCGACTACTGGTATTCTCACCCTTCTAATAACTACATGCCCATCATGCTTTTCTTGTTTAATTATTTATAAATATATTTTATATAAATAAAGTAATGTTTCTTCGTTTAGAAGAAAGTTAATTAATAATAACCTTTGAATGTAAAACTTTATGTTTCTTACTAATAAAGAAACGTTAATTTTTGTAAGTCATTATATATATATATATATATAGCTTAAATATATTTATAAACTTTTCAAGGTTTAGGCTATACCCTTGACTGGGATCTAATCTATGAAATAGAATATCTTAAACATAACTCTTACCTTAAAATGGGTATAACGCTTAAGGACAAACGAGAAGTACTTCGACTATACGTAGGGTGTTATGGTATGAAACGTCGAAATCTAGAGTGGCGTCAGGACTCCAACTCGATGGCACAAACTATGAGAAAGTGAAAGTGATTTTGTGTTTTTGGATGCCACAATGAGGAGCCCATGTTCACTATTTATAGCCATCCTCGATCGGACCGTCACTCACCACCATGCGACATGTGTCGTTCTTGATGATGAGTTATGCTATTTGGTGTTTCCATGTGGCATTATAATTGATTACTCACTAGCCATATGTCATTTCGTGAGGATACGTGTGATTACATGTTGACATGTGTCCTTCCATGTTACCACCACGTGACATGTGTCTTTTTCATGGTGATGAGTCGTAGAACATGTGTTGATTCCATATATCTTTAGCTAAATGAGTAATTGGTCCCTCAACTTTCTAAATTGACAAAATTGGTATGAAAATTTTAGGGATGTTACAGTTTTTTTGCTGGCATGACATCAAGCGGAAGAAGCGAAAGCATTCATTCCTATTTTGATGGATATGTGAATTTAGAGACCATGTTGAATAAGTTTGTAATATAGTACGATAAAGCTATTGAGACTCGAAGGGCCGCCAAAGAAGATGAAGACTTCAGAACCATGGACTCACATCCTAATATTTCTTCTGTTAACCTAATAAAGGCAAAAGTAGGTGCATGTTACACTAAAAATCTCTTTGACTTATTCAAAAAAGAATGGACCGAAGCTACATTAAATTTAACTCCTGAGAGGATAAACAAAATTTTAAAAGAGATCACATATAAGGTTGGGTGATTGGGTATTGATAAAATATACTGGAGAAATGTTGATTTTCACCTCTCAAAAAAGATATATTTCACATGTTCGTCTGCAAAGTTTGAAACATATGGGATACTATGCAAGCATATTTTATATGTCTTGAAGAAGAGGAATGTTGAAACTCTTCCTGATCATTATATTTTATCTAGGTGGACACTTGATGCAAGGTATAAGTCGGGTAATTGCGGTACCGAGCTCAAAGATATACATGGCGAAAAAGGAGTCAATGCATTAACGTTATGGTGTGTTCAATCAAGTTTTAGAAAAGCAATTGAGCATGCATGAGACTCTCCATATGAGATTTAAAAAAATAAATACCTTGTTGGTGAAATTTTTAGAAGAACAAAGTATCCGAGCAAATTCCAATCAGCTTGAAAGTGCACCACAAGAGTTTAATGTTGAAAGTTCACAAGTAAACATGATGCCTCAAATTTCTGTTCGGGACCATTAGCTCCTACTAATACTAAACTTCGTCCTAAAAATGCAAGTTGAATCAAATCTTCTCTTAAAGCATCAAAAAAGAGAACTTGTTCTTACTGTAAGGAATTGGGTCATTACATAAGTGGATGCCCCAAAAGGAAGTTAAGATTAATATATTTTAGTATTTAAAGACGCATATTTTGGAAGCGTAATACTTGTATTATTTTTTTTTAGAAGGATGAGGCTTTACAAGAAAGAGAATGATGACATATGAATCAACTCAAAGAATCACCTTTTTTTTAAGATTAATTGTTTTTCAGATTTTTTTTAGTATTATTTGCAATACTTGAAGTCGTTTTACAGTAGATTTTTTTTAATTAAAACATGAATTGATTCTAAACTTTGGAATTTTAAGATGTATTGAAATAGAAGGTTTGATTTTAGTTGTGAAAGTGTTATTATGATTTTATGATTAACTAAATTGATAGAACATATATTATACAGAAAAAATATAAATTGATAGCTATTCATTTTTGTTTTTGTGGAACTTCGTTGAGTAGTAAAAGAAATAAGCAAATTCAAGTACATTTGTTGATCTTTTCATATAATGGTTTAGATCTTTTAAAAGGCAGCGCGCAATTGCTAGCGATCCTTACACTTGTTTTTGCAACCTCTTCAAGCCATAACGGGAATACAAGTAACACGTTACTGCTCTTGGTAGTAGACACGTTGATTTGTGTACATCATTAAACATATCCACTATCCATTTTTCTTCTTTACTTTTGAAATCCAAATAAATGCTTCACATCCGTCCTTAAAACCCTACGGCGTTTCTTAACTTCCCCACTAGATCTTTTAGACTTTAAATCTTTAAAACCCTCTTTGTTGCATACATATATCCTCCGATAAGGCTCACCAGTTGTCTTATTTTTAAAAGTTGTATGAACACGTATTCCAAATCCGTGTAAAAGGGCGTAACGATTGTAGAACTCATATGCATTTCAGGACTATTAAAAACCATTCCCCTCACATTATTGTCTTTATTTTATCAAACCCGGGATCGAATGTCACATCATTATTTTCCTCTATTTCAACATCTGAATCGATCATTAGATTTTTTTCAATAACATCCACCTCTAGTTGAGGTTGTAAATTCAAAGTTTGTATATCCTATTTCAAAAAAGAAAATACATATATAAATACCAATTACTTGTTGATAGAACAATTGATATTTGATTTATTAAATCGGTTTACTGTGTGGTCTTTGATGAAAGAATTTGTTCCATGCTTTATTGTATTGAAATAATTGATATTAAAATAGTTCTAATAGTTATTGCCCACATAATATTAATGAAAAGCTTTGTCGGTACTTTAGAATAATAAAATAATTGATCAAACATTAAATGTTAATTCATACCTGTTAATTCATGAAGACGTTTGGAGCAAATTGGGATCGAAGGGGAAACTAGAATTAACTTGCGTATGGGGTCTAAGTCTATTTGTTAAAGATAAAAGGTGGAATTTAAATTAGGTTTAAATTGGATTTGAGTCAAAACTACGTAGTTTTGGGGGTTTTGCATCTAAGATTAGATGCCTAACAGCTCCATACTCACTTTCCCCATAATATTAACATAATTATTTTGAAACAAACTCTTTTAATATTGACAGAATTACAAATTTTGTCCTTTAAAAAAAGCCAAATTACGGTTCGTGTTCTTTTTTTAGTTTCTTTGCATGCGGTGTCCTTTAAACATTTTTTTCCTACACGTTATGTCCTTTACGCTAACTGGGTTAGAAAACTCAGTTAAATACCCTCACGTGAGACGCATGTGAGTGTATATTGGTCTTTTCAAAACAAATTTATATACTCACATTAATAATAATAACAATAAATTCACAAACACACACGCACACACCACTCTCTTCAACCTTCTCTTCTTCATATCCAATCTACCAGACAACAACAACAACAATAATAATAATAATAATAATCAACAGCAAGAACAACAAGATGACCAGAAGAACAATAATAATAATAATAATCGACCACCAATCGCCAGGGAAGATAACGGCGGAGAAGAACCCACAAACCCAGATCCAAACGGCTACGAACCCACAAACCCAGATCCGACGAGTGTATGCTCGAGGTGGGAAAGTCAACATTGTCGGTCAACGGTTAGCGAATCTAGCAAAGTCTTGTAACATCCCGCCGTCGGATTTCGTCTGGTCTTCTCTGACGAGTTTGACCGGAAAACTGGATTCCGCCGTCGGAGTTTGGATCTAGGTTTGTGGGTTCATAGCCGTTCGTCAGATCTGGGTTTGTGGGTTTGTGGGTTCTAAGTCGTTTGGTGTTGGTGGTCGGGATAAGCGGTGGTCGGATCTAATGGTGGTCACAGAGATGGTGACACATGTTGGAGATGGAATGGAGATGAAGAAAGAGTTTGGAGATGGTGATGGTGACACATGTTGCGGGTGGTGGCGGTGGTGATGGTGGCCGGGAGAGTGGTGGAAGAAGAAAGAGTTTGGAGGTGGAATGGAAATGAAGATGAATTGGAGATGAGATGGAGATGGGTTGGAGAGAGAGAGAGAGAGAGAGAGAGAGTTTATTTTATAAATATTAATTATTAAATATATTAGAACAACTTCGTTGAAAAGACCAAAATACTCTCACATGCGCCTTACGTGAGGGTATTTAACTGGGTTTTTCTAACTCAGTTAGCGTAAAGGACATAACGTGTAGGAAAAAAAATGCTTAAAGGACACCGCCTGCAAAGAAACTAATAAAATGACACGAACCGTAATTTGGCTTTTTTAAAGGACAAAATTTGTAATTCTGTCTTTAATATATATAGCATGTTTGGGATTGAGTTTGAAAAATGTTTATTAACTTATTGGTGTTTTCAAAAAGCCAATAAATTAAAAAGTGTTTGGCAATCACAAAAATCTTTTTTATTTTAGACTTTTGAAAATGTTAAAAAACAGTTTTCTAAAATCTCAAAATCCTGGCTTTTTAAAATAGCATTTTGAAAAATATTTATTGGCTTTTTCAAAATGCTATTTTAAAAAGCCAGGATTTTGAGATTTTAGAAAACTTGAAAAAGCCAGTAAGCATTTTTCAAATTCAATGTCAAACATGCTCATAGTATGACTTACACAAACTAAATTCGAATTCTTTGTTGCACAATGAAAATGCTATATAGGACTATCTTCGATGCAAATTCCTATGGAGACAGTATAAACCTAGTTAATGATTTTGTAGAGAATTTTATATGCTGTTGTTCTTTTATAGGATACAATCAAAAGCTAAAAGACAAAATGACAAAACTGGTCCTTTATGTTTGCACGTTTTTCAATGTTCGTCCTTTAACAAACTTAATGGTGTAAAACATCCTTTATATTTAAAAAATCTATTACGTTTTATCCTTTGATCCTAACCCAGTTAACTTTTTCTGTTAAATCAGGTCATGTGCAATGCACATGAGGTCAAATTGGTCTTTTCATCATGTTCATTTAAAACTAATTAAACATTTATTAATTTACAAATAAAAACTAATATAAACAAGAATATATTTATTAAAAATATTAGCAGACCACAATTAATAATTAATAAAATAATGTATGTATAACATATATACATATATACTACTTTGACCGGCACCATCTCCATAGCATCCCGACATCACCGTTTTGTCCATGGCCGGCAACCATCACCATCTTCGACAACCACCACCATCACCTAAACTACCACCACCAACATACAGTCCCCTCTCTCTTTCTCTCTCTACACTATCACCACCACCGGACAACCCCACCACTAATCCACTATATCCTAATAACCGCAAACCACCACCGTCAATCCATTATACCCTCTGTTTCACCTCGCCGGAAAACACAAACTAGCCCCAAAACACCTTGAAACAAAATAATACAATTACCGGCGACATTAATACATAGATGAAAAATGTAGTGCCGATCTTCAATTTCACACCAAATCGGACTTGAATCAAACCAAAACCAACTGAATCGGAGTTGAGTGAGTGAAGCTTGGTTTTGAATCATCCCAAATTCAGATCTAGAAAACGGAGCCCCAATCTTCCAATTTCTAACATAATATTCTTAATAAAACCTTAGAATAAACAAATACCCACTAGAAAAAATTCCAAAGAGTGCCTATAATTGATTGGTGCAATCGGTGTAGTGTTTGAAGTATGAAGGGGCCCTTGGGATTGGTGGTGCTTGGAGGTGGTGATGTTAGAATAAATATATTTTATATATATTTATATATGGCCCTTATAATTATTTATCTTATTATTGATCATTGACCTAAATAACCTTATGTTTATAACTGGTAAATCCTTGATGGACGGAATTACCCTTACTAACATTAATAGGGTTTCCCCTTGGGTGTATATATAGAGAGCTTATTAGAGAGGTTAATAACTAATGATGAATAATAACACCATAAGAATCATCCCCTACCTCTCTCTCTCAAATCGTGTTCATCAAGAACACCTAATCTCCATCCTAACCATACACCCTAAAGGGGAACTCGATCAGATTAAGAAGATGTCAATCTCAAACATCACTGGATTATCAGGTATTACATATTTCCTTGTTTCCATTATATCATCGATTATAGAAACTGATCAACATGTGGTATCAGAGCATGATGTTGATTAATCAGTTTCTTCGATGTCCATAAAAACTGGAATTAAAATAGGAAACGAGTTTTTGATTAAAACCCTTATGTTTACGGTTTTGATCATCATCATAAAACTGATTGGATCTGATGTTCGTATTACTTCTAACGAATTGTTAGGTCTGATTAAAACCTGTTCATTATAAAAACCTGATTATTTTCGAAATCTGTTTTACAAAACTTTCAGATTTTGATTCCAGTATTAAATCTGATAATATAATCGAAAACAGTTTCGTAAAATTCTTGAAACTGTTCTTGTTTTTTTCGAAGATGTTCTTGAAGAACATCATAATTTTCGAAAACTAACCTTAATTAGGATTAACTTGGGAAAATGAAATCTGTTAAAGAGATAATATTATCTCTAAGTTTAATTTCAAAATCTTTTAAATAAAATAAAAGATATAATTTTGAAATCTTATTAAAATTAGAGATAATCTAAACCTTTAAAGAAATAATATTATCTCTAAGTTTAATTTCAAAATCTTTAATATAAAATAAAAGATATAATTTTGAAATCTTATTAAAATTAGAGATAATCTAAAACTTTAAAGAGATAATATTATCTCTAAGTTTAATTTCAAAATCTTTTAAATAAGATAAAAGATATAATTTTGAAATCTTATTAAATTTTGAGATAATCTAAAACTTTATAACAGAATCTCCCAAATCCCTTAAAATTAGGAAAAGGTTATCAGGTTGATTATTCTTTTCGAATTCTGCTAATGTTGCGAATCAAGGCATCTATTCAGAACAACTGGACTCTAATCGCAACAAATGAAATGTTGCGAAATCGCATGATGTTGCGAGAATTACATATTATCTTGCGAGTAACATGTTGCGAATGTCCACTAATTATGTTGCGATCAGAACCTAGCATCACAGAATGTTGCGAAGGGACATATGTTGCGAAAAGTCACTAATGTTGCGAACCTTAAGATGTTGCGAGTATTACTTAAGATGTTGCGACGAGCTAATTTTGCAAGATGTTGCGAGTATTACCTATTGATGTTGCGATCAGCCCATAAAATCACAGGATGTTGCGAGTACTCTTAATCGCAATAATTATGTTGCGAGTGCTTTAAATCGCAACAATGCTGATTACATCACAACAACTCCATTCGCAACATCTCTCATAACAACATCATTCGCAACATCTCTTATAAAACATCAATCGCAACATTACTTATGACTGCACTGTTCGCAACATCTAAAATCCCCTAACCAAATTCGCAACATCACTTCGAAGAAATCGCAACTTTACTTATATCTTACATGTTGCGAAATGATCAGAAACCCTTATATATAACCTAACTGATTAAGGGGCCCTGCTCCGTTAAATTACTTATCTTAAATAACACTTATAGTTCACTTCTGCCCAACGGTGATGTGTAACCTAATATTGTTATTTAAGTCTAATTAAGTATGTCACTTAAAAGTGTATGTCCTAACATTATCAGACATTCGCATGACTTTAGTTTTGCTTAACTTAAACAACACTTCATGAGTTCACTTCTGCCCAATGGTGATGTGGTAGCTTAACAAAGTTGTTTTAGTCTAACTAAGCATAGTCATCTAAAAGATGAGTATCCTAAAATTGCTAGATACTCAAATGACATTAACTTTGCCTTAAATACCTTAAATGTCTCAATTCTGCCCAACGGTGATTTGTTACATTTATGTATTGCAAACTTACCTTGTGCATAACAACTTGATTGTTCCAATTCTGCCCAACGGTGATTTGTTACAATTATTTTCGCACAAGAATTTTATACTTAAATAATACATTTTCTGCCCAACGGTGATCTATTTTATTTAAGTATAATAAAATTAATTTTGGTGTTATACTTAAAATTATCACATCTTCATAATGATCCTTACATTAATGATCCTTCATTAATGATCCTAATTTCAGTCTGCCTTATTAGATTACCCATAACATAAATCACTCTAAAATTCTTCTATAAAGTTTGAATCTCAAACCTAAATCATCCACTCTTATTACAAAACCTAAGAAGAGTTTTGCTTCTAAAAGGGTCTTATAAAATTTGCCCTTTTGAGTCTTGATTATCCTTAAAGACTTGAAATTCTTACTGCTCATTCTGATAAAAGTATTACAGAAAAACACTTGAGCATAATCAGTGGGATAAATAAATATGTCTCTTATGATAATCAAGAACTCCTTACATGATTCCTATCAGGTGAGCAATTACGGATTCTAAAATTCCTAAGACTAACGTTTTTTTTTTTTTTTTCTATGGAAATAATAGAATCAAAACAATTCCTAAGATGCATGCAAAACACTCTAATTCTAAATAAAAAGGTTAATTGGTATTTGTGAATACATCCTAATATTTAATTCCATGACCCATAAACTGAGAGCTTATACATGAAACTTAATGAAGTCTTTTCAGTGTATTACTTTTCCACCAGTACAATTAGATGCCTTAAGAATCAACTATAACACTCAGAAGTACTAAAGGAAACTGAGTGTGTTGCTAGCAATATATGTACAGGAAAAGGAATGCCTAAAATTGAAAATCAAATGTTATTCACCTTATTACCACTAAACCTTAAAAGAGGATAGTTCTAAAGTCTTGAAACAAAATACAAGTACTGCTTCCAGCTCTAAGTTCTCAAAGGGAAAGTCTCACTGCAAAATCATGCCATTAGACTAGGCACGAGCAAAGAGACTATCCATACCTCAAGGGAACAGTTGGCTAAGAAAGGTAGTTACCAATTAATGATATTTAACTCCACTAATATTAATATCCCTATTAACACATGTTAGTTGAGTTTAGTTTTATACGTTTCCTTATCAGAAATCGATAATAATTAAGATGAGAGTCAGTGACTCATTTAATGTTAAGGTTGTAAGAACCATAAAAGCTGTTTTGTATTAAGCTTTATGATACCTTAAACATTCTAGAGTTTACTCAGAATTTAGTATCAATACTAAAGCTACATTTTGACAGTTATAAGGTTTTAAATGACCAAAACAAAGTCACTACTAACTAAAACTATCATATTATCGGTCGTTATTATCTGAATAGAAACCTTATAAGATAAAACTAAGCGATGCTACAAATTTCACAACCTTTTGTTATCATAGAAATGAGAATTTAACAAAAGATAAATGAGACTTACGTACTTCATCCATTAAGACCAAAATTTTCATGAGAAATCATGACTCGGTTGACAAAGGTTGAATTGCCATTAAATCTCATTCTTAGTGATTTGAAAGCATGTGTTAAATGCCCTAAATATAAACTAGATAAAGGGAGTAAGTGAGGTCCACCATAAGTTAAAATTCACTGCTATTAGTGGAGCTTAGAAGAATATCAACTTGTATCTAATCTGTTTCCTACTGGACAAGTTCTTTAAAGAAATCAATTCATATATACTTATCAGTATTCCTTCTAAATATGTCCTTAAAATTTCTTATGAAATATGGACAATAAGGAAATCAAGTCTAAACTGTATGAAAGTTTCCTATGACATGAATCGCCAAAACTTGTATGGAGTTTTAGAGGCCTAAAAGATCAGTGGGAGCACTGAGTGTCCTTATATGCAAGAGATGGGGGAGAAACAACTTAATCTACCTCATAAAACATCCCTTGTATAAGACACTGCTCCATTATATCTTGTCTCCTTAACATTTAATGCTACTCCAAACAAATTTTGTTGGATACCTAAATATGGGAAAACTTAGATTTCTTACCAAGACTAATTAATATAATCCTCAATTAGAATTTATTGGTCTTCTGATGTTGACCCTAAGCATGCTGAATTCTTACATATTTCTAAGGTCAGTAGGAGCAGTAAAAGTCCTTATCATAACTTGGCTAAGTACAAGACGCGGGGGGAGAGATTGTCGCTTACTTTAACTCCGATTACACCTCTTGTACACCATACTGCACCAACTCTTACATACTTAGAAACTAATATTGCTCCTAATATACCTGAAAATATGAAACTCCTTATAAACCCAATAATCAACTCAGGAGGTCATCTAGGTCTCAAAGGCCTACTAACTTTGATGATTATGTACCCTACCTGACTAAAGATTAAATGGATTTTGGAAGGTTTAATGATCCTACCTCTTCTAATTAAACCATTAGTATCAATCAATCTTCTAAAATAGTATAACGTTTGGGATTTGGTTGAATTACCTAAAAGGTAGTCATTACTAAACTAAATCTGAATGAATAACGTTAATACACTAAAGGTATGATTGATTGATAAAGGTATACTCAAGAGGGAATAAATTATCAAAGAACCTATTTCCTTGTCTTACAAAAGGTTACTTTGAGGATCATCACTGTTCTAGTAGCTTATAATAATTTAGAGCTACATTACATGAACATTAAAACAACTTTCCCTAACACTGGCCTACATGTTCGTAAAATAACCTGTAAGTTCTAAACTGAAGGTTAAGAACACTTAGTTTGTAAGTCAATAAAATCCATGTATGGGTTGATGCAAGAATCAATAATGAAATCATAATGCAACTCTCTTTATCAAGAACTAAGTGGATTGATTTACCTACCTCAAGATGAGTGGGAGCAACTAATGTAAACTTGTCCTTATATAGATGACATTCTTTTGACAAGTATATGTTACATGAGTCAAAGTATTGTTAACGCATATCTTGACCTAATCAATCTCGGAGATACCTCTTATTTAATAGTTATCAAAATACACCGAGATAGACTCATTAGTTTTATATGTTTTACATGAAACGGGTCCTTACACTTGTAACATACAATATTGCTCTCCTTTAGAGGCTAATAGGATAAATGAGATTATTTCCTTATGCATCATTAATTAGATGCCTTAAGAAGGTTCAAATCTATACTCGTTTAGATATTGGTCACATTGCTAAACACTAGACTAATTATTTCTATTGTGAAGCATCTGATAAAATATCACAATATCTCTAAGAAACGAGACACAATAATTTAAAGAAGAAGAAGTGAGAACTAAAAAACGGTTGACTACTAATATTCTAACTTTGTCAACTTCTGGGTATATCCTTATGTCAGCAGACATTACTATCTCATGAAGGAGTCCTAACTAACTGATAACAACGACCTAAGTTATAATGACATAATATGTTGCTGATCATAACGCAACGTGTCACTAAATGTTGTTGGAAAACTTTATCAGTTGACTCATAATTTATTAACTTCATATAAATCCAATATTGAAGACTTATTGTGATAAAGTCAGCTACCCTTATTTCTTGAACAGTAACAGTTCAAGCGGAGCTGCATTAGAATTCGATACAAGTCTAAATTATTGTTCGCTTATGACTTAAGAACAAATAGAGGAAACTAAACTTTTGTATCGAATGCATTCATGATATGCTTATGGATCCACTAATTAAAGGTCTGTCACCCATAAGTCTCCTAAATGGCCAATAATAGAGACGGGTTTTACCAATGACCAAGCGCAACTGCGTATCGTACTATGAATGATTAATTATTAATTTTTCCTCATACGTTGAAAATTTGTTTTGTCTCTAAATACGTTCATGCATGCCTAAAGACGTATAGACACTAATTATACAAATCAACGGTAAGGGCTTATTTGTCAATTTGATCCTAAAGTTAGGTTTTAAATTTGAGTTGTAGTATGATTAATGGGGGTCCTGAGTCGAATATTGATTCAACGACTGTATTTCTCTGCTGCAATTTGGGTTTAGAACTAAAATGAGTATTAACCTCTGATCAGACTAATCTAATGCTCATAATAAATAATTACTAGGCCAAGTGGGAGAATGTTAGAATAAATATATTTTATATATATTTATATATGGCCCTTATAATTATTTATCTTATTATTGATCATTGACCTAAATAACCTTATGTTTATAACTGGTAAATCCTTGATGGACGGAATTACCCTTACTAACATTAATAGGGTTTCCCCTTGGGTGTATATATAGAGAGCTTATTAGAGAGGTTAATAACTAATGATGAATAATAACACCATAAGAATCATCCCCTACCTCTCTCTCTCAAATCGTGTTCATCAAGAACACCTAATCTCCATCCTAACCATACACCCTAAAGGGGAACTCGATCAGATTAAGAAGATGTCAATCTCAAACATCACTGGATTATCAGGTATTACATATTTCCTTGTTTCCATTATATCATCGATTATAGAAACTGATCAACAGGTGATGGTTGAAGATGATGGCAAGGGAGGATAGTGGCAGGTAGTAGTGGTGACTGGTTGAGGCAATGACGGTGGTTCCGGCCAGATCTGTGTTTTTTAGGGTTTGGTCGGACATGGTTGGAGAGAGATGGATATTCCGACCAGGTTGTGTTTTTGAGGGTTTAACGGGGAGGGTATTAAAAGGGTGGGGGAGATGAACTGGAGTGGGAAATTACAGATTTACCCTCACGTGGGGGTCATGTGATTATAGTTAACGAGATAAATAAACTAGTTTAGTGTAAAAGGACGTAACGTGATACATTTTTGAAACATAGAATATGATTTCAGTCATTAAGTTTGCTAAAGGACGAACATTGAAAAAACGTGCAAACATAAAGGACCAGTTTTGCCATTTTGTCAAGCTAAAATGATAAATTATTAGTTATATGTCCAACTAGTTAAGCATATTAAACAAGAAAATCTTATTAGCTTTTTTATAATGAACAAAATTCTAACACTAAGTAGTCAAAATAACACATACAACACTCATAAACTTTTTACAACTAGAAAAAATAATTAAAGTAGAATAAATACGGGATAAACAAACAAACAAACTTTGAGTGACTTGAGAAGAAATTTGAAAACTCTTAAATATGATACCAAATGTATGCCCTTAAATACAATTTCTGAACCACCAATCTTCCACCCGTTATAAATAACACACAACTTAAGCTCAAATTGACTAGTTTTTACTGTAAGCAACTAGTAGCAAATCATGAACAAGAATTTGAAAAGCAAGCAACCGCAGACTGTTTACACAATTATAAAAACTTTGAAAAAACAAATGATTTAAACTACCAACACGAAAAAAGTATGTGAAAAAAAAGACCATTGAATTTAAAAATGAAATTAAAGAGAACCCCTTGCTCAAACCCAAAGCAACATACAAATGCCAACGCGCAAGGTACAAATAGCCAATGCCACCCACATGGTCAAACGATGCTAGGTGGGTCCCCTTCCCAGTTGCACACGGCCCGGGCCCACCGAGTCCTAATGCAATCCACCAAAGGCGCATGTTGGACCTGCTCGGGTTTTGAGACTTCACCTGCAGCGTCACCACCACCCGAGCCCGAACTTGAACCGGGAACCGACACATTAGCCATAAACTCTTCCGGTGTCCACCGAGGCGGAACCGAAACCCGCAACTTAGTCAACCGCGGTCTCTGCACCGGCGTACTCTCACCACCCGACCCACCCAAAACCGACTTTGCAATCCCGTTAAAGTGATAAAGGTCAAAGACCTTTTTACCCATTAAACCTGTTGAGTCTTTCAACCCGCCCGAACTTTTATCCAAATCCAAAAGCACTTGCCAAAACTCGTTCCATACGATAAACCCGGAGCTACAAAGATGGTTGACTTGGTCAACTGGGAGGTTGACCTTTGCATCTTTAAGAACTTGATGAAAACCTTCTACGCTTATGAAACCACCACCGCCACTTTGATCTTGTGCATCGAACGCTCTACGAATTGTGGTTTCGCGCCCCTCGAACTCGTTTTCAGCTTGTACATTTGGGTCCAAAGCGAATAACACGGTGTAATGCGATTCGCTACCGACGACCCAAATTGGCCATTTTGGAGATTTTAAGGATTGACCGACTTTACAAAAGTTTAAGGATTCAAGTAATGTGAGAAAACCGACTTCGACGGGTGTTAAAATACCTTTGACAAACATCCCGTCACCTAAGTCAATTTTCCCGTCAAAAACGTTAGCGACCGCCATCCCCGAAAGTAGTAGGTTGACAATTTCCTGAGGGAGTTAATTTATAGTAATCAGAATCAGATATTAATCAGTTTCTATAATCAAAATAAACTCATTATTAGAGTTAATTACTTGGATGGTCCCTGTGGTTTGCCCAAATTGCAAGTTTGGTCCTTAAGTTAGAAAAACTGAGAAATTACATGTATGCTCCCCGGTATTTATAGAGTAACACGGATGGTCCTTGAAATGAATGGGCGTCAATTTTTCCAGTTAAGTGCATGTGAAACGACTAAAGTACCCTTAAGGACCAAAGCAAACCTTTTTCCAGTTAAGTGTGTGTGAAATGACTAAAGTACCCTTAAGGAATAAGGACCAAAGCAAACCTTTTGCCTGGTAAGTGCATGTGAATTGACTAAAGTACCCTTAAGGACCAAAGCAACCCTTTTTCCAGTGAAGGGCATGTGAAACAACTAAAATACCCTTAAGGATCAAAGCAAACCACAAGGACCATCCGAGTAAATAACTCTTAAACGTATATTCATTTTGGGCCCACAACCAATTTATCTTCTCCATCATTTTTCCGGAGGCTCTTTTTATTAGAAATTAGTATTTAAAAATGTCAATTATCCTCAGTATTGTTGTAACAAGTATGAAACTGATTATCTAAAACCGAGCAATATTTGTTTATCCAAGCATTTAAAACTTGACAAACAGTTATAAAATGTGAATCCAAACGGCCCTAGAACAAGATGTGAATACCTGTGAAGCATGCCCAAACGGGGCAGTAACTAAAGGTTGGGTGGGGTCATCTCTGTCAGCTTGAATGGTTTCCTGATAAGAAAGAATCACATAAAAATGAGCCATTTTTCAAAGCACTGGATTATAATTGTAATAAAGCTGTATTTGTAACTATAATAAAAAATTGCATTTATACATACCAGTCCTCGAGAAAGCAAAGCAGATAGTAAGAATAATAATGCCCCCATACGACTTCGAAAAACCGGAATGAGTTCTTCAAGCCTTTGCATTGCACTGGAAAGAGATGTAAACGTGCTAACTTTCAAAGCTTTTTGAAGATCGTCACCAGATTCAATTGAAAGCCCATCAAGAGATCTTGCAATAATCTGTTGGATTAAATAAATTAAAAAATCTAAAAAGGAAAAAGGTTAAATGGGTCGAAATACGCCCGAAGTGTAAATCTAATGTGTAAAACCTTGTATATCATTTTATTCGAAAATCTTGAAAAAATAATGTTTTGGTATCACCCCGGTCGTTGAGGACTATGTTTGTAAACAAACAGAACGCTCAGTTCACTGTTCGTGAACCGTTCGACGAGAAATTTGTTTGTTTAATTAAGAAATGAACATGACCAAAGTTTTTTGTTCATCTAGTTTATACAAACAAACATGAGCACACGTCTCGTTCGTTCATTTATGTTTGTGAATGTTTGTTTACCGTGGTCCGCATTCATTCATTTATGTTTGTTAGTTTACATTCATTTGAGTTCATTTGTTTACGTTTATTTACGCACTCATTATAATTTTTAGGCTCATTACAATTTAGTCTAGTTTTATTAACTTTCTAGGCCCAACACATTAATGTTAACGTTTACTTCTGATTGGTGTTCAACTCTTCGCTTTAGTTAGTTTTGTTTGCATTCGTTCATCTGTGTTCAGTTATGTTCCTTCGTTTGTGTTCGTTTACACTCATAAACCTGTTCTTTATACTACTAACGAACACGATCATTTTCTTAACGAACGAACAAGGACAAGAAAACATCATTCGTTGAGCTGTTTGTGTTCGACCATTTGTTTGGCAAATGTTAAACGAACGAACACAAGCATGCCCCTTTCATATTCGTTCAGTTCGTTTACAAGCCTATTGAGGACCTTTGGTGAAGACATCGGATGTTTCAGGTCAATGCAGCCTAATTCGATCTGCATCAATAACTACCCGTTTGACCCGTTTCCCAAACCTAGCTTTTAACTTACCTCATCTTTTGAGCTTTCATCTTTACCACCAATCTCATGGTCAAGAGCTCTAAGAGATGCAATTGTTGCACTATTATTATTTCCACACAAAAATAATATTTCACCCATGCTTCTGACCAAAGCCCTGCACGAAAGTATACATTTTTTAGAACATGTTAGATTAAAATACCCAATAACTACCAAAATTACCCTCACATTAACTCACTGGTTCAATTATTGCACTAACAAGTGATAAAAGGAGTGAATAAAAATCACCTTGACTTAGTGTCTTCAGTTAGGGATCCAAAGATATTTGTTGTAAAATTTTGAGTGTCTTGCAATCTTTTTGAAACTGATATTATTGGTGTCTTTGATCCATCTTTAACTAAATCTTGCGGGAAGAACAGGAGATATTTAAGAACAAATGCCTGCACATGGAAACAAATATAATCATACAAAATGTCAAAATATAATTCATTAATCAAATCTTTATGTAAAAAAAGGCATTTATTTACGAAACGGTTTCTGGTTCGTATTTAAAAAGTTGCTTTTTGGTTCAGTAAAATTTGGTTTATAAACGAAACCAAATTGTTTTTCAACTTGTATGTTGTAACGACGCTATTTTTAGGTTTATATTTTTCAAATAAAAACCAAATATGTTCTACATCTCTAAACAACACTGATTTACAAAATAATAAAAAATAAAAAATAAATTTGAGAACTCAAGAAGTTTACTTGTATAGCTGCTAACACACCACATGGCCCACCTTCATGCTGAACTAAGCCCATTGATGTTTCTTCATCAGGACTAAATCTACAGGAAAAATGTATTATCTAAAATTAGCAAGAAGCAATGATTTGCGTAGCATATGAAATAACTTCTATTCTTTTTTACGGGAAATTCTGAACGACGAAAACGCATCGTCTCACAAAAATATAGCATTTAACTTAAACCAATTAAATTTACAACAGCTGCAACAAACGGTAACTAAATAACACCAATAGCAATCCCTACTAAGGCATATAGTACACTTATCTACACTATGTTATATGTATCCTACTATCCTGTCATAAACAGTAACAAGAATGTACTTATATGACAGAATAAGACATAAGCGTATATGAAAAAGATGCATTTTATAAATATTATAAGAAAAATGCATCCCACAACAACAATCCAGATCATCTTAAACAATGGTTGAGGCTGTTCGAGGAGGACTATTTTAAAATATGTATGTTCTCGTCCAGTACAGGCCTGAACCAGATTTGACCTTGAATACTTATGTTTATCGCACAATATTTAACCTTTTGATGTGCAAATTATAACAAATCAAAGCTCCAATTTTCAGACTCAATCAGACTTGATCTTTAGGAAACAAAGTAAATTTCTTTAAAGTCGTATCAGGTAACGGAGCTTATTACTATATTTACGGCATGTCAATATGTCACTACGTAAAGCGTTATTAGCATCCGTATGAAGAATCTTTATCAAAATATATCACCACGATGTCTTTTAGCACTGAATAGCAGAACTCATCCCAAATTGCCAGTCTCCAAGACCCCAACAAAATACTTAGGGCTTCAATTATGTAATGTGAGTGGGATTTCTAATTGCAATAATGATGTTTTAGAGATGCCCCCCCCCCCCCCCCCTTTTCCTTCCCCCTTGTTCAAGTATAACACACAAAACTCCTCTAATAATACCAGAATAATTATATGATTTTTCACATAAATTCAAAGTTGATCTAAACTGATATTTTAGCATGAGTAGCTGAATATTTGAATTGTTTTAAAGTGCTCCAAAAATTGATTAAAGAAATCAACAAGTAATGGTCATGGGACCAAACTAGTCCACATGTAAGGGTGGTTCCAACATAAGTTATTGAAATATCTAATCATCTTATCGTTAATGTTACTACTGCAACTTGTGTGGGATGGAGCTAAAATTAGACAAGCATAGTTGCAGGTCAATGGATATTCTTCCAACATTCTAGTACAAAGGAAAATGTTAACTTTATTTCACCATGCACTTTAATCAAGGATAACAGCATCTCCATAACTAGCATGCCTTACTTTCCTATAAGCGGTTATATCGCGGTGTTGTGTTCCATTTTGAGATGCTAAAAATTCTTTATTAAAGTGGACTAAGTTTAAGGTGGTTTTTCATATGTGACTCTATTGAACATATGTATAGCCTATGTTATAGTTGAGAATTAAAAATCAAAACTTTGCTCTAAGCACTTGATTGTTATAATAAGCTTATTATAACCATTAAGTGGTTTCATATCGCTATGTTGTGATCCATTTAAACCCTATGCACTTTAGCCAGAAATTTCTAGCAGCTCAATAACATTCACGCCGCATAATAAAACACAACATTGCGATATGACATCACTTGAGGTCAACATCATCAGCTACTTAGCTCATCAATTATCGTAACAATCCAGTGCTTAGAGAAGAAGTTTTGATTTTTAACTTTCAAAAAATACATAGGCTGGAAGTACGCTAAATAAAGTCACAGATTAAAATCCACATTAAAATCTATCCACTTTAACCAAGAATTCTAGCATCTCAATAACTTTCATGCCTCAAATCAGAATGCAGCAACGGAACAAACACCATTTAACGCTACACACAATAAGCTTATCATAACAATCCAGTGCTTACAGCAAAGTTCCGAGTTTTAATCCTCAACCAATACATAGGCTAGAAGTACGTTCAATAACATCACACAGAAGAATCCACATTAAACTCTATCCACTTCAACTTTTCAAATCCTCAAAATAAGACACAACATCGCGATATTACACCACTTAACGATCAACACAGTCAGCTCATCAGTTATCAACTATCATAACAATCCAATGCTTAGATCAAGGTTTTGACTTTTAAACCTCAACTAATACATAAACTATAAGCATGCTCAATAAACTCACTAATAAAAATCCACCTTAATCTATACACACTACAGAGGTAAGAAGAGATCAATCAACATACCTAATTCCCTGATTGCACCACTGTGCAAGTATCCCTTTCGAAACTTCATCCCCGAACACCATCGAAAACAGCTGGCGTGCCTGATCCAACGACAACTCATCCCCCGAACTCTTCTTCTCTTCCTTCACCACCGGCACACACTCATCCACCTTCGAAACATTTTGCGCCACACTCGTACTACCACCACTACTGACAGTCTTCACCACAGCCGCCGATTGCACCATCATCCGCTTCTCCGCAGCCGCCGCCATCAACTCCCGCTGCAACCTCCGATTCTTCACCTCCGGAGACTCTTCCATCGGAGTTTCCGCACTCCGCTTGGGCTCCGGCGGCTCGTATTGCATGCTCATCCGTAACGCCTTCTGCAAATCATCATCCTCCATCAAAACCGAATCAATTCAGATCGTCCGTTAACCAGATCTTCAAATTAGGGTTTTCCGAATCGAGAATTCAACGAATTAAGCATACATGTACACAGAAAGCAGATCAAATTGACGAAATTGAATCACAGATTGATGAATTGGATTAGTAGCTGGCTTACTGAAACCCTAAAATCTCGAAGAAGAAGAATAATAATACTATAGAAAGGGGAAATTGAATCCGTTATTGGGGGTTTTAACTTTTAATTTAAACCTACTTTATATATCCAACGAACTTCATTTGGCGTCTGTTGAACCCCTACGACGTCGTACTGGCTGACAACAAACAAAGTGGCTGTTTTAAGTGGCAGAATGACGGTTGTGTCCTTTGGATCTGACTTGGTGTGTTTAGGTGTGGAGGGTGTTTTGGTCATTACGGAGCTATTAACTTGTTTATTATTAGGGGATAATAATAATAATCTAATATCCTTGCCTTGCATCAAGAGCAAGATAAAACATGGAGGTGGTTTTATAAGTCTTTTTAGTTGGAAAAGGGATTGTGTTAGTGTCGGGTCAATGGGTTGGATAAATGGGTTAGGTCAAAAGATTACATAAATTGTATTTTAACAACACAGCTTGTAGAAAAATATTTATACATAGGATGATATGCAAACCGTAACTATTTAGTCGTAAGTTCGAATATGATATATTGTCATCTATGGTCAAGGGCGTATTTAGAGCCAAAGAAGGTTCACCCGTTGCCGAGAGGTGTCCGAGAATATTAGCACTAGTCAAAGGAGAAGAATTTGGTTGACGTATTGGTGAAATGTAAAAACGAAAACCAGAAACAAATGAAAGTATATAATTTTTAAATAAACTTTTTAGTTATTTTTATTCAACGACATTATGTATGTATGCTTTTTACATGTTTCATTTAATTTTGATATGGTTTTTATGTGTTTTATAATTTTATAACTTTTACATAAGTATTACATGACTAGTTCTTAAAACAAGCTCAATTTTTGTAGGTTCTATATTATTAATTTTTTTGTAACTGTTTTTTTTTATTATTTTTCTGATATGAGCTAAAGTTTATCTTCAATATTCATATCTTTGTGTTTTGGTGGTTGTTAATATGAAGAAAACTAGGAGAGTTCATTTTCATGTTTATTTGCTTTATTCAACTATAAAATATACCTAATTTGAAGCTTATTTTGTGTTAACTTACCTGATTAAAACCGATTACATACCTAAATAGATATTGGTAACTTGCTTGATTAGGAGATTGATTGACTCAATTTGATGATTATGAAACTGGTTAACTAATGTTTTAAATGCAATTCTAAATATTCCCATATCGTTTGTGTACATTACTACATTTACATATTTCTTCCTAGATTATTTAATTTGAACTCCACACATATACAACAACATATCTTCACAATTTTGATAAAAAGCATGTGAATTTTTAACATCACTTATGCACATTTCAGTTACAACCATGCGGTATTTCAACAAAAATTTTACAACTATGCACATTTTTAACAACAATCTACATTGTTATAACTTGAACTTTTTACTAAACCTGCTATGACATTTTCGAATCGAACCCATTTGTTTCCCCACTAATGAAAAATCCTGATTAGCCAATGCCCATGGTTGCGGGCCATCGTGTTCCTCCTCCTCTAAGTTATAAGCATATGCTAGCGTACGTCTCATCTTTTAAATTTTCTTTAGTATTAGAACACAAGAAAAATGTTGAACTATTGCCTAAGAACACAACGGCCTTCAAGCAAACTTCATGGTTTATTATTGCACGAATTTGGTATCCATGCTTTTTGTTAATCTCTATCAACTCTAATCGCTTTGTTAGTTGGATGCGTCTTTCCAGCCATTCAAGAATAAGTCGTCCTCAAGAAGTTCTTTAGCAACCCCTAGGCATATTATCATCAGGATTTTAGAGCCAAAATATTTGCTACTAAAGTAGTGATTTCTTCTTCACTACTACCAATGTTTGATACATTTGATATTTTGTTCTTTTTTTTTTCAATTTTATCATCCATCGTGCTTCGCTCCTCATACAATGTTACATTTCAATTCCAAATTCTTCGATATTTTACATAACTTTATGTGTACTTATTTTCAGCATGTGATATGCTAAAACTAACCCTTTTTAACCTTGGTTAAGTGTTTTTTTCTTTAATATTGAATCAATTAAACAAAGCACTACAGAGATAACTAAATTTATCAAAGCTGGAGACTTTATAGAATGAAAAGGTGAATTTTACTCTAAAACTACATCCCACATAGCTTAACTTCAAGAGCTCGCATTTCTTGCCTACAGGCACGTCCGAATCAAAGAAGTTGTTGGTTAAAAGAGTTACATGATTAAAACCATTACAAGCAAGAACACATGTTTGAAAACCAAAGAACTCACATGCCATTTACAAGAGTTTCAGTTGTTACTTTAACAAGTCCATTTGAGATTCAAAAATTGTTACTAAACTTCCACACTCATGCCAACCAAGTCAAATTCACTACATAGAACACAGAAAACTGATATGCTTTGGAGGATAAAAAGATATGATATTAACCAAATTCAATAAGATAGATGTATAATCACAATTTTTTAAATGATAGACGATCTCTCACCTAATTACATTCGACCAAAAGACATGTGACCATGGATAATGGAGTTCTTTCAAGTATTAAGACATTTTTTCTTAAGATTTATCATATATTCAAAGTATCATGTATGTCAACAAAGCATATCACGTATCATTTATACCAACATCAACCGTAACATG
Organism: Bidens hawaiensis; assembly: GCF_021521415.1. Taxonomy (NCBI): domain Eukaryota; kingdom Viridiplantae; phylum Streptophyta; class Magnoliopsida; order Asterales; family Asteraceae; genus Bidens; species Bidens hawaiensis. The sequence goes on along the minus strand of NW_027492241.1, from coordinate 496,903 downwards.
ACACAATTAACTTCCAACTATTTTCCAGCCGATTGAAATGGGCATTATATTTTTATTTGTTTATTTTTTAACAAACGGTCTGAGTAGTGTTGCTCCCTTGTATTTATTACTACAATCACATATAAGAAAGACGTTTACACAACCGTCAAGGTCTTTAGGTGACTATGGGCCTATGGCGTAACCATTGTTACGTCCAGTGTTTTGTGTCACTTCCTTAAGTCCTTGGGACATATAAACACCTAAAAAAAAGGGGAGGATCCCCTCAAAAGGGTCACATTTAAGAAAACATGTGACACGCCTCATAAAGGATTTAAGGACATTTAATTTCTAAAATACAAACTTTCATTCACTTGTTTTCTCAAAGTACAACACAAAAAAACCCAAAATAAAATATCTAGTAAAAAAAGTGACATTCGTCAATTTCGGGTCTAGAATAGTAATCGTTTTGTAAACTTTATCTTGTAAACCGACCCGTTTTGTAAACCGACACTTTGGAAATAATCAAAATGATGGATTTTATGTTACAATATTGTTTTACACTTGTTGGGTCTTGAAAAGATTCTTTTCGGTCTTTAAAACGTGTTAAAATCACTTAAAACAAACTTCGGAGGCCAAAACTGTCATTTTAAAAAAGTTGGAAAAATCCTGATCATCACCCCATCGCGATACGCGATGGGGGAGACCTTACACTAGTCGCGTATCGCGACCTGCCCAGTGTAGCAGCTGTGTAATTTTGTTGTTTTGTGTTTGTTTTTTACCCTCTTTGCATGCAAATACTTGTTATTATCACCCATCTTTGACCCAACTCCTTCCCCTATATATACACCACCATTCTCATCCATAATTCCCTGCTACAACTTCAATTTCTCTCTCAAACATCAAAGATTCAAGGGTATTTTCTTAAGAGTTCTTGAGTGTTCAAACTGAGTTAAATCTTTCATTCTAATTTGTTTATGTAACCTTAATAATACTTGTTTATGGTGGCACAACATATATATAATATAATACCCCTTGTTACCTTTGGTAGTTGCTTCTCCGGCTCCGGTCGGTGAGGTTTCGGACCTCGTAAGGCAAGGCTTCATGGAGAACTTCGTGTTCTTGATATATATATACTTATATAACTTTGTTATTGCTTACTAACCATGCTTAACTTCTACTCATTTTAGTTTATTTACAAGTGTCATGGTTATGAGTTTGAGGGTCTATGCTTCGGTTTAACCGTAAATAGCTCTAAACTGTAAACCGAACTTTTGTTTACTAGTTATGTTAAAAAATAGTTGTTTAAACATGTTTAATGTTAGATTTGAGTTTCTAAAATCATTTTTACAAGTTCTTTGATATTGGGTATGTGGAAACCATCTATGAACTCATTGGGAGATGGAAACCGAACCAAAACCGAACTTTTGTTTAAAGACTTTATTGTTAACTTTTTGGTTGTAAAACTTAAGTTTCTTCAATTATAAATTATTATACAAGCTCTTGGATATTTGGGCATGTGGAAACCATCAATGAACTATTTGTGAGATGGAAACCAAACCAAACCGAGCTAAACCGACTTTTATTCGCTTAAGACACACAAGTGTGTTTTTAGCTATCAAGGCTTGTATATTTCTTTAAAAATAGTTTACAAACTGATTTTAATTATTTTCTTAAGTACTTGGAAATGTTGGATCCAACTTGATCTCATAACAAAGTTTGGACCGACAAAACTGAACACTCGCTTAACGTACGTTGTTAGTTCTAAAGCAATAGATCGACATACTTGGTTAAGTCTTAATTAATTTTTATGAGTTATCTCATAACAATTAATATTTTGGAAAGTTGACCTTGGGTTTGACCATTTGTCAAGACCCGAACCAACAACCCGAACACTCGTTAAAACCCGTTTTAGTATCTTTATTCCAAAGGGACTTGCATTCTTGCACTTTTACCCACCTTATTACTTAACATAGGTTAAGTAAATATTAAGGTTAGATACTTTAACCCGGTTTCGAGTAAACTTACATTTTTAAAGGGCTATTATTCTAAATTGCAAATAGTTACATTTTAAACCTTGAAACTTTAATTGTTTACATTTCTCAACATTTATTTTATTTAAAGACTTTCAAGACAACCTTTCTAAACCCGAAACTTCTTTCCTTTTAGGCTTTGTTAAACCCGGCGTTCTGGCCAATCTCCAAATTATCAACTTTCAAGTTTATTATTTGAACGTGAGTACTTTCATACCCCGTTTTCTATCTTTCATTATGGGGGTGACATTTCATACTTATTCAACTAAATGTTTTATACTCGGGTCTTAAACCACAAACGTTATTGTATACTTTACTTAAATACTTGCTCGATTTGGTGTTCTATGATTACATGCTATGTGTTTATCGCTTTTGGTTGGTGGAATCTATAAATCCTATACTACTTGGCATCCCCTTGTAGCAAGGTGTCGTTAACGTAATGTAATTAATGATAACTATTAAATACTATACTATTTGGCATCCCCTTATAGTTAGGTGTCGTTAACGTAATTCTATTAGCGATTTTATCCAAATTATTGCTTTAATTTATTGTTTCGTATACTAGTTTTGTGGATCTTTTTTACTATATCTATATGCTTAAACTTATGAATTGCTCACCAACCTTTGTGTTGATAAACTTTATTTTATGAAATGTTACAGGATTACATCTTGGTTGATTATGGATGCTTGAAGAAAACGTCATAAATACCTTTAGGATATTAGCAAAAATGAATAATATTTGATTTGCTATATTTTGTTATATTTTGTTATGACTTGTTATGAATATTGTTATGTGACATTTTCAATATTGTGAAATGAAATGAGTTTATTAAATATTGTCGTTTTAAATAGTATCATGTGCTTATGGGCAATCGTTACACCTCGGCATGTTCCGCCGCCTTTGGTCGGGGTGTGACAGATTGGTATCAGAGCCATGACAATAAGATAAGTGGTTAGACGTAACGACCTAGAATTGTTATGCTTAGGGTCCTATACGTGTTTACTCTATTTTAATTGTTCATATCGCATGTTATTAATAAACTTATTTAAAATTCACCAATATCCTAAATGTTTACATACACACACTTTCATAGTATTTTCAAGGTATCCTTACCTTAAAACGCAGAAAGTAGATTTTCATTGTGTTTTATGGATTACAAGATTAACTTGGATCCCGTTGTTTCAAATCCCTTAAAGGTTGTGTTTATATCGGGTTTGTAGCCATCATAGGAAACGAGATATTATAAAACGACCATTTGACAAAAAGATTCCAAGAATCGAAGGTGATTTACTTACCTGGGATGGTTGGATTATAGTGCTCGTTTACTAGGCCACAAATCGTGTTATAAATGTCAATACTTTAAGTAGTCGAATGCGAGCGTTCCGGTCGCCATCCTTATTTTCGGTGTCAAAACAATAGAACTACGGTGGTTCGTGGACTAGTGTTTTGACATGACGTTGTATCTCGATTTATTGTGTTATTATCGTTATTTGAGTCGAAAACATGACAAAGTCGCGGTGATTCGTGCACATGTTTAGACTCCAATATATTGTTTTATAAAACTTTTAGTGTTGGAATATCAAGTCATGGTGGTTCATGCACGATTTTCCGACTCTATAATACGATTTTTTTGTTATTGTTCCCATGTATTTTTTTTTGGGTAATCTGCTCCCATGCTACGAACAGTCAAATCTGAACTATTACGATATTTTTTTAAATTCCCCGAACAACTCAAATCCGATTCACTTACAGAACCTCTTCGTCGATTCCTAACCTTAATAGCTTATTCAAAAAGTTTTTCTTCCTCGATCAGAATAGTGGAATGGAAGGCATTACAAGAAAGATATACTCCTTTTCAAATCGCATCGCGAAGACAGACGTTCAGAAAGGTTATCGAGATTCTCAATCGCTCTTTTTTTAGTGGGGAGGAATGGTACGAGAAAGGAGCCAACAAACATAAAAAAGCTGGTGCTTTGTGGCTATACCTCCCGCTTTGTCAGGTATACTACAAAGAATGGCATGGATCGGTAGGAAATACCATTCCGGTTTGATTGACAAGGTGAACGCCCCCCCCCCCCCCCCCCAAGTCGTATGGGGCGGGGTGCTTGTATGCCTTAAATTTACAAATGAGTCGGGATCCTAATCTTACTATTACAATTATAGGATCAACTATTATTTGCAATCTTCCTTATAGAAAGTCTAAAATAGTGAATCGTATGAAGATTTGTACGCTTCATATACTGATTTAGAATATGTATGTGTATTAAGGTCAATCTACTCATACATTGGTCATCAGAATCCTATGATAAGCCGAATGAATGATGCTCGATATCCAAATGTTATATGGAATACTCTTATCTTATACTATTATAAGTCAACATAGAAGTTATTATATTATATTACTAGCTTTTGAATTCGTGTATTACATGGAATTTGTCAAATTAAAAAAAATTAATAAAGTTCAATATTTCAAATAAAGACACAAATATAAAGATAAAAAAAATGAAATATATTATACAAACAATCAGAAGTCGAATCTTAAATTTGCATTCATATAGAAAACATATAAACAGATTTAATATTGTTATGAGTTCGAAAAAGCAGTAAAAACGGATTCAAACATATTCACAACTGTAATAAGACCAAAATATTAGAATTACATAAAATGATACATGTCATATGAAAGTAACTACTACTAAATGCTGTTTTTGTATATGATCCTATTTATTTTGATGAAATTAATTATGTGATAAATGTCTATGAAATAAAAAAAAAATCAGGAATTGACGGTTTCCTAAAAACAAACATCTCGGATTTAGAATGATCATGTTGAGAAAATTAAATTTAAGATTCAAAATTAAATAATTACATTAATTAAAAAATTAAATTAAAATTTGTATATATGAAATGAGGATATTTGCATAATTCAAAGTTAAATGAGCCCTTATTGTTAAACGATTGTTAACTTCGATAATAGAAAACAGAAAGTAAGTTATACATTAAAAATAATTATATTTTGAAATATATATAATTTTGTAATTTATGGGAATCATTTTTACCTATGACTCATGAATATTAAAAGAAATTTTATGCTGTAATTGAACGTAGTTGGAAAAACTAAATATTATTATTTTTGTTTATTTATATACGATAACATAAGATAAGATATTATATATATTATTTTATTGTTATAGTAAAAGTCAAAAATGATATCTGTCGTAACTTCCGCTAGACGTCATACACCGAAGAAGAAACTGCCACCAGCCTTGTATTCATCAGTTATCCTAGAGACGTACTCCGCCACGTGTCACCTGACCTTCCACTGACTCAGATAAACCTCATCTCGATCATATCATATATATTCACGTACGCACACATATAATAAAATCCCATATATTATCTTCCCTTGATATGCGTTATTTTGTCTACCAATGAAATCCGATCTCCTTTAATATTACTATTCTGACTCTTTTAACAAAGGGATTAATAAATAATACTTGTCAAAACACAACTACTTGAACGAAAGAAAGATGGATCATGCCGCCGATGCTTTCCGTACGGACTTGATGACCATAACCCGGTTCGTCCTCAACGAACAATCCAAGCATCCCGAGTCGCGTGGTGATTTCAGTATTTTGCTTAGTCACATTGTTCTCGGCTGCAAGTTCGTCTGTGCTGCTGTTAATAAGGTCATCTTGTTAATATTTACAACCAATTTATTATTCTTATTCAACTTCATTTTGAGTTAACTTCATTTGTCTAAATTGTTATTTTTTATGTTCTTGTATATTTCAATATTAAGGTTTCTTCACAATTAAGAAACCGAATATGGTGGCGTTAATTGTTAAATGTTTATTGATTTTGATTCAAGATTTTTGGTTTTACTGTTTTAGTATTTGTTTGATACAAATCCTCATAGGCGGAGTTGGGCCCACTTCAGGCCGGAGTATCTAGGTGCGGCTTAACCATTTTGAGGCCTAAACTGAACAAAAATCCGTGGGCCCTTTCCAAAAATTACTACTTTCGATTTCCAACGAAAACTAGATTTCTTACACTAAACAATCTTTTTATCGCAACTAAAGTTGGGTCATTGGTCCATAAAGAAAATCGAACTCTTTCTTAGGCTTGTTCCGCTACTTTAGAGTTGGATATGTCACGTACCATAAAGTTGGATTTTGTCATATTTTGTGTCAAAAACATACAAAATCTTAAACTGTGTGGACGAAGATACTTGAACCTCGCCTCTAGGATCACTGTGTGATGCTTTACCATTAAACTACTTCGAAATTATATGTCAGAAGGATAAAAAGTAAATCTAATAATTTATGTTACATATAAGTTCTTTTAAGGGGCCCGAAAGTTTTGGGGAGCCTAAGCGACCGCTTGTTTTTCGTAAAGAAGGGGCCACCCCGTATAGACGCGTCAAACATAAATATGTGAATAGAATGGACCTTTTGTAAATGAGATTGCTTTAGAAGGGAGAGTGGGCTAAACCTATGTTGGACTAGATGGTCCCAATATAGGGGTTACTGTCAACATTATGAAATCAACATAGTCAAGCATTGCTATCACAATGAAAACCAAACACGACCCACTCCCCATTGCGAAGAAAAGAAAGGAAAGACCACATTTTCCAAGGGGTCTGCATATAAACATAGTTTGTATCCACATATGAGAGGCTTCGGCCTCGATACTCCTTCAACGGGTCACTTTGTTGCTTACAACTCAGACCAAAATTATATCATGGTCAGTTCAAGACGATTGCTAGTGATTAGTGACTAACATCTAGTTAAACTTAAAATGATAAGCTAGTATGTTTTATTTCCAAAGTAAATATGCTAATATTTGAAAAAATAAATAATCAACTACAGATTATTCTAACAGATTAAAGTTTGCTTGTGCAGGCAGGATTGGCAAAACTCATTGGGCTTGCTGGAGAGACCAACGTGCAGGCAAGTTAATAATAGAACGCTTGTTTAGAGGTGGAAATTTTGACCTGTATACTTATTAATGGTCGATTTGGGTTATGTGTTATCTCAAACGGGTCAAGTCAAAATATTTAGATAAATTGGAAACGGGTCAAATGGGTCAAACATGACAAATGAGTTGCAGGTCACCACGGCATATTTTTAAGTTTTAATGTAGTGTGGGCCTGTGACTAGTTATTTAACATTCATTGGTGCCTGTTTTTGCTTCAGGGAGAAGAACAGAAGAAATTGGATGTTTTGTCAAATGAAGTTTTTGTGAAGGCCTTGGTCAGCAGTGGCAGAACAGTGAGTGTCTGCCTGTTAACCGTTTAACTGTTTTTTTAATAACTTTTTACTGTTTCTTTGTTAACCATTTTAATCCCTCTTTGTTAGTGCATACTTGTTTCTGAAGAGAACGAGGAAGCAATAATCGTAGAACCATCCAAGCGTGGAAAGTGAGACTAAATTTAATCTCGTTTATTATTATTTTTCTTTTAACTTTATTTATTTCAAGATATTAATTATATGCATATTATATAGGTATTGTGTTGTTTTCGACCCGTTGGATGGATCTTCCAACATTGACTGTGGCGTTTCTATTGGAACCGTATGACAATTGACACTCATCTAAACTAAATTACTTTTCATGTTTATATATCTTATAAAATTCATTTCCATATATTTTGAATTCCTTTCATCTAGATATTTGGGATTTACATGATAAAAGATAGCGACGAGGCCCGTTTAGAAGATGTTCTTCAGCCCGGTAAGAATATGCTGGCTGCTGGATACTGCATGTACGGTAGCTCTTGCACGGTGAGAAATGACTCGTTTAACAGATGTTATGTGAAGCTTTTGGACTCATTTTATTGCGGACTTGAATCTTATTTTTCATATTAATTTTGTTACTAATATTTTCAGCTTGTACTAAGCACTGGATCCGGTGTGAATGGATTTACTCTTGATCCATCTTTAGGGGAGTTTATACTCACCCACCCTGACATTAAGGTAAGCGGTCTATTTTGACTATGTATATGTGTGTTTATATGTATACATGTGAGTGTATAGTATATATGTATATATATGCAGATTGATATATGTGTACTTTTTGTATCGAACACTTTCCTATACAGATCCCGAAGAAAGGAAAGATTTATTCTGTTAATGAAGGAAATGCTAAGAACTGGGATGGTCCTACTGCAAAGTACGTTGATCATGTTACATTTCCTTTGCGTTGGTGTCTTTTCGATTATTTATTTATTTATTTTTTAACTATTTTTGCATTTCAGGTTTGTGGAAAAATGCAAGTTTCCAACAGATGGTTCACCTGCAAAATCTCTAAGATACATTGGAAGGTACTTGCTTATTATTATTTCATCTTTCATAATTTTAACGAAAAAATGTCATAAAATTAACCACATACATTGATGTCATGTAACTATTCAAGTCTTTTTGGAGATTTTAAGGAACAGCAATTTTGTCTTGTTTTTATTTAGTGTTTCTTAAATTCTGTTTTCTAACTATCTGTTACAGTATGGTTGCTGATGTTCATCGTACCTTACTCTACGGGGGTGTGTTTTTGTACCCTGCTGATAAGAAAAGCCCGAATGGAAAACTAAGGTACAATTTATCTAATATTTTAGATATTTTCTTTTAGTTATCTCATAACCAAACTGACATTAAAACCAACCTTTATAGTTTTATTTTCTATAAATGATATATGATTTATAAAAGAAGGTATTGGTCTTAACATAAATGCATATTAAAACAGGGTTCTCTATGAAGTTTTTCCTATGTCATTCTTGATGGAACAAGCCGGAGGACAGTCGTTTACGGGCAAAGAACGGGTAATTTGAGCATTCGGGTTACATTTTATGTTAACGTGCCAAATGAAATATTTTTAAACATATTTGATTTTGTAGGCTCTTGATTTGGTCCCAAAGAAGATACATGAACGGTCTCCTATATTCCTGGGAAGCTATGATGACGTGGAAGAAATCAAGGCATTGTATGCTGCTGAAGAGAAGGCATAATGAATGTTGTTATTGTGCAGTTGTATTTCACTTTTATAAGTTAATTATGTTATATCTTATATATGATTGTTCTGTAATATTGTGTTTTTTTAATTTTATAACGGTAATTATTTATACAAAATTTAAATTGCACTGAGAAATAGCTGCAACAATTCTTTTCTTTTTTCTGGAAATGTTTTTGTGGTTGGCTAAATGGGTTAAAAGAACTTTCAATGGGCCTCTACAAAACATTGTAGTCCAATAGTACACATGAGATTAGTAAGTTGAGTGTAGAGGTGCACAAACCGGGTAGGAACCGGTTCCGGGTATGGTCAAAGAAAGTCAAAACCGGGTCAGGTAGGAACCAGCTCCGGGTATTTAACCAGGTTTTCCGGATTTTTCAGGTTTCGGGTCGGATTGTGACCGGGTATTGGTGAAATTGTTTCCACCAGGTCTGGGCCGGCTCCGGTTCCGGGTACAGTTCTTGGGAGAAACCCAAAGCCTGGTCCGTACCTGCGGGTGTGGTAGGGTTAGGTCAGGTCCGGAACCGGTTTCTTTGTGCACCTCTAGTTTAGTTAGTATAAGTGCACAAATTGGGTTTTGGACTTTTGAATTCAAACCGGTTCGGGTTGGGTCAAAGTTAAAACAAGGTTTTGGTCAAACTGGGTTGAGTTTGGAACTGGTTTTTGAGGGGGAGATGAATAGGTTTGTGTTGGTGATAACTTGGATAAGGATCAAAGAGAAAAAGAAAGATAATAAAATAAAAAAGAGAAAGGAGATTAGTTTTAAGGTTTAAAGTGAATGTTTAGTTGTTTGGTTTTATATGTAAGATTTGCTTATTAGTATTTGTATTATACTAATAGGTTTAGGTTTATTTTTGTTTAAGTTGGTGTTATAAACCTGGCTATGGGTATTGTTTAATAGAAACTGGTTGAGACTAGGGGTGTTTAAAATTTGATTCGAATTCGAAACATTCGAAATTCAATTCGATTCGAATTCGAATATGAAGATTTGAATTCGATTTCAAAATATTCGAATTCGATTCGATTCGTATTCAAGTATGGTAATCAAATACGAATCGAATACGAATTCATGATTTTTTATTCAATTCGATTCGAAATTCGAATTAAAATTATATAATATATTAAAATATATTTAATTTATTAATTTGGGTCAAATCCTTAAATATTAAATGTCAAAACATAATAATAAATCCCAATATCCCATACTGATATTTCTTAATTTTGTCAATACTTAATTTTGAACTTATTTTCATGTGGTATTGTAGGTACTTTAAACTTATATTTATGTGTTTTACATTGATGATTATGATTTTTGAAGTTTTTGACATATGTGAACTTGAATCAATTCAAATTTATTCGAATTCGAGTTTCAAATACGAATATAATCGAATTTCGAATATGGGATGTAATACGAATACGAATCGAATAATCCAACTTTTAAACAAATACGAATCAAATACGAATACCATCATAAAAATAAGTTATTCGAATTATTCGATTCGATTAACTTGAAAATTCGTTATTCGATTCGATGAACACCCCTAGTTGAAACAAGTTGCTCCCAAATCAGTTTGTTTGCTTTTGTTCTTGGATCAACTAATAGCAACAATCTGGGCCTTCAGTTTGATTTGTTTGAAACCGGGTTTTAACTGGTTTAAATCGATTTTGATCGTGTCAAAAGTTTCAAGTAGGTCGTAAACGGGTTTCAGTATCAGTTATCATTGCCCTTCCAACGGAAATGGTATAAGTTTCAGAATTAGGCCAAAAAGCTAATCCATCTAGTAAGATATAAATATATTTAACAGAAAAACATAAGTTGCATACAAAACAACAAATAATCTATAAAAAAGTTTAATAGTTATAAAGTAACTTGTTATTTGAGTCGATTGTGTGACTGCATTTGACTTTCTTTATGTGACAATAGTCGACCGCTAGCCTAGCCATGTGCAATTAGCGGACGCACTCCCTTTCTCGTCCTCTCTTCACAAATCAATAAAGATAAAAATGACTCCGTAAATCAAGAAAGATAAAAAGGGAATGTATATAAGTTATTATAGTAATAATAAATAATAATATAAAAAAAACCATTCATGTCGGTACAACATTATTGTCAACCCTATAAAAAGATTAACATTTTCAAAGTTAACCGTCACGTCTCAAAACAAATTATAATTCTATGTGGTTTCCAGGTTATGACTACCCGCAAACGAATTTAAAATGTATTATTTTGCAATATTTGTAGCTTTCCAAGAAGAAAAGGTACAAGGATGGCATCACACCTTTTATTAATAATCATTAACGTTGTTAAAATAGTTAAGCTATTCTGTATGCTACTATACATCGAATTTTATCCATGATATTTGGAAAAATCGAAGTGTGCTGGTGTGCTGGATTGACTGGTTGAATGAATAGGTAAATCCAAACATTATTTCGCATAATTTGTGTATTTATTTGTGTCAAAAGTATTAACAAAAATCACATTTAAAATCATGTTATGCTAATTTCATGTTTTTAATTAACCCATTTTATATTCATATGTAGTATAAGTAACATCTGATAACTGAATAACAATTTAAGTATCAAAAGACTCCAATTTACTCGAATAATTTTAACGGGAGAATGATTTTTAAAACTCCTAAATTTTATTTATTGGCTGATAACACTCACAGCTTTTGATTTGTTACTCATCACTTCCAGCATTCACCCTATTTTTCTGTTTCGCTCTCCGTCTAACGGAACACTAGCACTGTTAATGTTTTGGACAAAAATTGCCATTCAAACTAGTTGAAGGGGTGAAAAGGAAATTTAGTTTGTTTAACATATACCCCAATTTGCCTCCACCCCATACTAGATCAAGCACCACCACTCCACCACTGGCTTCAAATACGCCTCGCTTAGCCGCTCTTCCAGTAACTCAGCCGTTGTCTCCCATACCATAATCGATAGCTCCCTTATCACCCTTCCACCCCATACTAGATCAAGCACCACCATTGGCTTCAAATACGCCTCGCTTAGCTGCTCTTCCTTGTTGTCTCCCATACCATAATCGACAGCTCCCTTATCACCCTTCAACTACTCTCTCGCCGGAGAAACTGTGCAGCGTCGCATAGGCTTTGTTGCCAGAACCCTAGTCGCGACTGTAGGCAAAATAAAGAATTGTTGAGATCTTTCTTTAATTACCATAACTAAATTGTAACACCCCGACCTTAAACGAAATATGCCTGAGTGCAACGTACAGTACACAAATGATTCAATAATAAGACAAATAATATTACATCAAAAGGAGACAATTATAAATCATTTAAATAAAACCTAAGGTCGATATAGTTTTCTTGCTCTTTGCACTTCATCCTGTAGCATGTTAAAAATAATAACATTTGTCAAAAAAACATATACTGGTAAGCTTTCATAAGTTTTATGTGTGTGTGTGTGTGAAAATGCGTGATTCAAGTATCACCATCCAATAAATATTTTGGCATTCAGTAAATGAAAGCAAATAATATCGCACCCTGGTTCCTTTAGTTGAAGCCAAGGTAATATAAGAATGAGGACCACCATGCATAACAACCAAAGTTGAAGCGTTACGCGACGCAAAACGTCACATCGGACACCCCCCCACTATATGTATGTGTTTGCGTATGTGTCTCTTCAACTATAAAATCAATAAACACGCTGCACGTAATTCACGTGTGTATCATAAACAATATGAGAGAATAATATTAACCTGAATGTTATAATGCAAAACGGTTTGTAAACAAGTGCTAACTAACAAGGTAACATTTGGGACGTGATACACCACAAAAGTATTGTAAAGCATTAAAAAGGGGTTACGGAAAACTCACTTGTTAAAGTAAGCGAATAAAAAAGAACTACGCGTTTAAGCAAGCTAAAACAAGTTCGGTTTGACCAACGACCCTAGAAAATATTTCTAGGTTCAAAATAGGATTCAAGGAAATGACATGAAACTTAAGACTTAAACGAATTTGATTCACGATTTAGAGTTTTTATGCATTTGAAAGAAAAATATATATTTTCTTTATAATGGCTTGTTTTAGATATTTTGAAATAAAATGTATAAGTGAGTTAATTTTAAGTTATTTAAAAGAAAGTTGGTTTATAATAACTGTTAGTAGCGTTATTAAGTCGGGCTCGTTTCAAGAAGAATCCTAAAAGGGCCCAAAAGGAGTTTAAGCGAGTGGTTCGCTTTTGGTCGGACCCGAACTCACTTTTTATGTTGGGTTCGTTTCCGATTTGAAAAAAAAAATAATTTCCATATTATATGAATAAAGAATTAATTTTAGATGTTTAAGTAGTAAAAATAACTAAACCGAAACCAATGTGCATAAACAAGTCGGGTTCGTTTTCGAAGAGCAACCACTTATGACAAAGTATTTTATTTTAAACAAATGAATACGCTGGAAAACAACATATAACATACCTAGAGAAAAAAAGAAAAAGTCTTGAACTTCATGGTTTGACTTTTGAAAGTCAAACTTTATAATAATACAAAATTAGCTTGAATAACACAACAAATTTTGTGGATTGAGGTGTGGAAAAGTTGTATGCATAGAAACGAATGTCTATTTATAGTTGAACAAGGGCAGATAAGTTGCAAAGCTAATTTGAATTGATCAAGAGTATTTATGTCACACCCCGACCAAAGGCGGCGGAACATGCCGGGGTGTAACGATTGCCCATAAGTGCATGATACTATTTAAAGCGACAATATTTAACAAACTCATTTCATTTCACAACATCAAAAATGTCACACAACTAAATATTCATAAGTCAAATACAACAAAATATAACAAAATATAGCAAATCAAATATTGTTCATTTTTGCTAATATCCTAACGGTATTTGTGACGTTTTCCTCACCGAACTCCATAATTAACCTAGATGAAAACCTGTAACATTTCATAAAATAAGGTTTGTCAACACAAAGGTTGGTGAGCAATTCATAAGTTTGAACAATATGTATATAGTAAGAAACGCCACAATCTTGTATACAAAACCACAAATAAATAATAATAATTTGGATAGTATGAGGTCGCTAATAAGAATACATTAGCGGCACCGTCTATAAGAGAATACCAAATAGATTCGGATTTCATGAAGTCGTTAATAAGAATACATTAACGGCACCGTGCTATAAGAGAATACCAAATAGTTCACGGATTTATGAATCAACATTCCAAAAGCGGTAAACACATAAGTATATAATCATGTAAGCATAAAACACCAAATCGAGCATTTATTTAAGTAAAGTATACAATAACGTTTGTGGTTTAAGACTCAAGTATAAAGCATTTGATTTGAATAAGTATGAAATGTCACCCCAAAGCAAAAGATATAAAACGGGGTATGAAGTTACTCACGTTCAAGTAATAAACTTGAAAGTTTGATTATTTGGAGATTTGTCGGAACAACGAGTTAACGTATGAAGCCTAAAATAAAAGAAGTCTTGAATTTAGAAAGGTTGCCTTGAAGATCTTTAAACAAAATAAATGTTGCAAAAAGTAAACAATTTAAAGTTCGAGGTTTAAAATGTAACCATCTAAGAATTTATAATAATAACCATTTAAAAATGTGAGTTTGCTCAAAACCGGGTTAAAGTATCTAACCTTAATATTTACTTAACCAATGTTAAGTAATAAGGTGGGAAAAATGCTAAAATGCAAGCTCCATTGGGACAAAGATACTAAAACGGGTTTTTAACGAGTGTTCGGGTTGTCGGTTCGGGTCTTGACGAATGGTCAAACCCAAAGTCAACTTTCCAAAATATTAATTATTATGAGATAACTCATTAAAACATAATAACACTTAACCAAGTATGTAGATCTATTGTTTTAGAACTAACAACGTACGTTAAGCGAGTGTTCGGTTTTGTCGGTCCAACTATGTTTGAGACCAAGTTGGATCCAACATTTCCAAGTACTTAAGAAAATAATTAAAATAAGTTTGTAAACTATTTTTAAAGAAATATACAAGTCTTGATAGCTAAAAACACACTTGTGTGTCTTAAGCGAGTAAAAGCCGGATTGGTTCGGTTTCCATCTCACAACAAGTTCATAGATGGATTCTACATACCCATATATCATAGATCTTGTATAAAGATGTACAAATGAAAATATTTTAGTTCTACAACTAAAAGGTCAACAACAAGTCTTTTTAACAAAAGTTCGGTTTGGTTCGGTTTCCATCTCACAATGAGTTCATACATGGTCTCCACATATCCAAAACTTGTAAATGTGACCAACAAACTAAAATGAGCAGAAGTTAGGCATAAATGATATGTATAAATAAGTTATGTGTGTGTATATAGATATCAAGAACACGAAGTCCTCCATGAAGCTTTGCCTTATGACGTTCGAAACTTAACGAACCGGAGTCGGTGAAGTAACTAACAAAGGAAACAAGGGGTGTGTATTATATATATGTTGTACCACCATATTCAAGAGTTAGTAATGTTAGATGAACAAGTTAGAATTAAAGATAAAACTCAGTTTGACTTTTGGAAGTCAAACACTCAAGAACACTAAGAAAACAACCTTAAGATCTTTGTATTTGGGAGAGAAAATGAAGATGTAGCAGGTGTAAATGAGGGGGAAAGAGTGTGTATATATAGGGGAAAGAGTTGGGTCAAATATGAGTGTTAAACACAAGAAATTGCATGCAAATGAGTCAAAAACAAACACAAAAAAACAAACAAAACGTGCAGGTCTGGGCTCCCTTCGCGCCCCGCGACCACAACACCCATCCCCCGTCACGTAGCGCGACGGGGTTGTTCATCAGCTTTTCAAAAATGGCAGTTTTGGCCCCCGAAGTTCGTTTTAAGTGATTTTTAAGCGTTTTAAAGACCGAAGTGAATGTTTTCAAGACCCAACAAGTGTAAAACAATATTGTAACATAAAATCCATCATTTTTATTATATCCAAGGTTTCGGTTTACAAAACGGGTCGGTTTACATCAATAAAGTTTACAAAACGAATACGAATCGAGACCCGAAATTGACAAATGTCACAGTTTAAGTGATCATAAAACCTTTGAATTGACAATTAACTTAATCAATTTAGCTAAAACATAATATTTTGCATTGAAACATGTTTCACAACAGTAATATGAGTTAAAAATCGTTTGAATGTGTTTGAATTGGTATTAAAAGACATTAAAATTGAGTTTTGAACCGAAAACCTGTAGCATATGTCTTGGTTGCGTATCGCGACGGGCCAGAGGGGGCTCTGTCGTGTAGCACGACAAAGAAAGAACTTGTGTATTTTCTGACTTCGTCGCGCTACGCGATGGACTTAGCTAAGGTTCGTCGCGTTACGCGACGATATCAGAAATCAAGAATTTTGAGTGCACAATGGTTCGAAATACATGAAATTTAACGTGTAATAATTACATAGCATTCAAACAACATAACATGCACAAATACTCAATAAATACTCTACTTTATTAATGAATGAGGATCCGAAATACAAAATGAATCGGGTAAACGGATTCAAATACAAATTTTGACGAATGTCACATAATTGAAGAAGCCTTAGATCGGGCCGAAAGATATATATGTCGGAGAAGCCGAATCGTTAGAACCCGCCGGAACCTCAATCCTTCTGGCCGGATAATCGGTTTCAGAATCACCGTCGGTACCACCTCTGCTTCGACATTCTCCCTCCATCCTTCCCTCTCCGTCCGTGATACATGCGTGTTTGTTAGTTTGTTTTGAAAATGAAGGGAGGGAAGATGTTTGATGTGGGTTGGTGTTGATAAACTAGAGGTGTAGCGGTGGTGGTAGTTTGATGACCGACGATGGAGTGGTGGTGCTTGATCTAGTATGAGGTGGAGGCAAATTTGATGTTAAACAAATGAAATTTCTTTTTCACCCTCTCAACTAGTTTTAATGGCATTTTTGTCCAAAACACTAACTAGATTAGTGTTTCGTTAGACTAGGAGTGGTACAAGCTGGTTATGGTGAACGTTGGAATTGATAGGTAACAAAAATAAAGTTTAGAGGGTTATCAACTAATAGATGAAAGTTAAGATTATTAAAAATCAGTAACATTTTTTTTATTTAACAACATTTAATTTGTTTTTTCTTATCATCTCCCATTTCTACTTAAAAAAACCTGGGTTTATTTATTTAGCCCGGGATTATTGTATAAACCAAATGGAAACCCTTAGATAATGAGAATGTGAAAATGAGGGAGAACTACTGAAGCTACAAAACATCGACAAGGGTTGGTTTTGAGTAGCAAATAAAGTAAAATGGTGGTAAATAGTTTAAAAAGGAAATTCATAATTAAAAAGAAAACTAACACCAAAAGTATCAAACTTAATTTGTCACTTTTAAACGGGTTAACCCATACATTAAACAAGTCGAATTTGGTTTCACTCACTTATAAAACACACCCAATTAACCACTATAATCAATGAGATACATAATGATTTTCCGTCCCTATAAAATACTATTATTTATTAAATTAGATAATTGGTTTTGTCACAAACCGTTAATTTGATCCTTATCCGGGTGTACGTGTAGGTCCCGACTTAACATCTGCGAAGTGGACGTGAGTTGAAATCCAGAAACCAAGTGGGACACTTTATAAAAGCCGACCTTATATTAATTATATATTACCATTATTTAATCACTTAAATAACATTTTTCTATTCCATAATCAACAACTTCGTCTTAATATATATATTATTAAAATAGCTATAACAAAACGGCTTTTATAACTATCTTTATGGATATTTTATTTAAAAAAACTATTAATTACTCAACAACAAGGACATATATCATATATATTTACCTTATCTTAGTAAAGCAAGAAAAGAAAAAAACACTCACGACAAGGACACATATCATATATTTTTACCTTAATAAAGCAAGAAAGTAAAAGAAAAACGCTCAAGTATATCTTATGCAATAGTTTGATGCTTTGATGGTAATAAAGCGGTCGACAACGACATATACCATATATTTACCTTGGTAAAGCAAGAAAGAAAAGAAAAAAACACTCACGTGTATCTATTATGATAGTTTGATGTTAACTAAATTATTGTATATAGAGATAACGTGTTTACATCTTGTCATTTTTAATACCCTTTTCAAATTATCGACTTACTGAACACTAACTTTACACATATATTTTATCTTAAAACATCATCAAGTTCGTTGCATAAAAAGTACGGTCTCTTCTATCACTTTAGCGTTCATTCTAGTCCTTTAAACAACGATAATCTATAATCAAACAAACTAATTTGACTCATGGGCCCAACCATATGTGAAAATGAAAGAACACGTGAAATGAAGATATACCCTTGAGCAAGTAGAGAGAATAAGTTGAAATCTAATGGTATAAAATATGAATCCACTAGGTATTTATAGATAATATATATATATATATATATATATATATATATATAGGTTTAAGTTGAAGAAAGAAATCAAATTATTGCAAGAAATGAGAGAAATGAATATAAGTCACTAGTTTTATTTTAGGTTTTAAATATTTAAAAATAAATAAAAAAGATGTAAATACAACAATAAATGCACTTACTCTCTTCAATTAATACAACTAATATAACCATAATAAGTATCTCTAATTAATATGTCTAACTAATTTGACTACAATAATTATAAAGATAAAAACACTACTTTATTTTTATTTTTTATTTACACATTCTTCATTTTATTCAACATGAATACAATTTATTCATATAATACTATTTCTTTATATTAAAAAAATAATTTCCACTCAATATATTCGCATATATCAACGTATTTAAGTTCATTAAATATACAACCTACACAAAGTTATATAACTTACATTGTTTTGAGCAATAAAAACTTACAACATACAAAAAGTATATAACTTACATATGTAATTCGACATCAACAATTATATAAACTACACAAAGATACACATACCTTACACATGCGTAGGTCATATGTTTTTCGTATGTAAGCTATATGTTTTCTTATTCTTAGAACAAGTGTAGGCTATATGTTTTTGTGTAGGTTGTATACTTTTTATTAACATTCAATGCAACCATGTGTAAGATAGTTTTTTGTATTATTCATCACAATGTAACTATGTGTTGATGGATATTGATATGTTGAGTTTGAAGAAATTGGTTTTGAAAAGAAATTAATGTATGAATAAATTGTATTTATGTAAGATAAAATTTTGTGTGTAGGTTATATGTTTTTTGTGTGTAGGTTATATGTTTTCGTGTGCATATGTATTTTATTGATGATGAATTTTGTGTGTAGGTTAAATGTTTTTCATGTGTAGGTTATATGCTGTCTTATTCTTAGAAAAAGTGTAGATTATACGTTTTTGTGTAGGTTGTATGTTTTTTGTTGATATCTAATGCAAACACATTTAAAATTGTTTTTTGGTATTATTCATCATAATGTAAGTATGTGTTGATGGATATTAATATATTGAGTTGGAAGAAATTAGTTTTGGATAGAAAGAAATTTTAATGTGTGAATAAATTATACTTGTGTAAGATAAAAATTCAAGAAACAAAAAGTAAGTTATAGAAATAAATGAGTTCTTAATATTTTCTAATTGTAATAATTTAATTAGTTATATTAATTAAATAAATTAGTATTAGTATTAGTTATATTAATTGAAGAAATAGAATAATTAATAGTTTTTTTATTTAGCTTTAAGCATTTAAAACTTAAAATAAAACTAGTGGTCCATATTTATTTTTTACATTTCTTGCAATAATATCATTTTTCTCTTTAACCATCCCATATATATATATATATAGAAAAGGATTAAAATAAAAATACATAATTTTGTAGGAGAAAAACTTTTCTAGGAAGAGTAAGAATAAAACTAGGTCATTGGATCTATGATCCAGTGGTTGAGATTGATAGTTTTTAAAATACCAAATAGTTTCCTAAAATCTAGGATTTAGGCTATATAGTTTTCTAATTCTAAATTTTGTGTCATTCCTAGTATTCATACAAAACTATGTCGTTTTATTTTAACCATATTCTATATATATATATATATATATAGGATTGATTTCTTTTGAGAACCACTTTGAGTTTTAAGAACTCGAAAGAACTCAACGTAACAATTTTTTTTTTCCGAATT
Source organism: Bidens hawaiensis (assembly GCF_021521415.1). NCBI lineage: Eukaryota > Viridiplantae > Streptophyta > Magnoliopsida > Asterales > Asteraceae > Bidens > Bidens hawaiensis. The sequence continues at coordinate 476,768 of NW_027492241.1, read as the reverse complement.
TTTTTTATATATGTGTAATACGTAAGTGTAAGTGATGTACAAAAAATTACGGTATTTTTTTACACACCGAATCGACTTTTTACACATGTGTAACTAACGTTTAAACTTGTGTAATTATCAAAATTACTTATTCTCTCTCTTGCTTCATTTTTTAATTACATTTAATCTCAGCCACATGTTTCATATCATTCAATTAAATGTGTGGTCCAAAATTAAGTTCTTAAAGTTCTTAAAACTCACCATGGTTCTCAAAATAACTCTTCCCTATATATATATATATATATATATATATATATATATATATATATATATATATATACACATTCAAAGAGAAAGAGAATGAGCAAACTTTATAGAAATTTGAAAAACTTCAGGAAATCACTTTTAAACTTATTTTTTTCGTTTGTTTTATTAAATTTTATATTTGTCTAAAAATACAAAAAAAAAAATTTAACAAGATACATACATGTAACTCGTAAGATACATACATATATGTACCTTGTATAATATGCATATATGTAACTTTGTGAGTTATATAAATGTAACTTCATAAGTTACATAGTTTTTCTGTAATACTAGCTTTAGAATTAAAAGAGCTAGAAAAAAAAATGAGAGTAGTATTTTTGGTTTTGACATAACTTGGTGATATTCTCATGAATCCTTCATCACACACGTATGAACGTGTTATTTTTAGAACAAATGACATATTGAGAACTACAAGAACTGTAGCACTTGTATGCAATGATTTAATAAGAATTTGAAGTAGGCTATTATACAACCCATTATGGGTGAGCAGAAAACCGAAAATACCGAACCGAAACCGAATTAACCGAAAAAACCGAACCGAAGCATTAACCGACGGTTTTTTTTGTTTTTTTGGAAAACCGAAATTTCGGTTTCGGTTCGGTTACCCTTTTCAAAAATACCGAAAAAAACCGAACCGAACCGTTTAACTTGGTATATTAAAATAAATAATTTAAATGATTGTTAAATATATTTATACTAAGCCATATGCGACAACAACCGAAACAAATTAGGAGTTTGGTGGTTCAATAGATTTGTAAGAGAAATTAGAGTTTGTGAAAGGAATAGTATATGTTAATATTTATTTTTGTACATAGGAACTAGTTGCATAAAACAATTAATAGAACGAAAAAAAAACAAAACAAGAAAAAATAAAAAAAACCGAATATAACCGAACCGAAACCGAAAAACCGAAAACCGAAAAACCGAAAAACCGAGACTGAACGATTTTTATATATGAAAAAACCGAATTTTCGGTTTCGGTTTCACCTAAAAACCGAACAGAACCGCGCTAAGCCCTACAACCCATTTCTATACGATATTAATGCAAATGGATACACTTTAATTTAGTGCCTACGCTCGCCATTAACCACCAACCTTTCTTTGATGTTGGGATATTATATGGTAACTATAGACTATAGTTAGTTTACTAATCACATCTACACATTCTTTTAAACTTTGTTATTTTTGAAGTGGGCTATAATGTATAGTGATGGGGACCCATATTAATTAGCGATGATGCTCAATATGGGCTTTTGAAATACCTGCTTTATAGCGTCTTTATACACAAAGGGTCCTACTTAATAGTGACCCAATACTCATCCCTAAATATTGCTATCCAAATCTAGGGTCTTAATTTATTTGGTTTTGATCTGTTCGGCTTATTCGATTAAAAGGTCTTTTTTTTTTTTCCTTTTTATTTTAGTATATTTTTGGCCAAAATCGAAGACTAAATCGAATTCAGGTAGTTCAAAATAAAACCGAAAACTAGATGGGAATTTTGTTCGATTTTGACCAAAAAGTGAATAGTCAATAATTGTTATTGGATCTAGTTGAGCTAAATAAGATTAAAATGTTACTTGTATTACTCGATTAGACTAAATGACAATACTTGAATAACCATTATTTGTTATTTGGTTTGAACAAATGCAGGTTTTCGAATTATAAAATCTAAATTTGGTTGATTTAATCCGAATCGAAAACCAAATATGCAATTTCGTGAGATTTTAGTTCGATTTCCTATTTAATGATATTAACGTTTTTTATAATAACGAGATAAAAAGTTTTTGTACATTTTTTTCTTGCTACACTTTCCCTATGCCATGAAAAAAAAATCAAATAACTTGACTTTATTTATATGTTTAGTTCGGGTGCATGAGATTAACGTCACCTAAGGAAAAAAACAAACTCACTAATAAAATCGTATGATGTTTAATCTTATTATTTAACTCTCATTTTCTCACTTGTGAATCATTATCCCGTGTAAGGTGTCATTTAGAACCTTCATTTTCGTCACAATTATTTAACTAAAAACAATTTTTTTAAAATTTATTTCTTAATTGTTTTTACCTATCATATTTTTTTCTCCAACTTTATTTTTATCTCACTTACATACACTTATATCATTAGTTTTTTACTTTTTAGATACCTATAAATATTTATAGAGATGATGAATTGTGAGGCTCTATATTTAAAGAATCGTTGTTCATAAGAGCAGTGGAAATGGTGCTGTGAGACCCCCGTGAGACTTACTTTGGCGCTGTGAAGGGCGTGAAACACCACCCCTTCCTCCGTGAAGGGGGCGCCAACCCCTCTCTACCATATCTTTCACGGCCAAAATGTTGGTGTAGAGATGCATGTGGGCCCCATTCAACAGTAATATTTTTAAAATATAGCCGTTGGCTATTAAATAAATAAAAAAACTTTTTCCATTTCCTTTTTTTATCTATAAATACCTTCTCATTTTATAGACACAAACACACAAAACTACTCTATTCCTCTCTATAATCTATAAAAATTCCATATTATTTTTTTAAAAATGTCATCACCATCTTATTCCTCTTCGTCTTCGAGCGAAGGAAAAAAACGCTTCTATGTTTCGTGCTTTCGCAACGGGGTGTAATGAGTGGTGGCAACAACAAGAAGACTCGGGTTCGTCAATACGACACGAAACCCGACGTGCACGTTTAAACCGTGACCGAGCGACTGCGCACGAAGCACTATGAAACGACTATTTTAACACCCCGTGTGTTTACACGGCCTCAGAGTTTAAAACTCGTTTTCGAATGAGTCGTGAGTTGTTTTTAAGAATACTACACGACATCGAACGAGAAGTTCCTTGGTTTACCCAACGGGTTGATGCTAGAGGTCGAGTCGGTTTCTCCACCTTGCAAAAGTGTACCGCCGCGATTCGCTATATGGCGTATGGAACCGCTAGTGATATGTTCGACAAATATTTTAAGATGTCGGGTCGACACATCAGGTCATGAGTCTACAAATTCTCTAAAGCTATTGTTTTGTTGTATCGTAGTAGATATTTACGTAAGCCTACGGCTAGTGAGGTTGAATAGTTACAGGCGAAGCATGCCGAAAAACACGGTTTTGTCGGCATGCTTGGTAGCATCGATTGCACGCATTGGGATTGGAAAAATTGTCCTACTGTGTGGCATGGTCAGTTTGCACGAGGTGATCATCCATATCCTAGTATTATTCTAGAAGCGGTGGCGTCCCAAGACTTATGGTTTTGGCATGCATTTTTTGGTGTTGCCAGCTCAAACAACGACATAAATGTACTTGATCAATTTCCCGTATTTGACGATTGGATCAACGAGACGGCCCCAGACTCCTCTTTTGAGCTTAGAGGGACGCTTTACAAGCGTGGGTATTACCTTGCCGATGGAATATATCCGGATTACTCGACAATTGTCAAGTCGCTTTAGCAACCCATCGGCGTGAAACGACAAACGTACATAAAAGCTCATGACGCGGCAAGAAAGGATATTGAACGAGCATTCGGGGTGTTGAAGTCTAAGTGGCACATTGTGGATCGTCCATCCAAGTGTTTTTCTCAAGTGAAAATGAGGAACATTATGTACGCTTGTGTTATTCTTCATAATATGATTTTAGAGGACAATGGGTTAGCGATTTGTCAACATAACCCAAATGAGGATGCGCCTATGTACGAAGAAATCAACAAAGACAAAATACGAAGAAACCGTCAAGAAATTTGAAGCCGAGAGATTCATGACGCATTAACGGCGGACTTGATCGAATGTATTCACGTTCGTTCAAGCAATCAGTAGTTTATTTATGTAACTTTTATCGATGCTTTTATTTTAAAATTATTGTAACGTTTCTTGTAATGTTTTATTTATGTTTATTAGTCTTTGAATGTATTGTAATTTTTATTAATCAAATAAATTTTTCTTATATAATATAAAAAACAAAAGATTAAAAAAATAATAATAAAATAATTGAGGTTTCACATACTCTGTTTTACACAGGATACTTCCAGTGAAAAATGTGGATGTGAAATAGGTATGTGAAAGCTGATGTGGCGTAGACGTGGCAGAGAGAGAAGGTTTCACAAGCTTGTTTCACCCCACCCATTTCCATTGCTCTAAAGCTCTTAACTTTGAATATATAGGTGAATATTTTGATGAAGATGCAAAATATGGGAAAATTTCAATTTTCCAAGACAAAGATAGAGGTGGAAATTCTAGTGTGAATGTCTTATTCCATATGTAGGTCTATAAAGAGTCTAACATTTAGTAAATTGTTTATGACTTGTTTGGTGGGAAATTTTTTATTCTCGCTTATTTAATAAATGAACTAACTCAAAAAAAAACTGTGTTCATTTAATTAAACGAACGAGTGTGAACACACGTTTCATTAGTTCATTTATGTTCGTTAACGCTCGTTTATCAACGTTTATATATTAATAGAAACTTATTAATTAAATATTATTGGTATTATACAAATTATATCGCTATAATACCTAATATCTAATTAAATATTATTTGTTCATTTAAGCTTGTTTCTATATGTTTACCTTTGTTCATACATGTTCATTATGTATTATGTTCGTTTATGTTTGTTCAAATATGTACATTTATGTTCGCGAACTGTTCATTTAGATTTTAAAGCACAAACATAAATGAACAAAAATATGTTTATTTTTTTAACAAGCGAATATGAACACAAATATATGTTCGATAAATTGTTTGTGTCCGTACTCATTATCGTTTAAAGTTAAATGAACATATACGAACATGCCATTGTTTATATTTATTCGGTTCATTTACATGCCTTTCCATTTGTCACTTTAACACATTATTGCCCGCCAATTCTTTCAGTTTCTTAGGGTATGTTTGGTTGGTGGTAATGGAAGGGAGAGAAATTGGAATAGGAGAAGAAATTGAATGGATAATTGAATGAAATAAATTATTACAATTCATTTGTCTCATTTGGTTCACCTATGAGAACGAAATGAATTATTAATTTATGTTGTTTGGTATCCATAAATAATGTATTAATGAAATAGAAATGATAAAAACCCTTCAATCTCAAAATAACCTTTTACTAAAAAAAAGTAAAAATTTGCAATGGGGACAGTGGTGGTAGCTCTGGCACGACAATGACGATGGATGTGGCGACGTTGGTGGTGGTTGTGGCGGTCAAACAACAAGGGCGATGGTGGTGGTAGTGGCCTAGTGGGGGTGGTGGTGACGACGGTGGTGGTGGTGGCGACGATGGTGGTGGTGGTTAGGTGGGGGCAGCATTGGCTGTCAGGTGGTGGTGGGGGTGCGGGTATGGTGGTGGTGGTTTTTGTTAGGTGGTGTTGATGAGAAAGTATGGTGAAAGAGTAATTAAATGAAAAACAAGGGGGGGGGGGGGGAGAGGGGCTAGGAATGAATGGTTTTGATAGAATTAGATTTTCACGTCCTACCCACCAAATTATAAGTGGTGTTTTTATAATTTAGAGAGTGGTTTAAGGTGTTGTGTGTAGAAGAGAGAGAAATGCGATGATTTTTCTGTATATTTAAAAAGTTTATATAGCACCCAATAAGTTTTTCTAATAATTTTTTATTAAAGTGGTTATTAGTGAATGAGAGAGAAAATATAATAATAAATGTATAAAATTATATTATTTAATTGAAAGAAAAGATGATATGTAGTAACTTTTAGTGTAATTTTGAATTTGAGGATATGTGAAGATATGAGAATATGGATGTCAATGGGTCGGGTCTGGGACGTGTTTAGGTATTCCAAACCCATACCCGATTAAAAAACTTCGTCCCAAACATGTCGGGCATTATCGGGTAATTACCCGTCGGGTATCGGGCATACCCATGGGTTTTGGGTATACCCGTTAGTTTATTTTATTAGATTGATTGTTATAATATAATACAATATAAACATTGAATACGCTATTAACCAGTGTTGTAAAAATCGTTAGTCGGTAGTCGGGTGGGGACTAGCAATTAATCTGATCGGATTTTAATATATATTTTTCAGTCTTATATATACACGCACACATTTTTATATGTAATTCTCAGTTCTATACACACACAAACATATTTTGACTGGAATCTTGCTGGAAATCGTTGGTTTCTGCTGGAATCTCATCGGACTCTGTTGATGTCAGAAACCGTCGATTTTGGCCGGATTTGACCGTTGACCGATTAATTAGCTGATTAGCCCAAAATTAATCAGTGAAGTGAGAACTAGAGATTATCAGGGATTATATGATACCTAGTCAGGATTTTTGCAACATTGCGTTTTAACATTAACATCACCACAGTCCAAACTCAACGTTGTGAACATTTAAATCAAATAGTATTTCTTTTATGTTACTGTATATAATTGTATATATATATATATATGAGATGGTTCAAGAGAGAAATCATTTTAATGCAAGAAATGTGATAAATCAATCTTAACCATTCATAATGTGTAATCAATGGTGGACATCAATAATGGCATGTTTGTAATTACCATGACCTTAATATTAGCTTTTTTAGTAAATAAAGGGTAGAAATGTCATCTACATGTTGACACAATTAAATCAAAATTAATGATTGTCATGAGTTTTCCTAAGTAATTGACGTCATTTATATGTAGTTTTTGAACAATTAATGTCTATCATCATATTTCCCTAAATTAACGTCATTTATATATAGTTTTTGAACAACATTTATGACTTTAATGATAGTTAGTGTGTCGTTTTTTTAATGTGTATCTTTTATTTCTAAACAAATGTTGTATATATTGTTTTGTTTTATTATCATATAAAACAAATTAGTGTTTATAGTTTATTTTAGATATTCACATGATAATGATATGTAGATATTTTGCGTTTGTGTTGTTAACATGTAGGTGTAGGGTTTGTGTAGTTTTGTGTATGTTTTTAAAATATGGTTTGTTGTAGTATATCGTTTGTGTAGGGTATTATTAATATCCCGTGTAGGATTCTTATACAACTTTATATGTTTGGTGTCATATGTTTAGGCTATTTTGAGGTAATAACAATATGTTTTGTTATAGTATATTATTTGTGTAGGGTGTTATTAAAATACTGTGTAGGGTATATAAATATACAACTTGTATGTCTAGTGCCATATGTGTAGGCTATTTTGTGGATGGAAAATAATCTAAATTCATTTGTGTAGGTTATTTTGTGTAGGTTACATGTAGGTGTAGGGATTGTGTAGATTTTTAAAATATGTTTTGTTGTAGTATATAGTTTGTATAGGGTATTACTAATATCATATGTAGTATATTCATATACAACTTTGTATGTTTGGTGCCATATGTGTGGACTATTTTGAGGAAAATAAAATATGTTTTGTTGTAGTATATCGTTTGTGTAGGGTGTTATTAAAATATTGTGTAGGGTATATATAAATACAACTGCGTATGTCTGGTGCTATATGTGTAGGCTATTTTGTGATTGGAAACTAATCTAAATTCATTTGTATATGCTATTTTGTGTAAGATTTATGTTTTTTTTTCCGAATAAAAACTTATATAAAAACAATTGTGTAAGATTGTTTTTCAGTTGTATAGGGTTTCATAGAATTTGGATGAGTTTGATATCAATGTGTATTTAATATAATCTGTATGTTATAAAAAAAAACTATTTGGAATACTTATGTTATCTACATAAATTTGTATATGAATGTAGGATACTTCAAAAGATTGATGGATGATTGATTATATAATAAAATGAAATGATGTGATAAACTATAATCGGATTATCCAAAATAATATTAATGTTTTAATATTTTAAAATTAACAAAATGATAAGATAGTTGTTTAATTAAATTAAAACTTACCAAAAAGAACACAAATAGTTGCCATATAAAAAGAATGTATGTTTTACTATCATACCCTTATATTTAATTAAATAAGAAAAAGAAAAGAAAAAATTTGATTGGTTAGAAGGATTTCTCACACTTCTCACATTAAGATGATTTCTCTCTTGAACTTAAACCTATATATATATATATATATATATATATATATATATATATATATATATATATATATATATATATATATATATATATAATCGGGTAAATGGGTCCATATTATCAGGTAATTGAGTCGGGTAATCAGCTATATTAGAAATCCCAGACCCATCCCAAACCCGCTAAAAATTTCAAAACCAATCACAAACCCGTCCCAAACCCTAAAATTTCAAAATCAACTATGTTGAGTTTTGGGTATTCCCATCGGGTTCGGGTTTCACTGCCATACCTAGATGAGAATGCTTTAATCGTTGATTTCATTCTATCTAGCAACAAAATATTACTTTTTTCATTATCTCCCAAAGAGTCATTTCATTCTCCGCATCAGTTATTTATACCAAATGCTAACTAAGTTTTAATATCACCGTAAATAAAAGAGTCCGTCATACAAAGAGAAAGTTTAGTGGTTTTTCTTTATTAAACTAATTTAAATAACTTCGGCAGAACACATGAAAAAACCTTATTTACGAATTAGTAATTTTACTCTTTAAATTTTGATTTGACAAAATAAAACCAACTTACGACTACCTAGCTCATTAATTAGAGTATGTCAAAGCCATTCATTTTGGGTCATTGAAAATAACTAACATAACGCCCACATCTATACGTACCACACACAAATCAATTTGAAATATCAAACAATAGGTCATTAATTATAGGTCATTAATACTCTTGACTAGTAATGGTAGTCGAGCGTGTACATAATCAAACCTGTAAGTTTGATAGAACCATACGAGCATGACCTACAAGCTTGTGGTTATGGTAACTTGCGGGGGTGAATGGTAGTCTTGATCACAAAACACAAATCTCCTAGGTGGGGTCCACATGAATGTTGACTTCTATTTGATGCAGAAATTATATATTTTTGGGATTGTTTATTGTTTGTGTACCTTTCAATATTATAATCATGTTATAAAATGCATCTTTGAATATTACTATATTATTAGATGTTATGTAAAATTTACAAAGTAGGTGTAGCTAATTTACTACTAAAATATGTTAATTATCCTGTTTCTTCAATTTCAAATAGACTTAATCGGAACGGCTATGTGTTGTTTACTTGTTTTGACTAACCTGTCCGATTACATTATGAGTATTGAGAACTATGAACAAAACCAAAATATATCTATACTTGTGCGAGAGAATAATGCTATTTGAAAGATATAATGTTTTTAATAATTTATATACTATTAGATTTGTTAGTACTTAGTATACCATCAAATATATACTTTACGAGTATGTTGCATTTTTTTTGCTTTATAAGTCATAAGTTGCTTAAAAAGCAATCTTAAACACCCCTTAAGTAAATTAGTATATTACTATTTAAAATTTTTTAAACACGGCTTTTAAAAGGAGAAGGGAAAGAGGAGAAATTTATATATTATAAAAAAATACGGTTGGCTAAACTTAATTACGGGTTATATTCCTCTCTAAAGTTTAAACTCTCATTTCCTTTTTATATATAAATTTTATATGTAAGTCTCTCACTCTCTCCAAACATTTTTTTTAGTTTATAGTATACTCTCAATATACAACGTACAATCAAGTAAAATCTTACTCAATATAGGTACAGTACCAGCATGGCCTGTGCGTCTGCGCAGTTGGACCCGCAAGACTCACCTTGAACAGGGACGTCTGCGCAATGACCAACTGCTCCAGCAGGACCCACCATGCTCAAAGAACCTTACGCGCAGTACGCCAGCTGTACCCGCAGGGAAAGCCTCCCAATGGTGAAGTACCCCGCCTGTTCCCGCAGCTGCGGATACAAGCCATCAGGGAAGGCTACCCGCACTAACAGCAAGGCTACACGCACAAGGCATTCGTTACTTCAGTAGTCACATGAAGGAATGAGCAAGGTGGGAACACTCCCGCCTAAATGAGCCAGTCCGTATGCTTCTGGAAGGTCTTTCGTACTATACCTACTAAGGTATGGGCGGAACAGACAATTTGACCAGAGCAGCCCATGAACTAATCACAGGGTGACAGCTCACCGACAACAATACGAGGAGGAGCACCCTCTAGTACTGTTTGTCACTATTAGCCGCTGCCTACTCACCAACCCTTACGAGGGGACGTGCACAGCCTACAGTTGGTGGAACAGTGCGTAGCCGGCAGTAAAGGAACAGTATACGGCCGACCTTATTACTGTTGGCCGTAACCTATCCACCAACCAGCATGGCCTGTGCGTACGTCCACTGTTGGTAGAACAGGAATACTATTCAGCCGGCTGTACCTGCTTGGAAACCTACCTTCGGCTATAAATACTCCAACACCTTGGAATGGTAAGGACATCATCTGATATCTCAATCTTATCTAGCAATCTCTTAATATACACTTATATTCAGAGCAATCTAGTCTGATTCTCACGCCGGAGGGTGGTCACAAGGAGGAACCCCCCCTTCTCAGTGACGAGCTTACGGTGTCTGTTTTGCAGGTCCCCTGAAGAACAACCTTCTCTACTGGACCTCATCCGTGGGAAACATTACTTAACCCCCAGATTATCTATAATCTGCCTGTGGGTTCACTTAGTGTTTCTTCATTTGAAGAGGTAGGTCCCAGCAGAGCCCAGTTGGACCCGCAAGACTCACCTTGAACAGGGACGTCTGCGCAATGACCAACTGCTCCAGCAGGACCCACCATGCTCAAAGAACCTTACGCGCAGTACGCCAGCTGTACCCGCAGGGAAAGCCTCCCAATGGTGAAGTACCCCGCCTGTTCCCGCAGCTGCGGATACAAGCCATCAGGGAAGGCTACCCGCACTAACAGCAAGGCTACACGCACAAGGCATTCGTTACTTCAGTAGTCACATGAAGGAATGAGCAAGGTGGGAACACTCCCGCCTAAATGAGCCAGTCCGTATGCTTCTGGAAGGTCTTTCGTACTATACCTACTAAGGTATGGGCGGAACAGACAATTTGACCAGAGCAGCCCATGAACTAATCACAGGGTGACAGCTCACCGACAACAATACGAGGAGGAGCACCCTCTAGTACTGTTTGTCACTATTAGCCGCTGCCTACTCACCAACCCTTACGAGGGGACATGCACAGCCTACAGTTGGTGGAACAGTGCGTAGCCGGCAGTAAAGGAACAGTATACGGCCGACCTTATTACTGTTGGCCGTAACCTATCCACCAACCAGCATGGCCTGTGCGTACGTCCACTGTTGGTAGAACAGGAATACTATTCAGCCGGCTGTACCTGCTTGGAAACCTACCTTCGGCTATAAATACTCCAACACCTTGGAATGGTAAGGACATCATCTGATATCTCAATCTTATCTAGCAATCTCTTAATATACACTTATATTCAGAGCAATCTAGTCTGATTCTCACGCCGGAGGGTGGTCACAAGGAGGAACCCCCCCTTCTCAGTGACGAGCTTACGGTGTCTGTTTTGCAGGTCCCCTGAAGAACAACCTTCTCTACTGGACCTCATCCGTGGGAAACATTACTTAACCCCCAGATTATCTATAATCTGCCTGTGGGTTCACTTAGTGTTTTTTCATTGGCGCCATCCGTGCATAAAAGCTAGAACTATTTTAGTTTTTTCAAAATTTCTGAAGAAATGGTTAACGTTACTCCGGTCCCAAGGCCAGTAACCGACCAAGAAACCCCGGTAACCACAACCCCAGCAACTGGGGGGAACACCGGCGGTTATACAAATCTTACGAACACTACCCCGACTACCCAAGCCGGGGCAAGTGCAGTAAATATTCCACTGGGGTTCACTGATGCCCAGTTGGAAAAACGAACGAGGGCCCCTCGCCAAACACTAGATCAAGTGAAGGCGTGGGCCGAAGCACGTCAAAGAGAGTTCCAAGCTGAATTGGATGAACGCTTGCGTTCAGTTCAACAGGCTGACGAATTCGGCAGTACTCGCCAACAGCTCAATATGAACAGCGAGTGCGAGTACTCAGACGAGGAGAGAGAAGAATCCGACACCGACGCAAACCCTCGCCATAAGGCGAAAGGGAAGCGTAAGGAAACGGACTTCCAGCCAAAAAGGAATTTTGGGGAAGCTTTTAAACCAACAAATGCGGAGAGAAACCCGCGTGACTTCTCAAAAACCTTTAGGCCAACTGCTACAAATGCAGGAAAGTCAAAGTTCGCAAGGGACATTACGGAAGCAATCGCCCCAAGAAGTGCCAAGCAAATGTCCAACATCGGCACTTATGATGGTCTATCCGACCCAGACGACCACTTGAACAGATTCATTGCGGGGGCAACCGTCAGTAACTGGACGGAACCCACGTGGTGTTATATGTTCCAGATGACTCTGGTTGGAGCGGCCAGGGCATGGTTCGATCGTTTACCGGTCCACCACATATATGACTGGGCGGACTTTCAGAACAAGTTCAGCCAGCACTTCAGCCAACAGAGGAAGTATACTGAAGAACAGTGGACGATCCTCAATTGCGTTAGAGAGGAGGATGAATCTCTATTAGACTTCATCACCCGCTTCAACTCCAAAAAGTTAAGTCTCGGCAACATAAGTGAAGATCTTGTTCGCGCCGCTTTCATCCAAGGCGCCGAATACCCGGAGCTTATCCGCACTCTGACGGGTAAGGATGGCATGCCATCAACATGGGATGCCATCATGACGGCGGCTAAGCGCTTTGCCGAGACGGAGAAGCAACTGGGAAGGGATCTTCCCCAGAGTACACACCTCTACATGCAGAGGACAAGAGAGAACAATGTCCGGATAGCCCGGCAGAACAAAAAGAGGAAGCTAGGTATCTGGCAGTCAAGGGTAAACTTTGACACCTCATCCAGCTCTCACCCTCTTGTTGGCGGAAGAAATCACACACACCCTTCAAGCCAAAAGCACCGGTGGACGCCACTCACCAAAAGCGTCACGGAGATATTTGCCACTGAAAAGCTACCGTGGCCAAAAGCTCCAGTGATCCGGCACCAACCTAATGCGGATCAGAGCAAATCCTGTGACTTCCACGGGACAAAAGGTCATGGTACGGAAGAGTGTACATCCTTGAAGGATATTGTTGAAGCATTCGTCAAGGATGGAAGATTGGCACACCTGGTGGCATCAATCAAGAAGGGAGGACGGAACGACAACCGGTACCGGGGCAACGGACGAAAGCCCGTTGACATCAGCATCAACATGGTTCATGGCAGCATCAGAGGAAGAAAAAGGCGAACGCCAGAACCATGCGCGTGGAAGGAAGCTGAGGTGCGCTTCCCGCGAGTGCCAGGAGGACCCAGCAAAGAAGGCCCTATCGTCATAAAATGCCAGCTGGGGCACTACATCACTTCTCGCACTCTTGCTGACAACGGCGCCTCGTCAACGGTGATGTACAGGCAGTTCTTCGACAAGCTAGATGACGAAGACAAGGAGCGCCTGGAAACGATCTGCGCCTCGATGGAAGGGTTTGATGGCAGCACAAACACCCCCTGGGTATCCTATCTTTCCCCGTCACTCTTACAGATGGAAAACACTCCCGCACAGAAGATGTGGACTTTGTCGTGATGAGGAAGCCACACCACACGTACGACATTCTCTTCGGGAGAGACGGGATGGCAAGATTCAACGCCGTGGTATCCTCAGTCCACGGCATGATGGGATGGCCAGCAGCTGAGGGCGTAGCGATGATCACCGGCATTCCCCAGGTATGCATCGCATCTGTCTCATATAAACCCAAACCAAAGATGGCTAAACCAACCATCACCGAACCAGAAAGATGGGCCTTCAACGGCAAGTACCCTGACCAGGCCGTAACCATTGGCCCAACAATTGTTGATCCCACACGCACCTTACTTAAGCGCTTATTACAAAGGAACGCCGACATCTTCGCGTGGACACCAGCTGACATGACTGGTGTACCCCGGAGTAAGGCAGAGCATAAGCTCAAATGCGATCCGGCTGTCACGCCGATCGTACAAAAGCGCAGAGTAATGGGGCCAGAACAAACTAACGCGTGTAGAACCCAAGTTAAGGAACTCCTTGACGCAGGCATCTTACGCGTTAGTAGATATCAAACTTGGGTTGCAAATCCCGTTATGGTACCGAAGAATGACAAACAATGGCGCATGTGCATAGATTTCAAGGATTTGAACAAAGCATGCCCCAAAGATTGTTATCCGTTAACTGAAATTGATCTTAAGGTGGATTCGTTGGCACCATTCCGCCTTAAATGCTTCCTGGACGCGTATAAGGGGTACCATCAAATCCACATGGCCGTTGATGATCAGGACAAAACCGCTTTTCGGACGCCCGATGGCACATTTTGTTATCAAATGATGCCATTCGGACTTAAGAATGCCGGGTCCACATACCAACGCCTGATGGACAAAGAGTTTCATTCCCAAATTGGGAGGAACTTGGAAGTCTACATGGATGACTTGGTCATCAAAAGCCCTGACCCAGAAGCGATGTTGAAAGACATCGAAGAAACTTTCAACACGCTCAAGAAGATAAACATGAAGCTCAACCCGAGCAAGTGTGCCTTTGGAATGGAAGAAGGGAAGTTCTTGGGGGTCATCGTCACTAAAGATGGCTTCAGAGCGAACCCTGAAAAGGTCGAAGCCATTATCAAAATGGAATCACCTACTACCATCAAACAGGCTCAGACACTGAATGGACGACTAGTGGCACTTAATCGCTTTTTGGCAAACCACGCGGATAAGTCGTTTCCCTTCGTGTCAACGTTGAGAAACTGTTTGAAGAAAACGCACTTCCGCTGGACACCAGAAGCGGAAGCAGCTTTTCAGGAGATTCGGTCACGCTTGATCGAACTCCCAACACTCACAGCACCAGAAGCGGGAGAGGAGTTAATCCTATACCTTTCCGCAACTGATAGAGCAACCGGGGCAGTCCTGCTAGTAGAGCGAAAAGGCATCCAGATGCCAATCTATTATGTCAGCCGTATCCTAACAGACGTAGAAACCCGGTACTCTACCCTCGAAAAATTAGTCTTAGCACTTATACACGCTTCACGTAGGTTAAGACGATATTTCCAGGGTCACCCAATCACCATTCTCTCCAACTTCAAACTTGCAAACGTTCTAGGCAAACCCGAGTTATCGGGACGCCTAGCCAAATGGGCAATTGAGTTGGGAGAGTACGCGATAAAGTATAAGCCAAGACCAGCCATAAAAGGCCAGGTTCTGGCCGACTTTATTACAGAAGTGCCTGCATCACGGGAAAAAGAGTGCCAGGAAGAGGCTCAACCCTCTCCAGCACAAGACATCAATGATGTCTGGCGACTCTACACTGACGGGGCAGCCAATAACAAGGGTTCAGGCGCAGGGCTAAAGCTAACCAACCCAGCGGGCCAAGAATACACTTACGCTATTCGACTGGATTTTCCAAGTACGAATAACAAAGCCGAGTATGAGGCATTCCTGGCTGGGCTGAGAATTGCGCGTAAGATGGGAGTGAAAAACTTGGAAGCCCACGTGGATTCCATGTTAGTAGCCAATCAAATCAACGGGACGTACACGGCCGTGAACGACACAATGGCCCTGTACCTCGCACAAGCAAAATCCCTTATGCGCGATTTCAATGACTGCAAAGTCATACACGTCAAGCGAAGTGAAAACAAATCTGCGGATGCGTTAAGCAAGCTTGCATCATTAGCCTTCACCCACTTAGGAAAGGATATCCGCATTGAACTCCTCGAGACACCATCGGTCCCGCACAAGGAAATTTGTGTCATCCAAACCAGCACGGAAACGTGGATGACACCAATAATAAAATACCTTGCGGCAGGTACACTACCAGAATCCAAAACACAGGCAAGAAAACTACGCTGTAAAGCACTGAATTATCAACTGATAGATGACATCCTTTACAGACGTAACTTTCTTGGCCCACTCTTAAGATGCGTGGACAACCAAGATGCTGACTACCTCCTAAGGGAAGTACACGAAGGCATCTGTGGAGTACACGCAGGTCCCCGCGCTGTTGTAGCCAAGCTAAACAACGCGGGATACTTTTGGCCGGGGATGCATACGGATGCACTGGCATACATCAGAAAATGCAGGTCTTGCCAGCTTTACGCACCCAACACGCACCGCCCGAAGAATGAACTTGTTCCAGTCACTTCTTCATGGCCATTTCAGAAGTGGGCCATCGATGTGACAGGCCCATTTCCTACAGCAGCAGGAAATGTCCAGTTCCTAGTGGTAGCCATCGACTACTTCACCAAGTGGATAGAAGCAAAACCTTTAGCCCAAACAACCGCGAAACATATCAAAAAATTTATTTGGGAATTTATTATTTGTCGTTTTGGACTTCCACAGAATTTGGTGAGCGATAACGGCACCAACTTTGCTGACAAGAAGCTACAACAGTGGCTGAAAGAACTTCAAATCACCCACACCTTTACCTCAGTGGCACACCCGCAAGGTAATAGTGAGGTGGAAAGAGCAAACAAGAGCATCGTCGAAGGCATCAAGAAAAGACTCTTGGAACACAGATCCGGCTGGGTGGACGAGCTTCCGCACGTCCTTTGGGCAAACAGAACGCTGAAGAAGGCCAGTACGGGAGAAACCCCGTTCAGCCTCACTTATGGCACGGAAGCCATGGTCCCGGTCGAAATTGGTTTACCCTCACCAAGGATCTTGATTCAGCCAGAAGACAATGATGCGGAAAGACGGTTGGATCTTATGCTGACCGAGGAACGCAGAGACTTAGCCGCAGTGCGTGAAGAGAACTACAAGCGACAAATGCAAAAGTACTACAACACGCGGGTAAAACTCTGCAACTTCAATGTAGGAGACTACATACTGCGTAACAACGAGGCTTCGAACCAAGAACGCCCAGGAAAGCTGGCCCCGGTCTGGGAAGGGCCATTCATTATCAAAGAAGTCCTGGGAAATGGCGCATACCGGCTCGAAAGGCTCGATGGCACTCCCATCCCAAGAACATGGAATGGAGCTCAATTACGCAAATGTTATATGTAGATCAATTCCAAAACTTGTAAAGAAAAGGCCTAGAGCCACTTCTAATGGAAATGATTCTCCTTTCATAATGTGTTAACTTTACCTTTATACTTATGAACTTCCCACACTGGTGCCGGTATTCACCGCATAAATGGGGAAGAAGTAAGTCGTTACGTGTGGAAGGCGGCAAAACCCGCATAAACACAACGCTAAAAATAAGGAAAACCTACACGCAGGTCAGATGTAAGTAAAGTTTAGCCATCCTTGTAAGTGCAAGTGACGGTCTTACCCGCACAATCACGAACAAGGAAGCAAAACTTCAACCTATCATCTACCACGTTCAAAGGTTATCCTAAAAAAGGATGAGGAAAACCTACACGCAGGTCAGATATGGGTAAAGTTTAGCCATCCTACTAAGTGCAAGTGACGGTCCTACCCGCACAATCACGAAAGAGGAAGCAAAACTTCACACCTATTATCTACCACGTTCAAAGGTTAACTTATCCTCAAAAAAATAAGGAAAACCTACACGCAGGTCAGATGTAAGTAAAGTTTAGCCATCCTTGTAAGTGCAAGTGACGGTCTTACCCGCACAATCACGAACAAGGAAGCAAAACTTCAACCTATCATCTACCACGTTCAAAGGTTATCCTAAAAAAGGATGAGGAAAACCTACACGCAGGTCAGATATGGGTAAAGTTTAGCCATCCTACTAAGTGCAAGTGACGGTCCTACCCGCACAATCACGAAAGAGGAAGCAAAACTTCACACCTATTATCTACCACGTTCAAAGGTTAACTTATCCTCAAAAGATGAGGAAAACCTACAAGCAGGTCAGATGGTAAAGTTTAGCCATCCTACTACGTGCAAGTGACGGTCCTACCCGCACAATCACGGAAAAGGAAGCAAAACTTCACACCTATCTACCACGTTCAAAGGTTAACTTATTCTAAACACTTGGAAAATTGCTAATTTAAACTAAAGTATGCAAGTCATATAACGTTTATAAAGCAAGGAATCCAATGAAAGAAGCGGTCTTAGCCGCACAAAGATTTATATTTCATAAATATTTGTTACAAGAATGGCCGGGTAACTACCCGCCTACAAGAGTAAATCTATACAAACTAAATCTATCCTAGCAGCGGGAAGGGATCTTCAGGATCAGGCTTCAGGGCCACTTCCACTTGGACCAGCGCCGTCAGTAGAGCGTGGCAGTTCAAGGAAAGCCTTAAGGATAGCTAGCCCATCATCAGCAGCAGCAACTTCATTCACCTTCTCCACCACCGGATGCGGGAAGGCAGCATACTGGTTCACTGCTTGGTCGTAAATAGCTTCAGTATCCACATTATACAAAGGGAAGTTGGAAGGCGGAACTCCTTTCTCAACGAACCCTAGACCAAGCAGGAAGCCGGCCCGTTCCCCATCCTCGTGAGAAGCGTTGAGGGCTGCGCTCATTGCATCGTCGTAAGATGTCTCTGAGAAGACCCGACGCACAACCTACAAAAGAAAATATACAAGTGTCAACACCCTTTCTATTTACAAAGAAGAGCGTAAAGACATGAAAGCTTACCTGAGACAACGCTTCTCGAAGAAGCCATTCCTTGGCAACCAGAGCTTCTTGGAGGGCAGCTTGAGCTTCGTTACGGGCGCGTTCGGCTTCACTCTTGTTAAGGTTGGCAAGCAACACTTCTTTAGCCGCAGCCTCTTCGACGCCCTTTAGCTTCCGCTCAGTATGGTCAAGCACCCCCCTCTGGTCCAAGATCTCCTGGAGCTTTTTGGCGTCTTCCATCGCCAAGGCATCATGAGCCTGCTGGAGAGCCTCTAATTTGGCTTTAAGTTCTTCATTCTCCACGCGCAGAGGCTCAGCAACAGCTTCAGCCTTGGCGGCCCTCTCGGTTGCGTTCCTCGCAGTTTCCTTAGCCAGCCGAAGCTGTTCATTAACAGCTTGGGCAGCCTTGGAACGGGCCTCGAGTCGAGCCTGAACTTCAACCTCGAGTGCCTTGAAGGCCTTCTCCTTCTCCGCAGCCACTGCGGCAAGTTTTTGGTTCTCCTCCCGGACAGCCCGCGCCTGAGCTACTTCCTTGAGGCGAGCTGCTTTTAACTTGTCGTTTTCACGACAAAGCAGCTCGACGCGCGGCTGCATCCGGGCCAGGAGAACCCGAAGCTCATTGGTTAGCCTACCCTCCTGGTAGCTAGCCATGGCTTCCCCCAACGCACCACTGGGAGCAGCGTGACGAGCCCATTCCACGCACTCCACAGGGGTGCGAAGGGTTGTTCCTCGGCGAATGTTCCATCGTGGAACATACACTTCATTGGAATCCGACACTGCAAAAAACACAAAGCAGTTAGGAAAAGATGATAAAATATATATATATAAAATGGGCCAGAAGAACCCTACGCACCTGTAGGGTCAATAACAGGTCGATAGCCGCCGAACCCATCACCTGAACCCAAAGGAAATCCATCCAAGAGGTCAGGCAGATGGGAAGGTGGCAAAGATTGGCGGGAAGCCCCATGCGTACCTGATGGACCGGCCGTCGTTGCCGATGGCGGGGGCATGGTAGCAGCCGCCGTGGTCGCCGTCGCGGTCGCTGCCGCGGAATCCGCAGCAATAGTAACCGCCGGCTCGGTGAAGGATGCTGTAAAAATCGCACTCACAGCCGGCGGTGACGTCATCTCGGCTGGAACAGTCGGCTCAAAGGAGTGAGCAACTGAACCAGCGGAAGCAGGCGCAGGCGCCTGGGTCGACGCCTCAGGTAGGCTGACCAAGCCTACCGTCATTGGCGGAGAGGTACTACTCGGCGCTTCACCCTAGAATGCGCCAACATCCACGCCTGCGTAAAGAAGAAAAGTGTTAACAGATTAAGCTATGAAGATAAAAGCTAAAGGAAAGTTGTACTTACGGGTTTTCTTGAGCCTAAAGGTACGGAGAAGCGGGGACGGACCCGATGGAGCCGGCCTCTTTGCGCCGGTCACCGTCGTCTTCTTTGGCTCTCCGGAGGTGACAGTCGCAACCTCCGGAGCTGTGGTCTTATCACCACCGGGATTCCCCGCCACCTCTTCGCTCTCGGTCTCCGAATCAGACCGAGGCGCTGGATCGGCAGTGGAGGCCTTCTCCTTCCCCTTCCCGCCGGCAGCCTTCTTCTTCCGCACCAACGGAGGACCATCTGCGGATTCCTCATCAGAACATACGATTAGAGGAATTCCAGCAGAGGTTTCAACATTGAGGGGTCGAGGGTCGAAGAGCGCCTTACCTGGCCGACGGGCGCTAAGGATCTCATGGCCTAGCGGATAGACCTCCACGAACCGATCCGCCGTTTGATCTAGGATGGGCAACTCGTTCTCATCTAGAGCGCGAGTACCCATCCGTGCGGGACCGTCAGCCTCCCGCGGGTTCAGGAGCGACTGCAAGTCGTTCCCCTCTGAAATGAACAAGAAAAAGTTAGAAGAAATTCAAAATCAACAAAAGGGAAAAAGGCATACCGTAAGGAACAGAGTTCGAACCGTATTCGAGGACGATCGGAATCTTGCGCGCATCAGCCTCCTTCCACACCCGGCTCATCCCCAGCATCACCATCCCGGACTCCGCAAACCGGTAAACCGGAGATTGGACCCGAGATATCTTCGCAAACCATTCCGCCTCCTGGTAGCTGGAGGCGTGAAGGCTGGGAAGTGCTTGCCCGTTCCTGAATTTCATGGCAATGGGGATGGCGCGAGCGGATATGAAAAAGAACTCCCGCTTCCACGAGCGAAGACTGCGCTCGGTCGCGCAGATCTTTAAACCCTTAATCCGGGTTGTCAACGTGTACCACCCCTGGATGCACCTCCAAGTGTAGAAGGTCATCAGGCGGTCAACATAGGGCTCAATGCCCAGTATCCGGCACACCCACTCAAAGTGGCGAATCTTAGCGATCGCCATGGGGTGCAACTCGGTCAAATGAACACCGTGCCTCTCAAGGACACAGTAAACAAACTTTGTCAATGGGAACCTAAGATTCCCATAAACAAAGAATGCTGCATAAACCCCGATCTTGCCTCTGGGGGCATCGTACACAGTATGATGGGGTTCAAGAAACTCAGGCTCGAGAGACTCGAGCATGAACTTCCTGACGACATACCGGTACAGATCGCCAGGCAGAGCACACTGGCACTCGCCAGCAGTACTCTTGTCATCGGCTATGGATTCAACATCACGAGACGACATCTTGTGAAGGAAAGGAGAACGATTTCGGGAGAATGCTTGCCTGAAAAGGTGAGTATTCGCCGGAAATCGCAAAGAAGATGAAGAGAAGAGTGAAAGTGTGGATTACAAAGAACCCTCTCCCCCTTTATATACTAATCGCAATTAATGCGATGAAATTAATGCGGAAGAGAGAGAAAACGAAGGTGCAATGAAACTATGACACGTGGCAAAAATCAAGCTGGCAACAGCTGTTGACAGGACGCATACCATTAATTTCGCGGCCACGCGCCCGAAAAATCGCGCCCACGCGCCTGAAAAAGCGTCTGGAATGACCATGTACTGTCACGTCACCATAACTTCCTGCACGTCCTGACACAGTCAGAAGAAACCGTCGCACGACGTTTCAGAGTTTTGGACTGTTCTCCTTTCCACCAACTCTTCGAATTTCAAAATTCAAAATTCAAAAAGATTCAAAAGTAAGCGGGAAAATACCCCTTACCTTGGCAACCAAGTAACTGTAAGACAGGTGCGGGTACAGTGTCAAGGCAAAACCCTTCACAAACTTAGCACCTGCAAGGAATTGAAGCCAAGAATTCCTCGGCATCCAAGTAACCGTAAGACGGATGCGGGTACAGTGTTAAGGCAAAACCCTTCACATACTTAGCACCCGCAGGGAATTGACGCCAGGAATACCTTGGAAGTAAAGTAACCGTAAGACAAGTGTGGGTACAGTGTCAAGGCAAAACCCTTCACATACTTAGCACTCTGCAGGGAATTCAAACCAAGAAGGATCTAATGGGCCATGCTGGCGGGAACGGGAATAACATCCCCGCATGACGGGAACGTCGAGAACTATATTGTTCGAAACTCCATGATGGGATTGGTGGTTTTAGCATAATTGATCAGTATGTTGAAAACTACCAAAACCTCACGGAGAATCCACACAAGTAGGACTCAACGCTCCTGACGTGCGAGGAGGTTACAAACCTACCCGCTTCACACCCAAAGATCAAGCAGAAAGTCGGGAATTTCTGCGTGACATCAGGAAAACCGCGGGATGAATCACCACGGAAAACCGAAAAACTAAACCCTTTTCAAAACCCCTTGCTAAGTCCAAAAGTTCACCTCACTTATTAATAATTCATGAGAAGAACATTGGACTGGGGGGACTTGAAGAGGTAGGTCCCAGCAGAGCCCAGTTGGACCCGCAAGACTCACCTTGAACAGGGACGTCTGCGCAATGACCAACTGCTCCAGCAGGACCCACCATGCTCAAAGAACCTTACGCGCAGTACGCCAGCTGTACCCGCAGGGAAAGCCTCCCAATGGTGAAGTACCCCGCCTGTTCCCGCAGTTGCGGATACAAGCCATCAGGGAAGGCTACCCGCACTAACAGCAAGGCTACACGCACAAGGCATTCGTTACTTCAGTAGTCACATGAAGGAATGAGCAAGGCGGGAACACTCCCGCCTAAATGAGCCAGTCCGTATGCTTCTGGAAGGTCTTTCGTACTATACCTACTAAGGTATGGGCGGAACAGACAATTTGACCAGAGCAGCCCATGAACTAATCACAGGGTGACAGCTCACCGACAACAATACGAGGAGGAGCACCCTCTAGTACTGTTTGTCACTATTAGCCGCTGCCTACTCACCAACCCTTACGAGGGGACGTGCACAGCCTACAGTTGGTGGAACAGTGCGTAGCCGGCAGTAAAGGAACAGTATACGGCCGACCTTATTACTGTTGGCCGTAACCTATCCACCAACCAGCATGGCCTGTGCGTACGTCCACTGTTGGTAGAACAGGAATACTATTCAGCCGGCTGTACCTGCTTGGAAACCTACCTTCGGCTATAAATACTCCAACACCTTGGAATGGTAAGGACATCATCTGATATCTCAATCTTATCTAGCAATCTCTTAATATACACTTATATTCAGAGCAATCTAGTCTGATTCTCACGCCGGAGGGTGGTCACAAGGAGGAACCCCCCTTCTCAGTGACGAGCTTACGGTGTCTGTTTTGCAGGTCCCCTGAAGAACAACCTTCTCTACTGGACCTCATCCGTGGGAAACATTACTTAACCCCCAGATTATCTATAATCTGCCTGTGGGTTCACTTAGTGTTTCTTCAGTACCGAAGGTGATATGCAAACGGATAAAAAAAACTGGATCCAGAGAGACACTCGACTGTAAAATCATAAACGCCTTTGAAAAAAAGTGTTAGAAGCATAGTTATCAATATCACAGAGAGGCGAAGGCAAGGAAAAGTAAACATACAAAACACCACCAAAAGTTGATGACCAATGTTTGAGTTTTCGAGTGCTGGTGGTCGTGGGTAATCCGTCTTTAATAATCTTAAATTTGTGGTTTAGAATATTCGTAGGTTATCCTATAGTTATTACTGATGGATTGCACACTATTTTATTGTTAATTTCATATTTTGTGTTTAGTAGATATTTGTTTCACCGACATTGTTAGTAGTGGCACAAAATAAATATTTGAAATGTGTGTCTTTTTCTCTTTAGTTTTACTCGAATGTGTTTCTTTCTCATGCGTGCATCAAAGCCACATTAAGTGGTTCCACTACCATGATAAAAGAATTGGAGATGATGGGTCTTCTTTACAAAAACCTTTTTCTCGATTTAAACTCTTTTGTTGGCTACTATATATATTTTTTAATTAGTCACATAGGAAAATGAGGATCCATACAAACAATGTTCAATCATATCCAAGTTATCTCCAAACCCATTGGGTCCATTACTTTATCTTCCAATTTCTAATTATTATATCGAGTCAAAATCCGTTTCCTCTTAAAATATAGATATTGCTAAGTGATATTCATTGTTTAGAAAACCAAATTGTCTTAATGGACACTTTGGATCCAAATATATGGTTTCATTTTGTTTTTGTTTTCCTTTTCTTTCAAACTTTCTTTCTTTCTTTCCTTCTTTCCCCTACGTGTGGGGATCTAAAACGAAGTTTTAGTTTGTGATAACCGAATAGTCTGTATAAACCAAATAACAATTTAACATTTCGTAGTTTATTTTACATTCTTTCATATACTCATATTCAGTCATTAGTCATCCACGAGTCCCTGCTTCATACAACCCTTGAGCACGCCGGATGCCCCTCACGATAAAAATGTGCATCTCACAATGATGCCTTAGAAACATAAGTAAGCCTCACACCTTCATCGATCGTGAATAAGTGAATATATTAGCACATGCCGTTATTGAATATATACTTTAGTTTGAATCTATATTCATAAGAATTCTAATATTGAAATTGAGGTTTAATCTGGTTCTTTTGGTAATTTAAACAATTCAAACTCATTTTTTTAAACCATAAACTTATTATTTACCTAGTTATTGGAGTTTAAACTAAAACATTCAAAATGAGCCCTAATGTTATCAAATGAACTAAATCATATGGTACATTTACTTAGGTATGTGAGATGTCACACTTTAAATGTTTATATGCGATTTGACAATATAATGATGCTTATCATTTTGGAGGAAGCGGGACGAGAAGAGGGATAGCTACCGTGAGACCTCTAGTACTGGTGAGAACGCTGTCGTAGTTTGATACCATCGAAAGAAAGAAACAACAATATCACTCGTTCGAATTAGATTTAGAGTGTGAACACAAAAGGCAAGAAAGAGGGGACGGGAAAGAGGGATGACATCATCCCCACCCTTACATCATGAAAGTTAAAAGTAAAAAAGGTATATTCCTAATAACTTTTAATTATATGACAAGTATTTTTGTTACTAAAGCGTCATTTATTTTATTTGTGAATCATCTTTAGATTAAATAACGCATGTGATGTTCACAACATGAAAGAGAATCCACTACAGCTGGTCTGCTATATTTTTGTTTCATCATAAGCTAGAATATTTCTAAAATAACAACTTTATATAAAATGGGCAATCTTATTTTAAAATATATATATATATATATATATATATATATATAGTAATTTGTTTATTTATATTAGTGTTGCAAATGAGTGCTAACTGTTATATTTGTGTTGTAAATGAACTTTTGGTTGCAAATAATAATCCTAGTGGTCCTAAGGAGGTGGAACGACCGGTATGAGTAGAGGTTAACTTGATTAATAATTCTAAACTTTTGGCTACAAAATATAACCCTAGTGGTACCAAGGAGGTGGAACGACCGATATGAGTGGATGTAAATTTGAATAATAATTCTATCGGGACCGTGAAATATGTGATTCTTAACAATTATAAGTTGACACCGGATTACACTTAAAAATTTCGAACACCAACTCAAGCTTGAAATTGGAGATGAAATTTTCCGCCTTCGCCTGTTCTGTAGCGTTGTTTGGGTTGGAATGTTACGAAAATAAATTTGTTTGTGGTTATTTAGGTTTGTTTGTTTTAAGTAAAAAAAAAAATAAACAAACAAGTGAATAAACTTAGGAAGAACAAAGGTGAAAGGTAAAGTGTCAACTAGTTTTCTTATACAGAATACGTTTACCATTGATAACAGACCACAAGAACTATCATTAACATAATTAATTGTTTGGTATAAAAATTTATGGTTAACTATTTAGGGTATATAACATATTATATGTAAGGCCCCGTTACCGGTAGCCCTACTTTAACGTTGGATTTACTCATAAACGCAGTTCTAAATATCAGAGTTAACAAAAACTTTCGCGGAATAATAAAACTTCAACCATAACATTTTACATAACCATCAAATCATGTCTTATAAAACATTCGTAGTCAATTAAAACAAAACATAGTCTTTAAAACATCACAACATTTCTTCGAGATGCCAGTATCTTCGATTTCCATGCCATGTGTCTTCAGTCACGCGAGCTGCCTCAACCTATTTGCCTGCGTGCATACTAAAAGTCAGCTATGCTGAGTGAGTTCTAGTTAATCACATAACTTATTTTTCATACACATATACGTGCCCGAAGGTACGCATTACATACATATCATGTTCATCATTCGTCCATACACATTCATATCTAACCATACATTATAAAGGGCGTTTCACCTACATACCTCGGACATTATTATTAGGGTCCGGTCACCCTTCATCCTCGGATATTATTAGGGTCCGGTCACCCTTCATCCTCGGATATTATTAGGGTCCTATCACCCTTCATCCTCGGATATTATTAAGGTCCGGTCACCCTTCATCCTCGGATATTATTAGGGTCCGGTCACCCTTCATGCTTCATACCATACCTGTTCTTACATACTTTTCCTGACTATACGTGCAATCTCCGAAGAGTGTTCACGTACCAATAACATATCATACGTACATTATGCATACATCATATATATTCATACATGCATTTTATCTTACATCATACTAGCAATCGCATCTTTAGCTACCACCTGACGGTACATGCAATATCCAAAGATCGTTCACGCACCGTCAAGCAATCATCATACATACATCATACAAGGCATAAACTTACCACTTAAGGTAAGTGTATTAACTATCACATAGAGTATGCACACAGCCCCGAAAACATAATAAGGAAGTGGGGCTAGGAACTCACCTCAATGCGGTTGCGTTCACCGTTTACGGTTATTCCCTTTTTGAGCTGTGCACGACTAACTGTATAATAATTATACGTATCAATAAACTATCACTACACATATTGTCTTTGTAGTTTAATCATTACCCTCAACGAACGGGGGTCCGGGGGCAGCGCCCCTAGCAGCGGGGTTCTAGGGGTCCAAGGGGCAGAGCCCCTGGCTGGGGTTAAGCTGTCTTAACACATATTCCATTAGGATTTTGAATCATTAAATAATTTGCTACTTAAAATCCAAGGGCTTCTTTGTAATTAAATCATTCTTTTCTAAGTCCAGGGACTGTTCTGTCATTCTATCAAACTTCTGGTTTGTTACTTGGTTCTTAACGAATTGTGTTTTCTTAACGAACTGATCCATGCAGCGAATTGAACCCTTTAACGAACTAGTTATTAAGCGAACTGGATCCTATAACGAATCAGTCCATAGCGAACCAGTCCACATAGCGAATCAGTCCAGGTAACGAATTGGACCTTCTAATTCGTTGTTTCCTTAACGAATGACTATAACGAATTGGGGGTTAATTCGTTATCTTCTCCTTAACGAATCTGGGCGCGAACTAAGGCCAGTTCGTTATTCTTTCCTCAGCGAATCAACTTAACGAATTGAACACGAACTGTAGCTAGTTTGTTATGTTTTCATAGACGAACCAGCTAGCGAATCACCTTTAATTCGTTAAATCCCCGTAGCAAACTAGGGTTAGGTCAGGGAATGTCAGAACATTCCCTGACATCCTCGTATTAACTTTTCCGGCGCCGCCACCGGAAAACCGAGAACACGTCGGAAAAACGAGTTTTAACTCGTTTTTCACCATTTTTCGTCCCGTTTGATCCAGATCTGAGATAGGGTGACCCCTAAGCTCATCATAGGTTCGGATTATACCCGATTCCACCCGGATCTCGTGACTTAAACGGTTTAACGGTGTCGGCTCGTCGTTTCGTGACTATATCTAACGGGTTTAAGCTCATACAATAATAAACTATCATTACCTCGGGTCGGTGCTCGGATTCTTTCTTGGTTTCGGCTAGAGAGAGACTAGAGAGAGAGAGAGAGCTTAAGTGTGTGTTTTGAATGGTGTATGGAATATGTGTAAATGAGGAATTTAGTGGTGTTTATGGTTTATATATTTATGGATCATGGGCTTAAGACCATGGTCTTTCCTTCTTTCTTTTCATAACCCAAGTCCATAACCCATATCCATTCACCCAACACTAGCCCAACTCATATTCTAATCATCTAAACCGATAACGACCCACTATTAAATAAACAAAATTTATTTTATCATTATAAGAAAAAGCAGGATGTTACATTATATTATTATATACTTTTATTTATAAAAAAACTAATATAATATTAACGCGTCCTTAACAGGTAAACGAGTATTTTGCTTGTTTAGACACGAAAATTAACATGTCCATTCATGTCTACATGTTTAGTACACCAATGATGCCGTAGAAACATTAGTAAGCCTCACATCTTCATCGATCGTGAATAAGTGAATAAATTAGTACATGCCGTTATTGAATGTATACTTTAGTTTGAATCTATATTCATAAGAATTCTAATATTGAAATTGAGGTTTAATCTGGTTCTTTTGGTAATTTAAACAATTCAAACTCATTTTTTTTAAACCATAAACTTATTGTTTACCTAGTTATAGGAGTTTAAACAAAAACATTCAAAATGAGCCCTAATGTTATCAAATGAACTAAATCATATGGTACATTTACTTAGCTATGTGAGATGTCACACTTTAAATGTTTATATGCGACTTGACAATATAATGATGCTTATCATTTTGGAGGAAGCGGGACGAGAAGAGGGATAGCTACCGTGATACCTCTAGTACTTGTGAGAACGCTGTCGTAGTTTGATACCATCGAAAGAAAGAAACAACAATATCACTCTTTCGAATTAGAGTGAGAGCGTGAACACAAAAGGAAAGAAAGAGGGGACGGAAAAGAGGGATGACATCATCCCCACCCTTACATCATGAAAGTTAAAAGTAAAAAAAGGTATATACCTAATAACTTTTAATTACATGACAAGTACTTTTGTTACTAAAGCGTCCTTTATTTTTTTTGTGAATCATCTTTAGATTAAATAACACATGTGACGTTCACAACATGAAAGAGTGTCCACTACGGCTGGTTTGCTATATTTTTGTTTCATCATAAGCTAGAATATTTCTAAAACTAGCAACTTTATATAAAATGGGCAATCTTATTTTGAATATATATATATATATGGACATATATATATATATATATATATATATATATATATATTGTTATTTGTTTATTTATATTAGTGTTGCAAATGAGTGCTAACTGTTGTATCTGTGTTGTAAATGAACTTTTGGTTGCAAATAATAATCCTAGTGGTCCTAAGGAGGTGGAACGACCGGTATGAGTAGAGGTTAATTTGAATAATAATTCTAAACTTTTGGCTATAAATAATAACCCTAGTGGTACCAAGGAGGTGGAACGACCGATATGAGTGGATGTGAATTTGAATAATAATTCTACTAGGACCGTGAAATATGTGATTCTTAACAATTATAAGTTGACACCAGATTACACTTAAAAATTTCGAACACCAACTCAAACTTGAAATTGGAGATGAAATTTTCCGACTTTGCCTGTTCTGTAGCGTTGTTTGGGTTGGTATGTTACGAAAATAAATTTTTTTGTGGTTATTTAGGTTTGTTTGTTTTAAGTAAAACAGAAAATAAACAAACGAGTGAACAAACTTAGGAAGAACAAAGGTGAAAGGTAAAGTGTCTACTACTTTTCTTATACAGAATACGTTTGCCATTGATAACAGACCACAAGAACTATCATTAACATAATTAATTGCTTGGTATAAAAATTTATGGTAAACTATTTAGGGTATATAACATATTATATTATTATATACTTTTATTTATAAAAAAAACTAATATAATATTAACGGGTCCTTAAGAGGTAAACGAGTATTTTACTTGTTCAGACACGAAAATTAACATGTCGATTCATGTCTACATGTTTAGTACACCAATAATGCCTTAGAAACAAAAGTAAGCCTCACAACTTCATCGATCGTTAATAAGTGAATATATTAGCACATGCCGTTATTGAATATATACTTTAATTTGAATCTCTATTCATAAGAATTCTAATGTTGAAATTGAGGTTTAATCTGGTTCTTTTGGTAATTTAAACAATTCAAACTCATTTTTTTAAACCTTAAATTTATTGGTTACCTAGTTATAGGAGTTTAAACTAAAACATTCAAAATGAGCCCTAATGTTATCAAATGAACTAAATCATATGGTACATTTACTTAGCTATGTGAGATGTCACACTTTAAATGTTTATATGCGATTTGACAATATAATGATGCTTATTATTTTGGAGGAAGCGGGACTAGAAGAGGGATAGCTGCTGTGAGACCTCTAGAACTGGTGACAACGCTGTCGTAGTTTGACACCATCGAAAGAAAGAAACAACAAAATATCACTCTTTCGAATTAGAGTTAGAGCGTGAGCACAAAAGGCAAGGAAGAGGGGACGGGAAAGAGGGATGAAATCATCCCCACCCTTACATCATGAAAGTTAAAAGTAAAAAAGGTGTATTCCTAATAACTTTTAATTATATGACAAGTACTTTTGTTACTAAAGCGTCATTTATTTTATTTGTGAATCATCTTTAGATTAAATAACACATGTGATGTTCACAACATGAAAGATAATCCACGACGGCTGGTTTGCTATGTTTTTGTTTCATCATAAGCTAGAATATTTCTAATCCTAGCAACTTTATATAAAATGGGCAATCTTATTTTGAATATATATATATATATATATATGGACATATATATATATATAGTTATTTGTTTATTTATATTAGTGTTGCAAATGAGTGCTAACTGTTGTATCTGTGTTGTAAATGAACTTTTGGTTGCAAATAATAATCCTAGTGGTCCTAAGGAGGTGGAACGACCGGTATGAGTAGAGGTTAATTTGAATAATAATTCTAAACTTTTGGCTATAAATATTAACCCTAGTGGTACCAAGGAGGTGGAACGACCGATATGAGTGGATGTGAATTTGAATAATAATTCTACTAGGACCGTGAAATATGTGATTCTTAACAATTATAAGTTGACACCAGATTACACTTAAAAATTTCGAACACCAACTCAAACTTGAAATTGGAGATGAAATTTTCCGACTTTGCCTGTTCTGTAGCGTTGTTTGGGTTGGTATGTTACGAAAATAAATTTTTTTGTGGTTATTTAGGTTTGTTTGTTTTAAGTAAAACAGAAAATAAACAAACGAGTGAACAAACTTAGGAAGAACAAAGGTGAAAGGTAAAGTGTCTACTACTTTTCTTATACAGAATACGTTTGCCATTGATAACAGACCACAAGAACTATCATTAACATAATTAATTGCTTGGTATAAAAATTTATGGTAAACTATTTAGGGTATATAACATATTATATTATTATATACTTTTATTTATAAAAAAAACTAATATAATATTAACGGGTCCTTAATAGGTAAACGAGTATTTTACTTGTTTAGACACGAAAATTAACATGTCGATTCATGTCTACATGTTTAGTACACCAATAATGCCTTAGAAACAAAAGTAAGCCTCACAACTTCATCGATCGTGAATAAGTGAATATATTAGCACATGCCGTTATTGAATATATACTTTAATTTGAATCTCTATTCATAAGAATTCTAATGTTGAAATTGAGGTTTAATCTGGTTCTTTTGGTAATTTAAACAATTCAAACTCATTTTTTTAAACCTTAAATTTATTGGTTACCTAGTTATAGGAGTTTAAACTAAAACATTCAAAATGAGCCCTAATGTTATCAAATGAACTAAATCATATGGTACATTTACTTAGCTATGTGAGATGTCACACTTTAAATGTTTATATGCGATTTGACAATATAATGATGCTTATTATTTTGGAGGAAGCGGGACTAGAAGAGGGATAGCTGCTGTGAGACCTCTAGAACTAGTGACAACGCTGTCGTAGTTTGACACCATCGAAAGAAAGAAACAACAAAATATCACTCTTTCGAATTAGAGTTAGAGCGTGAGCACAAAAGGCAAGGAAGAGGGGACGGGAAAGAGGGATGAAATCATCCCCACCCTTACATCATGAAAGTTAAAAGTAAAAAAGGTGTATTCCTAATAACTTTTAATTATATGACAAGTACTTTTGTTACTAAAGCGTCATTTATTTTATTTGTGAATCATCTTTAGATTAAATAACACATGTGATGTTCACAACATGAAAGATAATCCACGACGGCTGGTTTGCTATGTTTTTGTTTCATCATAAGCTAGAATATTTCTAATCCTAGCAACTTTATATAAAATGGGCAATCTTATTTTATAAATATATATATATATATATATATATATATATATATGTTATTTGTTTATTTATTTTAGTGTAGCAAATGAGTGCTAACTGTTATATCTGAGTTGTAAATGAACTTTTGGTTGCAAATAATAATACTAGTGGTCCTAAGGAGGTGGAACGACCGGTATGAGTAGAGGTTAATTTGAATAGTAATTCTAAACTTTTGGCTACAAATAATAACCCTAGTGGTACCAAGGTGGTGGAATGACCGATATGAGTGGATGTGAATTTGAATAATAATTCTACTGGGACCGTGAAATATGTGATTCTTAACAATTGTAAGTTGACACCGGATTACACTTAAAAATTTCGAACAAAAAACTCACTCTTGAAATTGGAGATGAAATTTTCCGCCTTCGCCTGTTCTGTAGCGTTGTTTGGGTTGGTATGTTACGAAAATAAATTTGTTTGTGGTTATTTAGGTTTGTTTGTTTTAAGTAAAAAAGAAAACAAACAAACTAGTGAACAAACTTAGGAAGAACAAAGGTGAAAGGTAAAGTGTCAACTAGTTTTCTTATACAGAATATGTTTACCATTGATAACAGACCACAAGAACTATGATTAACATAATTAATTGTTTGGTATAAAAATTATGGTTAACTATTTTGGGTATATAACATATTATATTATTATATACTTTTATTTATAAAAAAACTAATATAATATTAACGGGTCCTTAACAGGTAAACGAGTATTTTACTAGTTTAGACACGAAAATTAACATGTCGATTCATGTCTACATGTTTAGTGCACCAATGATGCCTTAGAAACATAACTAAGCCTCACACCTTCATCGATCGTGAATAAGTGAATATATTAGCACATGCCGTTATTGAATGTATACTTTAGTTTGAATCTATATTCATAAGAATTCTAATATTGAAATTGAGGTTTAATCTGGTTCTTTTGGTAATTTAAACAATTCAAACTCATTTTTTTAAACCCTAAACTTATTATTTACCTACCTATAGGAGTTTAAACTAAAACATTCAAAATGAGCCCTAATGTTATCAAATGAACTAAATCATGTGCTACATTTACTTAGCTATGTGAGATGTCACACTTTAAATGTTTATATGCGATTTGACAATATAATGATGCTTATTATTTTGGAGGAAGCGGGACGAGAAGAGGGATAGCTACCGTGAGACCTCTAGAACTGGTGACAACGCTGTCGTAGTTTGACACCATCGAAAGAAAGAAACAACAAAATATCACCCTTTCGAATTAGAGTTAGAGCGTGAACACAAATGGCAAGGAAGAGGGGACGGGAAAGAGGGATGAAATCATCCCCACCCTTACATCATGAAAGTTAAAAGTAAAAAAGGTATATTCCTAATAACTTTTAATTATATGACAAGTACTTTTGTTACTAAAGCGTCCTTTATTTTATTTGTGAATCATCTTTAGATTAAATAACACATGTGATGTTCACAACATGAAAGATAATCCACTACGGCTGGTTTGCTATATTTTTGTTTCATCATAAGCTAGAATATTTCTAAAACTAGCAACTATATATAAAATGGGCAATCTTGTTTAAATATATATATATATATATATATATACATATTGTTATTTGTTTATTTATATTAGTGTTGCAAATGAGTGCTAACTGTTATATCAATGTTGCAAATGAACTTTTGGTTGCAAATAATAATCCTAGTGGTCCTAAGGTGGTGGAACGACCGGTATGTGTAGAGGTTAATTTGAATAATAATTCTAAACTTTTGACTACAAATAATAACCCTAGTGGTAACTAGGAGGTGGAACGACCGATATGAGTGGATGTGAACTTGAATAAAAAATCTACTAGGACCGTGAAATATGTGATTCTTAACAATTATAAGTTCACACCGGAATACACTTAAAAATTTTGAACACCAACTCAAACTTGAAATTGGAGATGAAATTTTCCGCCTTCGCCTGTTCTGTAGAGTTGTTTGGTTTGGTATGTTACGAAAATAAATTTGTTTGTGGTTTTTTAGGTTTGTTTGTTTTAAGTAAAAAAAAATAAACAAACGAGTGAACAAACTTAGGAAGAACAAATGTGAAAGGTAAAGTGTTAACTAGTTTTCTTATACAGAATACGTTTACCACTGATAACAGACCACAAAAACTATCATTAACATAATTAATTGTTTGGTATAAAAATTTATAGTTAACTACTTAGGGTATACAACATATTATATTATTATATACTTTTATTTATAAAAAAACTAATATAATAATAACGGGTCCTTAACAGGAAAACGAGTATTTTACTTGTTTAGACACGAAAATTAACATGTCGATTCATGTCTACATGTTTAGTACACCAATGATGCCTTAGAAACATAAGTAATCCTCACACCTCATCGATCGTGAATAAGTGAATATATTAGCACATGCCGTTATTGAATATATACTTTAGTTTGAATCTATATTCATAAGAATTCTAATATTGAAATTGAGGTTTAATCTGGTTCTTTTGGTAATTTAAACAATTCAAACTTATTTTTTTTAAACCATAAGCTTATTGTTTACCTAGTTATAGGAGTTTAAACTAAAACATTCAAAATGAGCCCTAATGTTATCAAATGAACTAAATCATATGATACATTTACTTAGCTATGTGAGATGTCACACTTTAAATGTTTATATGCGATTTGACAATATAATGATGCTTATCATTTTGGAGGAAGCGGGACGAGAAGAGGGATAGCTACCGTGAGACCTCTAGTACTGGTGAGAACGCTGTCGTAGTTTGATACCATCGAAACAAAGAAACAACAATATCACTCTTTCGAATTAGAGTTAGAGCGTGAACACAAAAGGCAAGAAAGAGGGGACGAGAAAAAGAGATGACATCATCCCCACCCTTACATCATGAAAGTTAAAGGTAAAAAAGGTGTATTCCTAATAACTTTTAATTATATGACAAGTACTTTTGTTACTAAAGAGTCCTTTATTTTATTTGTGAATCATCTTTAGATTAAATAACACATGTGATGTTCACAAATGAAAGAGAATCCACTACGGCTGGTTTGCTATATTTTTTGTTTCATCATAAGCTAGAATATTTCTAAAACTAGCAACTTTATATAACATGGGCAATCTTATTTTAATATATATAAATATATACATATATATATATATATTGTTATTTTTTTATTTATATTAGTGTTGCAAATGAGTGCTAACTGTTATATCATTATTGTAAATGAACTTTTGGTTGCAAATAATAATACTAGTGGTCCTAAAGAGGTGGAACGACCGGTATGTGTAGAGGTTAATTTGAATAATAATTCTAAACTTTTGGCTACAAATATTAACCCTAGTGGTACCAAGGAGGTGGAACGACCGATATGAGTGGATGTGAATGTGAATAAAAAACCTACTGGGACCGTGAAATATGTGATTCATAACAATTATAAGTTCACACCGGATTACACTTAAAAATTTCGAACAACAACTCACACTTGAAATTGGAGATGAAATTTTCCGCCTTCGCCTGTTCTATAGAGTTGTTTGGGTTGGTATGTTACGAAAATAAATTTGTTTGTGGTTATTTAGGTTTGTTTGTTTTAAGTAAAAAAAATAAACAAACGAGTTAACAAACTTAGGAAGAACAAAGGTGAAAGGTAAAGGGTCAACTAGTTTTCTTATACAGAATACGTTTACTATTGATAACAGACCACAAGAATTATCATTAACATAAATAATTGTTTGGTATAAAAATTTATAGTTAACTAATAAGGGTATATAACATATTATACTATTATATACTTTTATTTATAAAAAAGCCTAATATAATATTTGCGGGTCCTTAACAGGTAAACGAGTATTTTACTTGTTTAGACACGAAAATTAACATGTCGATTCATGTCTACATGTTTAGTACACCAATGATGCCTTAGAAACATAAGTAAGCCTCACACCTTCATCGATCGTGAATAAGTGAATATATTAGCATACACCGTTATTGAATATACACTTTAGTTTGAATCTATATTCATAAGAATTCTAATATTGAAATTGAGGTTTAATCTGGTTCTTTTGGTAATTTAAACAATTCAAACTTATTTTTTTTAAACCGTAAGCTTATTGTTTACCTAGTTATAGGAGTTTTTACTAAAACATTCAAAATGAGCCCTAATGTTATCAAATGAACTAAATCATATGGTACATTTACATAGCTATGTGAGATGTCCCACTTTAAATGTTTATATGCGATTTGACAATATAATGATGCTTATCATTTTGGAGGAAGCGGGACGAGAAGAGGGATAGCTACCGTGATACCTCTAGTACTGGTGAGAACGCTGTCGTAGTTTGATACCATCGAAAAAAAGAAACAACAATATCACTCTTTTGAATTAGAGTTAGAGCGTGAACACAAAAGGCAAGAAAGAGGGGACGGGAAAAAGGGATGACATCATCCCCTCCTTACATCATGAAAGTTAAAAGTAAAAAAGGTGTATTCCTAATAACTTTTAATTATATGACAAGTACTTTTGTTACTAAAGAGTCCTTTATTTTATTTGTGAATCATCTTTAGATTAAATAACACATGTGATGTTCACAACATGAAAGAGAATCCACTACGGCTGTTTTGCTATATTTTTGTTTCATCATAAGCTAGAATATTTCTAAAACTAGCAACTTTAAATAACATGGGAAATCTTATTTTAATATATATAAATATATATATATATATATTGTTATTTGTTTATTTATATTAGTGTTGCAAATGAGTGCTAACTGTTATATTTGTGTTGTAAATGAACTTTTGGTTGCAAATAATAATACTAGTGGTCCTAAAGAGGTGGAATGACCGGTATGTGTAGAGGTTAATTTGAATAATAATTCTAAACTTTTGGCTACAAATAATAACCCTAATGGTAACAAGGAGGTGGAACGACCGATATGAGTGGATGTGAATTTGAATAAAAAATCTATTGGGACCGTGAAATATGTGATTCACAATAATTATAAGTTCACACCGGATTACACTTAAAAATTTCGAACACCAACTCAAACTTGAAATTGGAGATGAAATTTTCGGCCTTCGCCTGTTCTGTAGAGTTGTTTGGGTTGGTATGTTACGAAAATAAATTTGTTTGTGGTTATTTAGGTTTGTTTGTTTTAAGTAAAAAAAATAAACAAACGAGTTAACAAACTTAGGAAGAACAAAGGTGAAATGTAAAGTGTCAACTAGTTTTCTTATACAGAATACGTTTACCATTGATAACAGACCACAAGAACTATCATTAACATAATTAATTGTTTGGTATAAAAATTTATAGTTAACTAGTAAGGGTATATAACATATTATATTATTAGATACTTTTATTTATAAAAAAACTAATATAATATTAACGGGTCCTTAACAGGTAAACGAGTATTTTACTTGTTTAGACACGAAAATTAACATGTCGATTCATGTCTACATGTTTAGTACACCAATGATGCCTTAGAAACATAAGTAAGCCTCACACCTTCATCGATCGTGAATAAGTGAATATATTAGCACATGTCGTTATTGAATGTATACTTTAGTTTGAATCTATATTCATAAGAATTCTAATATTGAAATTGAGGTTTAATCTGGTTCTTTTGGTAATTTAAACAATTCAAACTCATTTTTTTAAACCCTAAACTTATTATTTACCTACTTATAGGAGTTTAAACTAAAACATTCAAAATGAGCCCTAATGTTATCAAATGAACTAAATCATGTGCTACATTTACTTAGCTATGTGAGATGTCACACTTTAAATGTTTATATGCGATTTGACAATATAATGATGCTTATCATTTTGGAGGAAGCGGGACGAGAAGAGGGATAGCTACCGTGAGACCTCTAGTACTGGTGAGAACGCTGTCGTAGTTTGATACCATCGAATGAAAGAAACAACAATATCACTCTTTCGAATTAGAGTTAGAGCGTGAACACAAAATGCAGGAAAGAGGGGACGGGAAAGAGGGATGACATCATCCCCACCCTTACATCATGAAAGTTAAAAGTAAAAAAGGTATATTCCTAATAACTTTTAATTATATGACAAGTACTTTTGTTACTAAAGCGTCCTTTATTTTATTTGTGAATCATCTTTAGATTAAATAACACATGTGATGTTCACAACATGAAAGAGAATCCACTACGGCTGGTTTGCTATATTTTTGTTTCATCATAAGCTAGAATATTTTTAAAACTAGCAACTTTATATAAAATGTGCAATCTTATTTTATAAATATATATATATATATATATATATATATATATATTGTTGTTTGTTTATTTAAATTAGTGTTGCAAATGAGTGCTAACTGTTATATCTGTGTTGTAAATGAAATTTTTGTTACAAATAATAATCCTAGTGGTCCTAAGGATGTGGAACGACCGTTATGAGTAGAGGTTAATTTGAATAATAATTCTAAACTTTTGGCTACAAATAATAACCCTAGTGTTACCAAGGAGGTGAATCGACCGATATGAGTGGATGTGAATTTGAATAATAATTCTACTAGGACCGTGAAATATGTGATTCTTAACAATTATAAGTTCACACCGGATTACACTTAAAAGTTTCGAACACCAACTCAAGCTTTAAATTGGAGATGAAATTTTCTGCCTTCACATGTTCTGTAGCGTTGTTTGGGTTGGTTTGTTACGAAAATAAATTTGTTTGTGGTTATTTAGGTTTGTTTGTTTTAAATAAAATAGAAAATAAACAAACGAGTGAACAAACTTAGGAAGAACAAAGGTGAAAGATAAAGTGTCAACTAGTTTTCTTATACAGAATACGTTTACCATTGATAACAGACCACAAGAAATATCATTAACATAATTAATTGTTTGGTATAAAAATTGATGGTTAACTATTTAGGGTATATAACATATTATATTATTATATACTTTTATTTATAAAAAAAACTAATATCATATTAACGGGTCCTTAACAGGTAAACGAGTCTTTTACTTGTTTAGACACGAAAATTAACATGTCGATTGATGTCCACATGTTTAGTACACCAATGATGCCTTAGAAACATAAGTAAGCCTCACACCTTCATCGATCGTGAATAAGTGAATATATTAGCACATGCCGTTATTGAATATATACTTTAGTTTGAATCTATATTTATTAGAATTCTAATATTGAAAATGAGGTTTAATCTGGTTCTTTTGGTAATTTAAACAATTCAAACTCATTTATTTTAAACCATAAACTTATTGTTTACCTAGTTATAGGAGTTTAAACTAAAACATTCAAAATGAGCACTAATGTTATCAA
Source organism: Bidens hawaiensis (assembly GCF_021521415.1). Taxonomy (NCBI): domain Eukaryota; kingdom Viridiplantae; phylum Streptophyta; class Magnoliopsida; order Asterales; family Asteraceae; genus Bidens; species Bidens hawaiensis. The sequence goes on along the minus strand of NW_027492241.1, from coordinate 437,047 downwards.
ATGAACTAAATCATATTGTACATTTACTTAGCTATGTGAGATGTCACACATTAAATGTTTATATGCGATTTGACAATATAATGATGCTTATCATTTTGGAGAAAGCGGGACGAGAAGGGGGGTAGCTACCGTGAGACCTCTAGTACTGGTGAGAACGCTGTCGAAGTTTAAAACCATCGAAATAAAGAAACAACAATATCACTCTTTCGAAATAGAGTTAGAGCGTGAACACAAAAGGCAAGACAGAGGGGACAGGAAAGAGTGATAACATCATCTCACCCTTACATCATGAAAGTTAAAAGTAAAAAAAGGTATATTCCAAATAACTTTTAATTATATGACAAGTACTTTTGTTACTAAAGCGTCCTTTATTTTATTTGTGAATCATCTTTAGATTAAATAACGCTTGTGCTGTTCACAACATGAAAGAGAATCCACTACGGCTGGTTTGCTATATTATTGTTTCATCATAAGCTAGAATATTTCTAAAACTAGCAACTTTATATAAAATGGGCAATCTTATTTTAAAATATATATATATATATATATAGTTGTTTGTTTATTTATATTAGTGTTGCAAATGAGTGCCAACTGTTATATCTGTGTTGTAAATGAAATTTTGGTTGCAAATAATAATCCTAGTGGTCCTAAGGAGGTGGAACGACCGGTATGAGTAGAGGTTAATTTGAATAATAATTCTAAACTTTTGGCTACAAATAATAACCCTAGTGGTACCAAGGAGGTGGAGCGACCGATATGAGTGGATGTGAATTTGAATAATAATTCTACTGGGACCGTGAAATATGTGATTCTTAACAATTATAAGTTCACACCGGATTACACTTAAAAATTTCGAAAACCAACTCAAACTTGAAATTGGAGATGAAATTTTACGCCTTCGCCTGTTCTGTAGCGTTGTTTGGGTTGGTATGTTACGAAAATAAATTTTTTTTGTGGTTATTTAGGTTTGTTTGTTTTAAGTAAAACAGAAAATAAACAAACGAGTGAACAAACTTAGGAAGAACAAAGGTGAAAGGCAATGTGTCTACTACTTTTCTTATACAGAATACGTTTACCATTGATAACAGACCACAAGAACTATCATTAACATAATTAATTGCTTGGTATAAAAATTTATGGTAAACTATTTAGGGTATATAACATATTATATAATTATATACTTTTAATTATAAAAAAAACTAATATAATATTAACGTGTCCTTAATAGGTAAACGAGTATTTTACTTGTTTAGACACGAAAATTAACATGTCGATTCATGTCTACATGTTTAGTACACAAATGATGCCTTAGAAACATAAGTAAGCCTCACACCTTCATCGATCGTGAATAAGTGAATATATTAGCACATGCCGTTATTGAATATATACTTTAATTTGAATCTCTATTTATAAGAATTCTAATGTTGAAATTGAGGTTTAATCTGGTTCTTTTGGTAATTTAAACAATTCAAACTCATTTTTTTAAACCTTAAACTTATTGTTTACCTAGTTATAGGAGTTTAAACTAAAACATTCAAAATGAGCCCTAATGTTATCAAATGAACTAAATCATATGGTACATTTACTTAGCTATGTGAGATGTCACACTTTAAATGTTTATATGCGATTTGACAATATAATGATGCTTATTATTTTGGAGGAAGCGGGACTAGAAGAGGGATAGCTACCGTGAGACCTCTAGAACTGGTGACAACGCTGTCGTAGTTTGACACCATCGAAAGAAAGAAACAACAAAATATCACTCTTTCGAATTAGAGTTAGAGCGTGAACACAAAAGGCAAGGAAGAGGGGACGGGAAAGAGGGATGAAATCATCCCCACCCTTACATCATGAAAGTTAAAAGTAAAAAAGGTATATTCCTAATAACTTTTAATTATATGACAAGTACTTTTGTTACTAAAGCTTCCTTTATTTTATTTGTGAATCATCTTTAGATTAAATAACACATGTGATGTTCACAAGATGAAAGAGAATCCACTACGGCTGGTTTGCTATGTTTTTGTTTCATCATAAGCTAGAATATTTCTAATCCTAGCAACTTTATATAAAATGGGCAATCTTATTTTAAAAATATATATATATATATATATATATATATATATATATATATATATTTATAAAATAAGATTGCCCATTTTATATAAAGTTGCTAGGATTAGAAATATTCTAGCTTATGATGAAACAATGTTATTTGTTTATTTATTTTAGTGTAGCAAATGAGTGCTAACTGTTATATCTGAGTTGTAAATGAACTTTTGGTTGCAAATAATAATACTAGTGGTCCTAAGGAGGTGGAACTACCGGTATGAGTAGAGGTTAATTTGAATAATAATTCTAAACTTTTGGCTACAAATAATAACCCTAGTGGTACCAAGGTGGTGGAACGACCGATATGAGTGGATGTGAATTTGAATAATAATTCTACTGGGACCGTGAAATATGTGATTCTTAACAATTATAAGTTGACACCGGATTACACTTAAAAATTTCGAACACCAACTCAAACTTGAAATTGGAGATGAAATTTTCCGCCTTCGCCTGTTCTGTAGCGTTGTTTGGGTTGGTATGTTACGAAAATAAATTTGTTTGTGGTTATTTAGGTTTGTTTGTTTTAAGTAAAAAAGAAAACAAACAAACTAGTGAATAAACTTAGGAAGAACAAAGGTGAAAGGTAAAGTGTCAACTGGTTTTCTTATACAGAATACGTTTACCATTGATAACAGACCACAAGAACTATGATTAACATAATTAATTGTTTGGTATAAAAATTATGGTTAACTATTTTGGGTATATAACATATTATATTATTAGATACTTTTATTTATAAAAAAACTAATATAATATTAACGGGTCCTTAACAGGTAAACGAGTATTTTACTAGTTTAGACACGAAAATTAACATGTCGATTCATGTCTACATGTTTAGTACACCAATGATGCCTTAGAAACATAAGTAAGCCTCACACCTTCATCGATCGTGAATAAGTGAATATATTAGCACATGTCGTTATTGAATGTATACTTTAGTTTGAATCTATATTCATAAGAATTCTAATATTGAAATTGAGGTTTAATCTGGTTCTTTTGGTAATTTAAACAATTCAAACTCATTTTTTTAAACCCTAAACTTATTATTTACCTACTTATAGGAGTTTAAACTAAAACATTCAAAATGAGCCCTAATGTTATCAAATGAACTAAATCATGTGCTACATTTACTTAGCTATGTGAGATGTCACACTTTAAATGTTTATATGCGATTTGACAATATAATGATGCTTATCATTTTGGAGGAAGCGGGACGAGAAGAGGGATAGCTACCGTGAGACCTCTAGTACTGGTGAGAACGCTGTCGTAGTTTGATACCATCGAATGAAAGAAACAACAATATCACTCTTTCGAATTAGAGTTAGAGCGTGAACACAAAATGCAGGAAAGAGGGGACGGGAAAGAGGGATGACATCATCCCCACCCTTACATCATGAAAGTTAAAAGTAAAAAACGTATATTCCTAATAACTTTTAATTATATGACAAGTACTTTTGTTACTAAAGCGTCCTTTATTTTATTTGTGAATCATCTTTAGATTAAATAACACATGTGATTTCACAACATGAAAGAGAATCCACTACGGCTGGTTTGCTATATTTTTGTTTCATCATAAGCTAGAATATTTCTAAAACTAGCAACTTTATATAACATGGGCAATCTTGTTTAAATATATATATATATATATACATATTGTTATTTGTTTATTTATATTAGTGTTGCAAATGAGTGCTAACTGTTATATCTGAGTTGTAAATGAACTTTTGGTTGCAAATAATAATACTAGTGGTCCTAAGGAGATGGAACGACCGGTATGAGTAGAGGTTAATTTGAATAATAATTCTAAACTTTTAGCTACAAATAATAACCCTAGTGGTACCAAGGTGGTGGAACGACCGATATGAGTGGATGTGAATTTGAATAATAAATCTACTGGGACCGTGAAATATGTGATTCTTAACAATTATAAGTTCACACCGGATTACACTTAAAAATTTCGAACACCTACTCAAACTTGAAATTGGACCTGAAATTTTCCGCCTTCGACTATTCTGTAGCGTTGTTTGGGTTGGTATGTTACGAAAATAAATTTGTTTGTGGTTATTTAGGTTTGTTTGTTTTAAGTAAAAAAATAAACAAACGAGTTAACAAACTTAGGAAGAACAAAGGTGAAAGGTAAAGGGTCAACTAGTTTTCTTATACAGAATACGTTTACCATTGATAACAGACAACAAGAACTATCATTAACATAATTAATTATTTGGTATAAAAATTTATAGTTAACAAATAAGGGAATATAACATATTATACTATTATATACTTTTATTTATAAAAATAGCCTAATATAATATTAGCGGGTCCTTAACAGGTAAACGAGTATTTTACTTGTTTAGACACGAAAATTAATATGTCGATTCATGTCTACATGTTTAGTACACCAATGATGCCTTAGAAACATAAGTAAGCCTCACACCTTCATCGATCGTGAATAAGTGAATATATTAGCACATGTCGTTATTGAATATACACTTTAGTTTGAATCTATATTCATAAGAATTCTAATATTGAAATTGAGGTTTAATCTGGTTCTTTTGGTAATTTAAACAATTCAAACTTATTTTTTTTAAACCGTAAGCTTATTGTTTACCTAGTTATAGGAGTTTTTACTAAAACATTCAAAATGAGCCCTAGTGTTATCAAATGAACTAAATCATATGGTACATTTACTTAGCTATGTGAGATGTCACACTTTAAATGTTTATATGCGATTTGACAATATAATGATGCTTATCATTTTGGAGGAAGCGGGACGAGAAGAGGGATAGCTAGCGTGATACCTCTAGTACTGGTGAGAACGCCGTCGTAGTTTGATACCATCGAAAAAAAGAAACAACAATATCACTCGTTCGAATTAGAGTTAGAGCGTGAACACAAAAGGCAAGAAAGAGGGGACGGGAAAAAGGGATGACATCATCCCCACCCTTACATCATGAAAGTTAAAAGTAAAAAAAGGTGTATTCCTAATAACTTTTAATTATATGACAAGTACTTTTGTTACTAAAGAGTCCTTTATTTTATTTGTGAATCATCTTTAGATTAAATAACACATGTGATATTCACAACATGAAAGAGAATCCACTACGGCTGGTTTGCTATATTTTTGTTTCATCATAAGCTAGAATATTTCTAAAACTAGCAACTTTATATAAAACGGGCAATCTTATTTTAAAAAATATATATATATATATAGTTGTTTGTTTATTTATATTAGTGTTGCAAATGAGTGTCAACTGTTATATCTGTGTTGTAAATGAAATTTTGGTTGCAAATAATAATCCTAGTGGTCCTAAGGAGGTGGAACGACCGGTATGAGTAGAGGTTAATTTGAATAATAATTCTAAACTTTTGGCTACAAATAATAACCCTAATGGTACCAAGGAGGTGGAACGACCGATATGAGTGGATGTGAATTTGAATAAAAAATCTACTGGGACCGTGAAATATGTGATTCACAATAATTATAAGTTCACACCGGATTACAGTTAAAAATTTCGAACACCAACTCAAACTTGAAATTGGAGATGAAATTTTCTGCCTTCGCCTGTTCTGTAGAGTTGTTTGGGTTGGTATGTTACGAAAATAAATTTGTTTGTGGTTATTTAGGTTTGTTTTTTTTAAGTAAAAAAAATAAACAAACGAGTTAACAAACTTAGGAAGAACAAAGGTGAAATGTAAAGTGTCAACTAGTTTTCTTATACATAATACGTTTACCATTGATAACAGACCACAAGAACTATCATTAACATAATTAATTGTTTGGTATAAAAATTTATAGTTAACTAGTAAGGGTATATAACATATTATATTATTATATACTTTTATTTATAAAAAAAAACTAATATAATATTAACGGGTCCTTAACAGGTAAACGAGTACTTTACTTGTTTAGACACGAAAATTAACATGTCGATTCATGTCTACATGTTTATTACACCAATGATGCCTTAGAAATATAAGTTAGCCTCACACCTTCATCGATCGTGAATAAGTGAATATATTAGCACATGCCGTTATTGAATATATACTTTAGTTTGAATCTATATTCATAAGAATTCTAATATTGAAATTGAGGTTTAATCTGGTTCCTTTGGTAATTTAAACAATTCAAACTCATTTTTTAAACCATAAACTTATTGTTTACCTAGTTATAGGAGTTTAAACTAAAACATTCAAAATGAGCCCTAATGTTATCAAATGAACTAAATCATATGGTATATTTACTTAGCTATGTGAGATGTCACACTTTAAATGTTTATATGCGATTTGACAATATAATGATGCTTATCATTTTGGAGGAAGCGGGACGAGAAGAGGGATAGCTACCGTGAGACCTCTAGTACTGGTGAGAACGCTGTCGTAGTTTGATACCATCGAAAGAAAGAAACAACAATATCACTCTTTCGAATTAGAGTTAGAGCGTGAACACAAAAGGCAAGAAAGAGGGGACGGGAAAGAGGGATGACATCATCTCCACCCTTACATCATGAAAGTTAAAAGTGAAAAAGGTATATTCCTAATAACTTTTAATTATATGACAAGTACTTTTGTTACTAAAGCGTCCTTTATTTTATTTTTGAATCATCTTTAGATTAAATAACACATGTGATGTTCACAACATGAAAGAGAATCCACTACGGCTGGTTTGCTATATTTTTGTTTCATCATAAGCTAGAATATTTCTAAAACTAGCAACTTTATATAAAATAGGCAATCTTATTTAAAATATATATATATATATATATATATATATATATATATATATATATATATATATATATATATATATATAGGTGAGGGATATTTTGGGAACCATGTTGAGTTTTAATAACTTAAGAACTCAATTATAGGCCACACATTTAATTAAATGGATTGGAATATGTGGTTGAGATTAAATCTGACAAAAAGTCAAAGTAGGAGAGAAAATAAATATGTAAGTGGTTACACTAACTTTTACGTCCGTTACACATGTGTAAAAAGTCGACTCAATGCGTAAAAAATCTGTAATTTTTTTACGTGTACGTAACTTACATATATTACGCATTTGTAAAAAAAATTCGAAAAAAAAATCGTTACACTGAGTTCTTTCGAGTTCTTAACACTCAAAGGGGTTTTTAATTGAAATCTCCCCTATATTGTTATTTGTTTATTTATATTAGTGTTGCAAATGAGTGCTAACTGTTATATCTGTGTTGTAAATGAACTTTGGTTGCAAATAATAATCCTAGTGGTCCTAATGAGGTTGAACGACCAGTATGAGTAGATGTTAATTCGAATAATAATTCTAAACTTTTGGCTACAAATAATAACCCTAGTAGTACCAAGGAGGTGGAACGACCGATATGAGTGGATGTGAATTTGAATAATAATTTTACTGGGACCGTTAAATATGTGATTCTTAACAATTATAAGTTGACACCGGATTACACTTAAAAATTTCGAACACCAACTCAAACTTGAAATTGGAGATGAAATTTTCCGGCTTCGCCTGTTCTGTAGCGTTGTTTGGGTTGGTATGTTAAGAAAATAAATTTGTGGTTATTTAGGTTTGTTTGTTTGTTTTAAGTAAAAAAGAAAATAAACAAACGAGTGAACAAACTTAGGAAGAACAAAGGTGAAAGGTAAAGTGTCAACTAGTTTTCTTATACAGAATACGTTTACCATTGATAACAGACCACAAGAACTATCATTAACATAAGCCTTAACTCTCAAACTATTACATATTGGTATATATAGCATTGATTATTTATAATATTACAATTTTGGGAGAAACTTGCATTATGGTTTTGTACTTCATGTATAAAGGTTTGTACGTTTTCTGCCGTGCACCTTTCTTTTGGTTGACAGCCACGTGTTGTCTCCCTTTCCACGTGTTCGTTCCATCTGACTCTTGATCACTGTTTCTTTTCATCTAATTTGCTTGCATCCTCTCTCCATCTTCAGTTTGCCTCTCGATGATGCGGACAATTCCATCTCGAATCTTCACTGCATATGTAAGAACCCAATAAGTTGTATCGTTGGATGTTGTTTATAGAATCACACACTTTGAATAGTATTAGATAAGATGTTACATGCTGAATAAGTTGGATTCATGAGTTTATGTGTGTGCTAAGCTCGCTCCCTTGACTTATTTTCTTTCTAACTAATGGAGGCTGCACGATGATGATTTTGGTGGTGATTTGCGAAGAGCCCAACGTTACGAGGGTTGCAGGTATGAAATGTTGCTCCATTTAAAAGCAAATAGTGATTTTAATTTAGTTTAATTAATGGCTTGCTTATTACCTTTGGAATTCGTAATGTGATTCTAGGCACTAAGAGGGGATTTGGAGATCTAGATGACAGTGAAGATGTTATGTTTCACCCCAAAAAGGTTTTCTTTGACAATAGTTGATTCTATTTCTTTACTGTTGTTTATGTTGTTACATTTCCACAACCGAAGGCTTCATTGCTACAACTGATTGTGGATGAGTTTTTATTAATTTGAAGTTGTTAATTCATAATCTCATATACGATATTCATATTTGGCATTGAAAGTATTTGAGGACGCCCTTCATATATGTTTTCAACAGTTCTTGAAGGCTGCAGTTAGAGGAAACGTTGACATCTCAAAGAGTGAGTCTTAATATCCTCAATTACATTTAATATGTGAATTTTCTTTGTTTTGCAGTTTGCAGATGACCTGATCATGTCAATAGGTTTTGCAAATTTTGCAGGTTTGCTTACATTCAAGTGTTCTATTTTTTATGATTTAATAATATAGATATAAACAACATTAGTGCTATCTAAATGTTAATAAAGTGAACAATTTAGAAACCATTAATATACAGCATGGCATGGTAAAAAAAAGAAAGAAAATTTAGATACCTTTATACACTGTTTTCTATTAAAATGTTTCTGATAAAAAACCATTTGTCTTATGTCATGCTTAATAAACTAAGCTGCTCATCCAGTTTTTTTAAAAATTGATCGGTCGGCCCGTTTAATAAAACAAAGCTAACCTATTTGAACCATTCAACATAGCAAAACCAGTTTAGTTTGACCTCTTTCCTTTTATGATAACCTTTTAAATGATACAAAATTGAACATGAAATGTCACCCAACTAATGAAATGAAATGAAAAAAAATTAGAAAAAATAAAAACTAATTTTCAATTAAACGGTTTCCTATTGAAACCAGTTGGTTGTATTTAATATAGCCGATTCGTTCTACACAATTAATAGAACTAACCTGATCGACTTTTTTTCTGTTAATTTGCAGAACATATATCCTATCTTAGAACATCAGGGAAAGTTGTACCTCGAATGTCGTATGGCAAAGTTAGTGACTTCATTCATCTTGGACAAACCTTACTCAACAAGTGTACTAAATTCAGGGTTGGTCTTGACTCACTCACTGATCGTTTTTTCGGTTCAATCATCAACCCGTTCAGTGTAAAGTTCAGGTTATTGCACTTTTTTATAATGAAGGTCATAATGAGGATGCTTAATGTGATAGGAATGGGTTAACTATGCACAAAAGAGTTTGACTTATTAGTCCTCCATCAACAACAATGGTCATCTTATTAACATCTTTACCCCAAGATGATGCAATATAGACGAATACAACCGCAATATATAAACTTTGACCTGCATACATGCTTTAGACAAAGTTAGCAGGTCTACAAATCTGGAAAAAAAACTCACAGTCATCTACCAAAGGAGGATAAAGAAGTCAGCTATGGGCAAGAGGCAGCCGCACCACCCGAGAAGCAAGCTATTACAGTGAGCGGCTCTATGGAAGTAGAAAAACATGCTTGATATGCAACTGTTGGAGTTTCTTCTAGCATAATCGGATTGTGGTGATAAATATGGTTCAGTGTAACTCATGGTGGGTGATACCATTTTTACTTTGTGTTAGGCCAACATATGTGGAAGTCAAACATGTATGATACAGGTTTTAAATATATTATAAAAACATAATTTTAAGATTTGTCATTGATAGACCCTTCCGCGGCAAGGTATAACATGAACCCTGAAAGACACTCATCGTGCGTGTGGGGGTTTCAAAATACTAGTTTGTTTTAAAAAGAATATAAACGAAAAGGAATGGGAGTTTAATTGATGATTAATGTGTTAATCGTTTTGTATTATAAAAAAATGGTAGGCAAAAGGCAAGAAAAGGAATGGGAGTTAAGTTTAATTCCATGGGCACATGGATGACCACATGATACATGTTCATACATCCACATGGCCACCATGTTCAATTAAACCCCTCTTTGTCATGTAACTTTTTTTCATATAAAAATAAAAAAACCTATATTTTATATATTTTTTGTAAACCATATGATGCCATCAAAGTTTGATACGAGACAGCTCATATTTGGTCCATATCAAGGTTTTTGACGAGACAACTCATATTGGTCCATGTTACCACCATTAACTTTCACTTAATTCTGTTTTTATGTTCTCCATATTCAATAATTAATTTTAGTTGCTTTAAGCCTTTAACTAATCAATCGCATCTTACCTTCTTTAATGAAAGTTACTGATACTTGAAGTTTAAGAAATCTTCATTAATTGTAATTGCTTTATTCTTAATAAGAAAATCACAATCTAAAGTAACTTATTGATTTATAATTCTTCTAAATGACCAACTGAAAGTGTATCCAATCGAACACCTGCCTCTTTCTCATGTAAACCAAGATGGGCTAATGCCAAAGATCAATTAGACTGAGATGTCAACATAACAAAATCTCTTGATTTACTTTGAGGCTAGTTTTGGGGTATCTTTAGAATTTCGATGACCCTTTCATGTGTACTCAACCCTTTCCTTGAACCTGAATACAAACATGCAGTGGCGGAGCCACATATAGTCAATCAGGTTTGGCTGAACCGGGCCTATTTCGGTTTTATATACGCCTTATAGTATCGAATTAACAAGCAAACTCATTTTTTTCGGTGAGCAAACCCAGTATTTTTTCAAAAATATATATTCGAATCCATTGATTGTTATAAATTTTGTAAAAAATATAAAAAGTTTTAAAAAAACCTATAAAAATTACTACCTTATAAACGGCCCAATAACACACATATACAGATTGTAAAAAAAACCTAAACTTATTCATAGAACGAGTCAATAAGCCCAACCCAGTTAAGATTCTTAAAGATAACACATGACTAAAATTTAAATAAAAAATACAAAAACAACGGATCAATTTATATTACTATCGAACAGATGAATACGACCCTCGCCTCATCTCATTGCCTTTGCCAGTTCGCCTAAGGGCTTCAACAAATGCCTCACAACCTCAACCCTCACATGTCGGACTTCAACCTAACAACGGTCGGCCGACTCATCTTTTTTATTTAATAAGACTGTATTTTATTGAATGTTCATGATATATTTTTTTTATAATAATGATATTGCATTTTATTTATCTTACTGAATAAGCAGCCTGGCCCGCCCTGACCTAGTTGGGTCTGAAAATTTTGACGCCGCAAAAATATCAAACACCAAAATATCTCGAAGCCATAGCAAAAGGATCCTGACTCCACCACTACAACCATGCATATTTTTAATTCTATATATAATTATAGAATATAGTACCTAAATTGTCAAAATAATACCCTGACGAAATTCGCAACTCATGTACCTAAAAACTTAAGTTGTGGGCCCTTATTCGCTGTATACGAATGGTAATGTGAGTTTCCGGTCACTAAATCGATACATAGTATGATGATTGTGAGTTTAATGTCATAAACAAACAATTGATCCGTTAGAATTTGACGACACATGGTTTCAACTTATTGGGTAATAAATGACGGAATAAGAACTTTTATATATATATATATATATATATATATATATATATATATATATGTGTCCTCTACCATATTTAACTAGAAGGTTTAAATCATGTTTTCTACTTATAAAGATCTCAAACTTTATATATAAAAATTCAATAAATCTTGAGACGGTGGGTCAGCAGAACTTCATGACCCAGAACTTCATGACCCCCTCTTGTTTTGACCCTATGGGTAATCTTAAATTTTTATAGGGACATATTCAAGAGATAACTTAAAAAAAAAGTGGGAAACTGAGAAAATCTTCATTTTACATTAAAAAAATAATATAAAGCTCGATTTTATATGTTAAGTATTAGTTTTAGCATAAATTTTTTCAGGCTTTTTGCTTATAAATACATGTAGAAGACATTCCAATAAAAAAATGAATTTTGTAAAAAAAATTATGCTTTTTAACTGAAATATAAAAAAAAATGAAAACGGCTTCTACATTTGTTTATATGTAAAAAACATCTAAAAAAATTATGTAAAAATGTGTTTTTTACATGAAAAATATTTTTTTAGCATTTTTTTACATGTAAATTGAAGAATTTCCTAGTTCTTCACTTTTTTAGTTTCCTCTTAAACCTATCACATTTTTTATAAAATAAATACATTACAATATTATTTAAGCAGCACAAAATATCCACATGACCTTCAACTAGAATGTCCACAATTAACATAGTCTTCCAAGTCATCCGGTTTTCATATATAGAATTGCCACATAATTCCTCATTAATTTTTTAAAATCATAACATCATTAATTAATGTTTTCTAAAGACTAAAATCATAACCAACTATTTTCCTTTTAGATGATATAAAAACCAATTTTGACTACAATTAATTATATATAACTGATTTTGTGCTCCTTTTTAAGTATGACTATTATTTTAGCAATTCAATTATTTATATATTTATATAGTTTCTCATTCACACCATTTATATATATTTTTCCTACAATTCTTATGATATCTACATATATATGATGTTTGAAATACTTTTTACCCGTGTATAACATGAACCACTATCTTAGTATAACCAATAATTTAATCATTACTGCAAACCAAATCTAGTAAAGTGTGGCATTTCCAAAAGTCCAAATTTGAAACCTTAACTTCTGTGATCTCACTCTCTCACTACTTTTGTTTTCTTTTTCTTTACAACGGAGTTAGTGTATGGAATTTAAACATAATTAACAAATATATATAAAATCATGAAAATGAAACCCTATATATTTGGGTATATCATATATGTATATGTTAGCGTTCACGTAACGGAAGTTTTTAGCTCTATATCATAACACAATGAAATTGTTTCTTGCATGAACTATATGTGTTTTGTAGATATCGATACAATATAGGTGATGAGATATAATTTAGGCTGAAATGCTATATGTTTTAAAAATATATGAGAAAGGGTTCATAATTTTCACACCTTACTAGATGAATACAAAAGATTTGTATAAAAATTATGTTTTACAATTTTCTTTAAACTTTTAGGCTCAGTTGGTCATCTCTACAAGTACAATTAAGTGCCAAGCTATTCTACCATAATGGAGAGATGATGTGTCATCAAATATACATATTTATAAGACCATGTGTAGTGGATGGAACCCATTTATAGTTGTTAATTAAGTTAAATAACACAAATAGTGACAATTATACACTTCATCACTACATTTTTGATAATTAATTAAACCATATCAATGGTCCATGATCATGTTCTCGTTATAAGGCCATGTGGTATACTCTAACACATATATCATATATGTATATGTTAGCGTTCACGTAACGGAATTTTTTTAGCTCTATAGCATAACACAATGAAATTGTTTCTTGCATGAACTATATTTGTTTTGTAGATATCGATACAATATAGGTGATTAGATATAATTTAGGCTGAAATGTTGTATGTCTTAAAAATATATGAGAAAGGGTTCATATTTTTCGTACACCTTACTAGATACACTTACTAGATGAATACAAAAGATTTGTATAAAGCAAATTGTGTTTTACAATTTTCTATAAACTTTTAGGCTCGTTGGTCATCTTTACAACTACAATTAAGTGCCAATCTATTCTACCATGATGGAGAGATGATGTGTCATCAAATATACATATTTGTAAGACCATGTGTAATGAAGGAGTCCCTTTATAGTGATTAATTAAGTTAAATATCACAAATAGTGACAATTATACACTTCATTATTAATATTTTTCATAAGTTTTTCCACTTTATTACACAACTACCACTCTACATTTAAGATAATTAATTAAACCAAATCAATGGTACATGATCACTTTCTCGTTATATGGTTATGGGGTATACTCTAACCCCAACATATGTTAAAATTACATTACACTTTAAAGATGAATTAAACCACTCTCTATTTGTGTTAAATTTGTTAAAAAGGGGTATTGGATTATGCTTTTAACGAGTTAAAAGACAAAGAACAATATATTAAATTAACATGAGATGAAGTTGAAAGGATTAAATCATTTACTTTAAGTGAGATGGAGTGAAATAGAGAAAAATAAGTGATATTCTTATGTGGAGTTAAGATGAGTTAAAGTATATCTCATTGCGTAACTTTATTTCTCGCTATAATTATACTTTCGTTAATGAAAGTGACCAAAAACTATGAATATTATTATTCTTACACTTTTCAAAAATACGGTATTGTATATATATATTAATTTATAAGTGTTAGTTTTACTCACAAAATGATACTATTCATAAGATAAACCTCTTAGCTTCTAACATGTGTACAAAACACTACATATTTCAAGGTGATAGTTACTAATAGCAAACTTAATTTATACACCATTAACACTTGCAATTTAAAAGGCTAAACATATTTTGTGAACAAATTTACAAATCTTTTGTCTTATTCATTTTTTATAAATTAAACACTTACAAATTAATATAATTTCACGTCGGTGTCTTAATTAAATCTCCTTTACAACACAAAAAAAAAATAAATTATCAAGAGTCAATATATTTTGGTTATAAACCTTTTTTTTTCAGGTGGCTATACTTAATGTATGTGTGGTTATGTTTTTAGGTCTATAAAGATCCAAACGAAATAATGTTTATATAAACTTTTTAAAAGTTATATTTAAGCGATTACAAGTTGAAGCATTTTTGCAATGTGCGACTTAACACGCCCGATGTGTTTGTGGGGTTTAATGTATCCATGTTTGTTTTTTATACGGTTTAGTGATTCCGCCACAACGCGCGAGTTTTATTATAGTTAATCTTTATATTAGAAGTAAACTTATCATTTGATCTACAAATAAATCTATAATGGAGATGTGTTGTCTTCAATTCATTACCAGAGTTGAGTAAAAGAAAAAGAAAACGCTCATTTTATTACAACTCATCAACCAAATCTATACGATCAATTTTATTGGCTATCAACGGAATAGGAACTAAATATTAAATTAATTTAATATATTCTTATTTCTTTCCCTTTAGCAAATTGATTTTTCTTATTTTATCCATGACACGTATGAAGTCCACCAAAGATGGTGACTTTAATTATTGGGTCGGTGCTTTCATTGGAATTACACACTAAGGTGTTTAAACTTTAAACTAAAACAGAGTTAGTTACAAGAAGTCAAGAATCGTTATTTGGTTTTCTCTTTTTTGTTTTTTTACTAATTACATGCATTGTTACATAATTTTACTCCTCACTAACGATGGTTGTTATGGAATTATTTAAATCTTGTTGGTGCATAATGTCAGTAGTTCAGTATCTTGTGTTTTGTGTGTGTCTGTAATCGTGTTAGATTGTTTGTTTTGGTTTTGAATATTGTTTTGCACAAGTTCGCCTGGGATGTAGGCGAACTTGGAAATAAGCGAAGTTATGACAACTTCGCCTAGTATGTTAGGCGAAGTTGTCGAGGTCTATTTAAACCTCACTTGGGCTTATCTTGGAAAAAAAGTTTTTTTTTTCGAACGAACGTGTTGGTGATTATTGATATCACGTGTTGAAGTGTTGCAATACAATTGTGTTTATTAGTATTGTGACGTGTCTTTGTTTATCGGTTCAACGTATTATCTATCTTACGCTCGTATCGTACTACGTGGGGATTCCGCACCCTCGTGTTACGAGATACTCCTGTGTAGATCCGGATGGGAACCTACAATTGGTATCAGAGCGTTTGCTCGTGATTGTGTGGTTCGGGATTATCACACGGGTGTTAAGATCGTTCCGTTCGACTATTCGAGGAACGAGTTTACGTTGAAATACTTAGTTTTTGTGTCTTGCCCATCTCCAACCATCAAATATACCCCAAAACACCTTCGTATACCTCGCAATACATCCAATTAAAACCTGCAAAACCTCGTGTTCATCAGGCGAAGTTGCCGTCATCTTACGTAGGGTTTAAGCGAACTTATAAGGTTTAAGCGGAGTTACTGTGCATCGAAGGTAAGCTTCAAGCGAAGTTAAGCTTCAAGCGAAGTTAAGTCCAAGCGAAGTTACGTCCAAGCGAAGTTATATTAACTTCGCCATCTGATCACTGTTTACCAAAAAAAAAAATAAAAATAAAAATAAAAATAATAATAATAATAAATACTTTCTTTGTATTTCGAGTCGTGTTTCTTTCAACTATGACTTCAATAAACATTACAGAACTGGTAAAGATGGAGGTTGAAGCCGGTTCAACAACTAAAGCTCCAAAAATGCTTAAGGGTACCGATTTCGTTGCATGGAAAGATCGGTTTGAACAGTATGTGAAGTATCAAGATGCTAAGATGTGGGTTTGCATTCAAGACGGATACATTCCACCAACATCCTTGTTTGAAGGTCGTGAACAAATTAAGAAGTACAGTAAGATGGAAGAGGAGGAAAAGAAAATGTATGAGGCAGAGAGTAAAGCTCATGCAGCAATAGCAATGGCTCTTCCACAAGAGATTCTTCATACCTTCAAGAAGTACAAAACTGCTAGAGAGCTATGGGAAGCACTAGAAAATAGATATGAAGGTAATGTGGGAATACGTGCTTCCAAGACAAAGCTGCTAAAAACCCAATTCTCTGTATTCAAGTATTTGAAAAATGAATCACTTGACGATATCATCACAAGATATTATCACTTGATGACCGAACTTAGTAATTACTCCATTGAATACAAGGAAGAAGAGGTAGTAGAGAAACTTCTTGATGCTCTTCCACCGAAATGGGAAATGTACACGGTTCTGATGAGAGAAGATAAAGACTTTGCCAAGATTGATTTGGAAACAGTGGTCAATAAGTTACGAAATTTTGAACTTAACATGGTTCGGAAGGAGACACCAACTGATCAGGTTCAGGATCCGGGAATGTATGGTGCGAAAGTCACTCCAAGCTCAAGTTCAAAATCAGAATCCTCTACCTACTACTCAAAGGGAGAATCAAACTCAAACTCAACTCGAGATAGTCATGTGATTCTCAATATGGATGGCGACGTATGTTTCGTAGATGGAGGTAGTAATCCTTCAAAACCTCAAGCCACAACTGGAAATTTCTCGTCAAATGTTCCAAGCTACAACTACTCACAGATACCCATGAGTGTTAAATCAGCTGAACAGCAGTT
Source organism: Bidens hawaiensis (assembly GCF_021521415.1). NCBI lineage: Eukaryota > Viridiplantae > Streptophyta > Magnoliopsida > Asterales > Asteraceae > Bidens > Bidens hawaiensis. The sequence continues at coordinate 419,520 of NW_027492241.1, read as the reverse complement.
TGCACTCTATGCATCCTTCATTGCATCTTATGAGAACTACATCAAAAGTAAAATATGGATGGCGACGTATTTTCGTAGATGAAGACTATGATCAGATCGATGCTGATGATTTGGAAGAGATGGACCTGCAGTGGCAGATGGCTATGATAGTAAGAAGGGTAAAGAGATTCATGAAGAAAACGGGTAGAAAGTTCGTTGGAGAAAGACCAGGGTTTGATAAATCAAAGGTTCGATGTTACAACTGTCAACAAAATGGTCACTTTGCTAAGGAATGTACAAATGAGAGAGTTGAACGAAGTCAGAACAGGCCTGCACAACAGAATGGGGGAGGTAGTGAGAATAGGGCTATGGTATCTAGACAGAATGGTGGATACAACTGGAATATACAAGTTGAGGAAGTGTTTGAACATGCTAATTTGGTAAACATCGAAACTGGAGGAAGTGAGAGGGAGACGGGAGAAAATCAAGCATATATGGCAGAAGTGAACGGTCAGCTCTCTGAGGTAAGTTCTGAACTTTATTGTGAACAATGTGAAAATCTGTCTGAACAATTGAAAACAATAACTGATCAGTTTGTTAGTTTGGACACACAATTTAAAACCTTAAAAGATCATCACTATACTAAAACTAGAGAAAACAGTTACTCGGTAAAAATAAAAGCTAGTGAAAAGGATATCAGAAGTCTTAAAGCCAGTCTAGCTGAAAAAATACAAGTAATTGATCTTAGTTATGAAGTGTTAGAAGAAAAAACCAAACTAATTGCTGAAAAAGATAAACAGATAGCTGATTACCAGGTAAAAGTGGTGGAACTAAACAGAAAAATTGAACAATTTAGAAATTCTTCAGCAATGCTAGATCACATCATAAGTGTTCAACGTTCCCTGGTTAACTAAGGGGGAATTGGATTTTCTGAAGTTCCACCACCGTATAACAATAACTATATTTATAATCCTAGTAATCAGCAATCTGCTAATGTTGAGATTAGTTAGACAGTTCCAGTCAAAATTTTGACTAAAGAACCTGAAGTTGATAAGAGCGAAACGAGTAAGTCAATTTCTAATGTTGAGATTTCTGTCCCTAGCTCTGTCTCATCGAATTCGGACAAGTCATCCGAATCGGGTGAGATAAAAGAAGAGGTAGTGTTACTAAAACATGGGGAAGAATATAAGCCCGATGAAAAGAATTCCTCCATAAACCCGTTCGTCCCACCATATGTTAGACAAACGGGTAGTAATGCAACCTCGACATCTGCAACAACTGTTGAGACGAAAGTTCAAAACATAAGTTGTTTCATATGCAACAAAGTAGGACACCTTATTGCTGATTTTCCTCTAAAACAGAGAAAATTTAGAGGTATGAGGCCTCCGAAAATTGGGAATAAAACGAATACTAATTATGATACTGGTAAGAATGCGAACACACCAAATTTCAGACATTGGACTAATCCAAGGTGTCAAAGAAATCAGTCTCATTTTTTCCCAGTTAACTACCAAACCAACCTTTATAATTCAGTTAATTCACTAAGGTTTGGATGGCCTCATAGCCAGTCCTCTAGAAGGTTTCCTTTCAGAACTTACAGAAACCATTCTCAAACTGACTTTGGGCAACCAAAGTACTGGATGCCGGTCAACAGATTTAATTGACCCAAGACCAGTAGGTCTTGGGTCCCCAGATTTTAATCTATTTCTTTAATTGTGCAGGAACAGTCAAACAGGGCTGTAAACAATATGTGGGTTGTTGACAGTGGCTGTTCCCGGCACATGACTGGTAACAAGAAATTGTTACGTGACTTGAAATCTGTTCAAGGAGGAAGGGTTAGTTTCGTTGGAGAGAGTGGAGGTAGAATCAGTGGTATTGGAACTGTGACTAATGGAAGAATGAAGTTAGAGAAGGTAAATTTTTTGTGGAAGAATTGAAGCATAACTTGTTGAGTGTGTCTCAGATTTGTGACAAAGAATACACGGTGCATTTTACTAAAAATGAGGCAATCGTTCTTTATCCTGGTTTCAAGATACCAGAGGCCTGGGTGGTGATGAAAGCTCCAAGAGAAAAGAACACGTATGTGATGGATATGAGGTCAACTGAGATGAAAACAGAAGAGTCATGTCTTCTGTCAAAGGCAACTGAGTCGGAGTCAGAGTTATGGCATCGAAGAATGGGACATATACATCTTCGCAAAATGAATTACATTGTCAAGAATGGGCTGGTGCTTGGAGTTCCCTTGAAGAATTTTAACTTTGAAGATCAATGCTTGTCATGCAAGAAAGGAAAGCAACACAAAAAACCTCATCACTCCAAAAAGGTTAACTCAATTGTCAGTACCCTAGACCTACTTCACATGGATCTCTTTGGTCCCGTGAATGTAAAGAGTCTAGGTGGAACGTCATACTGCTTGGTTGTAACCGATGATTACTCTCGATACTCTTGGGTATACTTTATGAAGGCAAAAGATGAGACAGTTCAGTTGGTAATTAACTTGATTACCAAGGTTGAAAATATTGTTGGGAGAAAGGTTAAGTACATCAGGAGTGATAATGGTACAGAGTTCAAGAACTATCAGATGGAGATGTTCTGCTTACAGAAAGGGATAGAACATCAGTACAGCGCCCCGTATACTCCGCAACAAAATGGGGTAGCTGAGAGGAAGAATAGAACGCTAATCGAAGGAGCCATAACCATACTGGCAGATGCTAAACTTCCCGTGGTGTTCTGGGCTGAGGCTGTTGCCACAGCCTGTTATATCCTTAATCGTGTTTTAACTGTTAAAAGATTAAATAAAACTTTTTATGTACTTATGCATGGTAGAAAGCCAAACTTGAATGGTCTCGAACCTTTCGGCTCCCCATGTTCGATATTAAAGACAAACTCAAAATTTGGTGAGAAAGCCGACGAAGGTATTTTAGTCGGATATGTTGTTGGGACACCTAACAGAAGAGTCTTTAATTTATCGAACAGCAAGGTTGAGGTGGTATGTAACACTGACATTACGAGTTACAAATCACCAAGGCCTAGCATGGGACCCGCTGAAGCTTTCGACTATGATAAACTATTCAAATCTTTTAATGTGCCTTACTTGGATTTTGCAGAAGTTGATGAGAAACTTGCTTCACAGATTCTGTATGACGAGGAGGAAAATATTGTGAAACGTCCGCAATACGATGAAAGTCAACCTACCTCGTCAAGTGCCGTTGATACTCTTGCTGCCTCTACTGAAGAAGAATTCTTCAATCCATTTCACACTCAACATCAATCGTACACTGATGAACTCTCTTCAAATTTAGAAAACAATCTGGAAGTCAGTCTGGTTCAGACAACTGGAATTCACAAAAATCACCCTTTGGAGAACATGATAGGTAATCTGTCTGACGGTGTTCAAACAAGAAAAAGTTTGGATGAACACACATGTGTTTACGCAAGCATTAAAGACACGGGTATCATAAACGAATGCTTGTACACCTGCTTCATCAGCCAGATTGAACCGAAGAATTATCAAATGGCTCTAAAAGATAGCTCGTGGGTTGAAGCCATGCAAGAAGAATTAGCACAGTTTGAGAAGATGGAATTATGGAAATTAGTTGAAAAACCACAGAATGTAAATGCTATCGGTACAAAGTGGGTTTTTAAATGTAAGAGAGATGAGAAAGGGATAATCATACGGAACAAGGCAAGACTGGTAGTAAAAGGGTTTAATCAGCAAGAAGGAATCGACTACAACAAAGTGTTTGCTCCTGTGGCAAGATTGGAGGCAATTCGACTATTTTTGGCATTTGCTGTACACAAAGAGATGAAAGTGTTCTAGTTAGATGTGAAAAGTGCCTTTCTTAATGGTAAAGTCGATGAGGTGGTGTATGTTGAACAACCTCCGGGATTCCCTGACCCAGATTTTCCTGATCATGTGTACAAACTGAGTAAAGCTTTATATTGGCTACATCAGGCCCCTCGTGCCTGGTACGCAACATTGACCGATTACTTGCTTGTGAATGGGTTAGAAAGAGGAAAGATCGATAGCACGCTGTTTGTCAAGAGAAAAGGGGGAGATTTTCTACTCGTTCAAGTCTATGTGGACGACATCATTTTTGCTGCATCAAAAGTCGCCATGTGTCAGGAATTTGAAGCAGTCATGAAAAAGAGGTTTGAAATGAGCGCCATAGGCGAATTAACTTTCTTTTTGGGATTGCAGGTAGATCAGAAGAAAGATGGGATGTTTATTCATCAAACAAAATATGTCCATGATGTGCTCAAACGCTTCAAGATGGATGATAGCACCCCATTTGATACTCCAGTTTGCGTCAACCACAAACTAGGTGCTGATTCTGACAGTGATGAAGACGTTGATCCCACCCAATATCGAGCAATCATAGGTTCTTTAATGTATCTAACTGCATCTAGACCTGATATTATGTTTGCAGTTTGTCTTTGTGCTAGTTTTCAGGCAAGCCCGAAGGAATCTCACATGAAGAGAGTGAAGAGAATATTGCGGTATCTCAAAGGCAAGCCTAAGTTGGGATTGTGGTATACGAAAGGGGGAGAACTGGATTTGGTAGCTTAAACAGATTCTGACTATGGAGGTTGCAATCAGAATAGGAAGTCAACAACCGGTGGATGTCAGTTTCTGGGAGGAAGATTGGTGTCGTGGCAGTGCAAGAAGCAGACCTCGGTAGCCATTTCCACCTGCGAAGCAGAGTATATGGCAGCATCAAACTGCTGCTCCCAGGTTCTATGGATACAACAGCAATTGCGCGATTATGGTCTGAATTTCACTCAAACTCCTATTTGCATTGATAACACTGCTGCAATCTCAGTAACTAACAATCCCGTCAAACACAGCAAAACTAAACATATTGACATTCGTCATCATTTTATACGGGATTGTGCTGAGAAGAAATTAATTGTGCATGAAAAGGTTGATTCTTTGGATAATTTCGCCGATCTTTTTACTAAAGCGTTTGACCGATCCCGTTTTCAAAATCTTGTTGAGCTTAATGGGATGACCAATCCCGAATAACCTTGTTTTCCGTTCTATTTAAAAAAAAACATCACTATCGCTTAGAATTATGTCGGTTGCTTCAGTTTGAAGGACACATCTTCGGATATGTTTGGTCCTTACTTCTACTAGTAGATTATGAGGATAACCATTAACCAGATGACTGAAAGTGATCGGGGCGGTTTATGATGGGTTTTTATTCTTTCGCTGAAAAATAGTCGTTCATACTTAGTTAGAAGGACACATACTCGTATGTGGTCGGTCCAGCTGATCCATTAGATCTTCATGATAGCCGTTTACCTGAAGACTTTGACTTGATCGGGGCGATAGAATTTAAATTTTTTTTAGGGAGATGATATAATTTTTCAAGTCTATAACTTCGTAAGAAGTTTCAATACAATGTTTAAAAAAAAATTGATCCAACCATGGAAAGTGATAGAAAAACTAATTCTGTGTGCTTAACTGGTGAAGTTATTAGGCCTAAAAGACTCTAGAACAGCCATTGTATGTTATGGTAGCTTTCAATGGTGCGTAAAAGTAGAAGTGATACAAACTAAATCTCCTCGATTTAATGTGGAGAATCATTCTGAGTTGTGCATGTCTCCATATACATCTTTCCGAATGATAGGCAGAAAAGTGATTACCCAGTCATACACGAGCCCGTGATTGTTTAGATTCCCGAGAAGATAGTGTCAAGTACCTGCAGTGATCCAGATTCGGGACTTGCAGTTGTCTATAATTTGAAGCTGTATTAATGTCTTTAAAAAAAAAACATATATGTTGTTAAGCCTTCTGAAGCTTATGTTGTTTCAAATATCAATAAAGAGGCAAGAAAGAGAATGGGAAGAAGACTCTAAAGATCGATGTGTGCTTATTGTTTAATCAGACACTACGGGTCGAAGTCAACTTGGGGTGACTTGGGGAAAGCCAAATACGCTTTGAGAATAGATAGGAGGCATCACAAACTCTCATGTGATGTCCATCTAAAGTTTGAGCTTAATTGAACCTAATACGTATCACAGAAGCGATGAAAACCATACTAAGTTTTATACCTGCTTACAACCTATTTCTTTATGTCATAATATCGCTGAACATGGATCTATGTGACAGCCACTTAATTAGTATGATTCCTGTTCGGATCTTTTCTAAAACATGCAGGTTCTCGTCAAGACTGAAATTTGATCCCGTTTATTTTATTACTAAAATTTTCATTGCCTATTTTGTTGTATGGTTTAAAACTTGGTTACTTGGTTCTTTGATGGTAAAGTTTAAATCTTTAACGGAGGTTTTAAAAGCCAGTTGCATTTTGATCAATTTTATAAGGTTCTGTTTATAAATTATTATAGGCGAAGTTACTGGTAAGCTACATAGGCGAAGTTGACCACCAGGTTGACTATAGGCGAAGTTAATAGTAATCTACTTAGGGGCGAAGTTGTCACAGGGGAGAAGTTAAACTTAACTTCGCCTATGTATTTTCAAACCTATAAAATGTGTAACAGGGGTCAACTTGGTCAAAAATTTTCCAAACTCTTATACATCGGCGAACTTATACCCACACTTCTAACCATCGGCGAACTTAAACCTTGAATCGAACCTCATTATTATCTGTTTCTTGTCCGTGATAAAGGTGTGTAGGATCGGTTTAACCTGTAATTCATATTAATGGTGTTAATCAAAAGCCTTTGTGGTCCGATTTATGACATAGTTTGTGCAACCCTTTAAACACTTGTTAAACTATCTGTTTCTACTGTGTTTGTAACCCATTTAGTCTTCTAGATCTCAATAGAACTATCTTTTCATGTTTTCATTCTCAAATGCTTCAAACAAAACCTTGATCGGATCTCTGTAATAAGCCGTTTCAGATTCAGGCGAAGTTAGGGTTTAGGCGAAGTTGTTCTCAACTTCGCCATAGGTTTAACTTCGCCTGCTCAAGCTTATTTTATTTATGAGTTCTGGTTTGTTCTCAGGCTAAGTTAGGGTTTAGGGCGAAGTTGTACTCAACTTCGCCATATGTCTAACTTCGCCTGCACATTAGATGTTATCATAACTTCGCTCATGGTAACAGGCGAAGTTATGATCTGCCACGTCAATGCTCTAACTTAGACCGTTTGTTGTGCAGATATGGCTGCCGTGGCAGGGGCTGGTGGTGCTGGTGGTGACGAAGGTGGTGACAACAACCGACAGTTCTTTCCTGGTCACAACATGTATATCACTTTGGATCCGGATGCTAGTGGTATCGACGACTATCGCGAGATCATATCCTTCCTCGTTCGCTCACGTATTTTTCACGCCATCACTACTACTCTCCCCATTTCTCTACCAAATATTGAAGACTTTTGGCGAACGGTAGAATATGACTGTAGAGTTGATCCTCCGGTTATGCGCGCTACAGTGAACAATCAGGTGGTACAGTTCTCGGCAGATCAAATAAGGGTCGCTTTGCAGTTCGGGGCTGAAACTACAGATGATCCAACAGATTATCCGGCTCCATTCAGAGATGGTGCGTTTCTACGTATGGGTTATTCGAGTCCGTTGGGTGACACTCAAAGGAGAAAGGGATTTTTATTAGATCAGTGGCATTTTCTGATGCACGTAATGATAGTGTGCATGTCTGGTCGTAAAGCTAGTACAGACGGTATGGGGGCAACGATGCAATCTGCAATGACTGCCCTGACTTACAACAAGCCCTACAGCTTTAGTCAGATGGTGTTTTATGAAATTGATCGTCAGAGACGCGCGGTCGCCAGGGAAAGATTTTTGATGTACCCGAGATTCCTACAAATGATTCTGAATCACGTAGCCCCTGCGCTTCCTCAACGACGTCCTATCCGTTATGTTGAGAGTGTAAGTAAGAGAATTTTTGCGCAATGTAGGTCATCAAGTGCTCGTTGCAAACCAGAGCTTCGTCCGCGGCACACTGCATTGTTTGGTTATTTGGTGAATCCTGCTTATATTGCTCCTCCAGGAGATGAATTTCCTGACCCGGCACCGCAACAGGCTAATGTTCCTCAACCACCACCTGTGGTACAGCAAGCACTGCCTGCTGTTCCTGTTGCAGCTCCGGAAGAACAGGTCGATCTTGAAGTCGCCTTTGGAGGGCAAGGGTTCTTTGACATGGAACAAATTGATCCAGCTGCTGAGGTTCGAGCCCCAGTAGCTGAGGCATCTGGTGTGCATGTCTCTATGGTCGCTACGTCTGTGGCAGATTCTGAGAGAACCGACTCTGATTCCTCTGCTGACGATATTGCTGAAGCACAACAGATTCTGGTCAGACAAGAAAGAATACATGGCAAGAGAAAGAAAGACTCGGATGACAGTGAATCTGACTATGAGGAGGAGTTAGACAAGTTGGTACGAAGATCGAAGAAGGTCAGAACTGGTGAGAGTTCAGGAGTTGGTGAAAGCTCAAGGGTGGTTCGTTTCTCTCCACCCTCGTTATCTGGTATGACTATGGTTCCTGCTTCTATGACTGTGACAGTGCCGATTACCTCAAGTGTTCCCGTGGTGACCACATCGTCATCCTTTGGTGTTCCTCCGACCACGTTTCAATTTACAGCACCAGAGATAGTCTCCTTGCCACCTCCTACTGTCACTCCATCGGAGGTTGCTACTGCGGGGTTGCCTGTTTCTATACCATCCGCAGTTACTTTTCAGACTACTTCTGATAATCCAGTTAGTTTGGGAATTCCTCCACCTTATGCTCAAGACATTTCTCACATGCGTTTTGATTTTGATGCTACTTTGTCTGATTCTGAAAGGATAGCGGCTCTTGAACGGGTAGTTGCTGAACAGTCAAGAATCAATCTAATCCAGACTCAAGCTATCCAGCGACTTGTAGCAGAAAATCAGATCCAATCATCCCTCCTTGTTGAACACGGTAAACTATTTGATGCTCTACAACAGTTCTTAGCATCTCAGGGGGAGACGAGCTGCAAGGGCGACGAGTTGAGAACCAAGAAGAGACAAGATAGAGACGATGATCCCAATGCATCGAAAGGTACAGGTGGTGAGTTTCCAAGAACTGAACAAACTCTTGGGACTTCCACATCTCAGGGGGAGTCAACTGGTACATCAGGTGGATCAGGTGGTGAAAATGTCGTGGTTGTTGATGAAGAGGAAACGTTGGGTGATGACGATGATTTAACAGATGATTTGTTAACTATTGATGAGATTGAAAAGATAGGAGAACAGATTGTGATTGATAGTGAGATAGAAGAAGGTGAGATTGTGGATGATAGTGTAGAACATGATATTCCAGATGTTGACAAGGTGAATGTGAGTCAAGATATGGATGTGTCTGATGAGTCTGAGTGGGAAGAACAGCCGAGATGGAAAGAAGGCTACGCTCAGTGGTTTGTTAAGACAAAGAAGCCAGTGGTTCCAACGATGTTCAAAAAGAGTTACAATATCAAGGGGTATGCTGAGTCAAAGATGGGTATTATTTGCTGGCTGTATGATGAGCAGTTAAAGTTATTTGTGATTAAACTCTTTGATGGGATTCGGTATTTTAAGAGGACGTTGAGATCGCTCAATACCTTGCCTGAGTGTGAGGTGAAGGATTTGGCTAAATTGGGATTGATTAATAGGAGTCATGACAATATGGCTAGAATAATTGGGAAGATTGTGTGGAATGAAAGTGTGAAAGAGAAGAAGTTTGAGTTGTTAAAGCCTCAGAAAGGGAAGTTAGTTGAAGATAAGGAAAGAGGAATGCGAGCTGATGACAAACCTTGGATAGTGATGAAATATAAGCCGATTCGGTGTTTGAAAGAAGTGCCAATGAAGATAATGCCCAAGGATGTTTTAAAGAGTCTCAAGTGGTGGTACGTTGATAGTCAAACAGCTGAAGCTGTTATGGAAGATGAAGACGAACAGGAGATTCTGAGAGTGTATGATCCCATGCACTTGGTAAATTTGTCTCAAGCTGATTTGCAGGTACTAAACGATAAGAAGATATTCTACATTCCTGCGTGGAAAGATGAATCCAAGAAGTACCAGAGGGTGGTCTCTGTCTGTGTAAGACAGGGCGTTCATGCTTGAAGACGGGTGACACGAGATTTTTGGAATTACTAGACACGAGAATGAAGATAGAGATATGAAGCTACTGCCAAGGGGGGAGTCTGTTGGTGCATAATGTCAGTAGTTCAGTATCTTGTGTTTTGTGTGTGTCTGTAATCGTGTTAGATTGTTTGTTTTGGTTTTGAATATTGTTTTGCACAAGTTTGCCTGGGATGTAGGTGAACTTGGAAATAAGCGAAGTTATGACAACTTCGCCTAGTATGTTAGGCGAAGTTGTCGAGGTCTATTTAAACCTCACTTGGGCTTATCTTGAAAAAAAAAAGGTTTTTTTTTCGAACGAACGTGTTGGTGATTATTGATATCACGTGTTGAAGTGTTGCAATACAATTGTGTTTATTAGTATTGTGACGTGTCTTTGTTTATCGGTTCAACGTATTATCTATCTTACGCTCGTATCGTACTACGTGGGGATTCCGCACCCTCGTGTTACGAGATACTCCTGTGTAGATACGGATGGGAACCTACAAATCTTAAGTTAAAGCGTTACATCATTATTAAGAAAACAATGTGGCTTTAACAAGTAATTCCCTTTATATTTTAAAGTTGCATTGTAGTTTAAAGTTCCACCATTTCCTTGTTAAAACATATATGTCTCACCATTTTCTTCTTTTTCCTTTGCCGCACCATTAACGTGTTGAAGCCCCACCCTTTACTGCCTTAGCTTTGACGCCTCTGCACGGTGTTCCGAGCATTAAAGTCCGGTTTGCAACCCCTCTTACATCCGCTAGCAACCAACCTAACAAGGTTAATTATTTTTACTATATAACATAAAAATAAAAACGTATGTTGAATGTATTCACTCTCTTTTAAAAGTCGTTTTTAATATTACATAAATTAAAGAAAATTCAATTCTATGGACTAATTATTTTGGTAAACTACAATATATAATGTTATTAGCATTCGAAAAGATAATGAAACTGGACAAACAATTACGAAGTTCAAATTTGATTTTTTACCTGGCTAATTACAAAATTATCAACTCCAATAACATTAATTTACCTTGATTAATAGTCCAAATTTTATATATATGTGTGTGAGTACATGTATGTGTAAAGAAGTCGAGACCAATCCAAATAATTAAGTCAAGTCATTTAAAGACTTTAGTTTAAAAAAGAGAAGGTTTTGTGTTTAAGTCTTTTGTGACAGAAAAATAGTTTAATGGTCCGTCAATATTACAAATAGTTGTTTAAAAAAATTGTACGTGTAAAGGAATGGTAAAAGAGACAATAATGACAAGTTGTTTTGTGGTAGGCTTTTGTACCATTAATAAAAGGTAATCAAATCATGTGGGTGGATAAAGTAATGGAGTAACTTGATGAGAAAGTATACCGGCGGCATGAGGCACTATCCAATCATTGAAATCGGCTGGGGTAATTTCGTCATTTAATATAACAAAACATAAATATTAGTGGGAGCGCATTCATTCATAGTTTCATACAATAAAATACATTACTAAATATATAAATGTCTAGTTACGACTAATAGAATAAAAGATTAGTGGGGGGTTTTCGACTTCTCGATTAGTGATTATAAAAATCATGTTGTTTTAAAGACCTAATAACAATTATTGATCTTTTAAACAATCATATTTTCACCTTTGTGCTAAATTAAAATCCATCGATTTGCTCTCATAATTACATTAATCACACCGAAAGTTTTTATTTCCTAAATTTTAATTTCATTTATTTATTTAGTCTTTTAAGATCGCGTGAATTAGACATGTGTAATGGGACATCATAATGTCTTTGTATGGATGGATAAAAGTCCTACAACATGCCCTATGCATTACGAAGCGTTATAAGGATATGAACGTTTTTACAATAAAGCTCATATAAAGTTTAATGATTAGAGGGCATTAAAGGACATTATTCATTTAACATGTTTTTTTACTAAAAGAAGTGATGATGATGTGACGAAAAAATGTCCCTTTAAAAGACATTAAAAATTACACATGGCCTTAGAGTCATGATGTTGTGCATACGAGGCATTTTGTTCATTTTGCGTAATCAAGACCGTCATTGTGGTTGTATTCCTTCTTCGCCTCCAACCTCTTTATCTACGAACTCATACTCAATTAATGTATTTACCAAGAATTGCAAAATGCATTGAAAACAACATATACAAAATCAAAGATCAACATCGTGAGTGAATATGATGGGACATGACAAGCGACAGTTATGACCAATGTTTAGAAACCGAATAAAACCGGCCGGTCGGCCTGGTTCGACCGGGACCCGTTATGCATACCGGTTCGGTTCACACGATATAAAACGTTTACTAACAACCCCGCACGGGTTTGGCGGGTTGTTGTTCGATCGGAGTCTGTGAACGGCGGTTGAACCGGTAAACAAAATGAAATGCGTGTTGGGAAACGAAGTTGGGTCGTTTCCAAGCTGAAAGACTTAATAAATATCTCATACGCCAACCAACTAAGCTTCTTTAATGTCTTTATAAATCAAAATTAAACCATACACACACACACACATATATATATATATTGTGTGTATGTGTGTGTATAAATGAAGTGCATAAAGGATAAATGGACATATGTTATGACGCCATCCGGGTCAATGTCCAGGCCGACTTCTCGGGTCGGTCCTACCTGTGACCCAGTAAGACGTTCGTGTCAATGTCTGATCCGGGTTTGAAAACATTGAGTATAACGATCGAGGCACTAAAACCATCATATTTATCATGTTATGCTCTTCATTTTTCTTTGGGAAATTCTCAAAATGACCATATTCTAGAGACATAAGCATAAAAAGGTCGTTAAATTTCAAAATTTAAGAAAAATCATGGGGAATTTGAATGGGAGCGACATTTTGGGAAGCGTTCCGCAGCTTTCATTGTCTACTAAAAAGGTGTCACGTGTAGGAATTCTGACAAGCCCGAACAAATATGAAGAGAACCCGTCGGCTCCGTCCATTTTAAGGAAACATAAGAACTCATTGGATTCAACTGTTTTTAAATTTTTTTCGTCCTCGCCGTCCAAGTTTACACCAAACTCGTCTTCCTCGTCTAAGTTTGCACCAAACTCGTCTTCCCCTTCAAAGTTTGCACAAAATCCTTCTTCCTCGTCCTACTTCTAAAATATTCTATTTTTAAGGTTTTAAGTTTATTTTTGTTGGGCCAAGGTTTTGTGGTTTGTACTTAATATTGTAATTTTGGGCTTTGGGTATTGGGTTGTATGTGAGCCGAGAACACTTATGTGTTCTCGGTGGGTTTTGGTGCTTGGGCCGGCCTAGTTGGTTGTTATCCCTATATATAGAGATGTGATGTATAGGGTTAAAGGTTGTTCATTCCTAGTATTGTGATCAAGTATTGTAAGTGCTTAAGCACATGAAGTATTCAATAATATACATGTGTTTTGAAGCAACCTTGTGTTATTTACTAGTTCTTATTTGTGTTATTGAATCACCGAGTGTTGGTATTCCGCACCAATACTCATTTGGTTGATATCATATTGTAGTGATCCAGATTCGGGACTTACAATTGGTATCAGAGCCTTTGACGAATTCAGGCTCGTTATTGTGATATCAACGATTCGAGAATAGCATCTACGGTGGTTATAACATTTTTCCGGTGGAACAGTGACCGGAGAAGAGGAAGAAAGTATTTTTGTGAACAGATTGACTTTGATTTGGAAACAAATCAGAATCCCACTTTCTCGGGAGTCTGTTACAAGTTAGTTTAAGAGTTTTCTGGTTTTCGGCCATTGTTGGTTTTCGGCAACTATCAGTTCTCGGCAGTCAATAGTTTTCGGCCACTGTTAGTTCTCGGCTACTTATTGTTCTCGGTGACTGAGTGTTCTCGGCCAAGAGTGGTTTTCGGTCAATATTTGGTCAACAAATTGAGTTCTCGGTCAATCTTAAGTCAACTCCAGAGTTTTCGGTCAAAGATCATAATACCTGAGTTCTCGGTCAAAAGTTTGGACCGCACTTCAGTTCTCGGTCAACATGCTTCAGTTTACTCAGTCCAGTCTGTTAGTTTGGGCTTGTTTCTTGGACTTATTTTTAATTGGACCTAAAACAATCAGTAACTTAATTGCAATGGCCCAGTTAACTAAAGGCAGCAGCTCCATCAACTTGTCTCTTCACCAAGAACTTGATTCCATCAAGGGCACCGCTACTCGTATACCTCACTTATTGTCTCACGAAGGGTTCAGTGAATGAGAATTCCATTTTGAACACTATGCCAAAATGAAAGATTCGAAAATTTGGAGAAGCATTGTGAGGGGACCTCAAAGGATCACTTATCAAAGGGAGAATTAAGACGAGGTTCTTGTAAAGCCGGTTGCTAATTATGATGATGATGATTTTGCTAAGGTTGAAGAAGATGAGAAAGCTCTTTCAACTCTAACCATGGAACTTTCACTTGAGATTGCTCTTCAGTTTAGAGAACTCCAAACAGCTAAGGAGTTGTGGGCAGCACTGATAGAAGTTTATGAAGGAAATGAGGATATGAAGAGAAGTCGCCAAGATCTATTGCGACCAAAGTTTACTATGTTCAATCATGTTTTGGGAGAGACATTGGAATCCCAACTTCAAAGGTTCATATATCTCGTAACTGAAATGAGAACTGCAGGAATCATTCTGCAAAACTCAGAAATTAACAACAAGTTGGTGAACTCTCTGCCGAAAAATTGAGACATGAATGTTGCGGTTATCAAAAAGACCAAGGATCTGAACAGAATGAGCATGACTGAAATGATAGCCACCATTAAAGCCTGTGATATGGACGATAAGCAGCAGGCAATAAATCACGCTAGTTCTTATAGTGCTGCGGGATAAAACGTTGCTTCTAACAGTGCTCTTATGTCTCAAGATAGCTTTTCACTGTTCAAGCCTACTCAACAAACACCATAGGGAAACTTTCAGATGTTTTCGTCCACTCTAGGTCAAGCATCATCATCTAGCTCGCCCAATCCAACACCTGTCTTTTTCACAAAATCTAGTCAGTCTACAAATGATTCTGGTAAAACCACTCCCAGTATAAACTCCAACCAGATTCCCACTATACCTAAAGAAACTCAAGAGAATATCTCTCTAATGGCGGGATTTATGAATTGTTATCATGCCTTTCTGGCCGGAGACTTGGTTTAACCGGCGGTTACTGCTGAACTAGATCAGATTCATCCCGATGATGTTGAAGAAATGGACATCTCGTGGCAAATTGCCATGGCAGTTTTTCGTGCAAAGAAGTTTACTAAGAGGAAGGGTAGAAATAATTGGAACATACCTAATAACCAAAAGGTGGGTTTTAACAAAGAGACCCCCAGATTCTACAACTGTCACGAGCCGGGTCATTTTGCTCGTGAATGCACTAATCCAACTAAAGATGGAAATACGAAAAGGGCATTGGTTCCAGTTGGAAATGCTCGGGGTGAAGTTGGAGGCAGTTCGGGTAATGGTGAAAGAGGTACGGTTGCTCAAACGTTCTCTTGGGAAGGTCAGATGGATGCGCTAAACATTGAAAATCAGACTGCAAATTTCGCAACTGTTGAAGACTTTGAAGAAGAAAACACTGCTGGGGAGAATGTCAAGGAGCTCCAGTTTGCATACATGGCGTTCACTTCTCCGGATTCATCTGAGGTATGTTTTCAACCATGTTCTTTAAATTGTGGTGAGAAAATAGAAATGTATAAACTTCATAATGACAGTCTAAGTAGAGATATGGAAAGAATAAAATCAGAGAATTTTAAACTCAAGAAAAATGAAAAGGGATTTTTAGACAAAATTGAATCTCTTAACAAGGACATTAAGAAACTTAAGTCTGATTTTAGCGTAAAAAGCTGTCACCATCTTGATGCTAAACAAGAAATCGCTGATCTGACTGCTAAACTGGATGCTTCTAAGTTAGAAATCTTAAATCTAACTAGCAAGTTTGAAAAGGCTGAGTTTAATTTTAAAAAATTCGAAGGTTCCAGTAAAGTAGTCAACTCAATGATTGAAAACCAGCTGTGGTGGAAAGAAAATGAAGGTGAGGGGATAGGATTCAGTCAAGTTCCCCCACCATACAACCACAACTATGTCCCTACTCTTGTCACCAAAGAACAGGAAGAAAAGATAAAGGATTTGAAGTATGGTAAACAAGATAAGGGTGAGGGGACCGGTTCTACTAATACCGGCCCATCTGCCTCAAGTATGAACGATTCTAATGTGTCTACTTCATGTGCAGAAAAAGTAATTGTGAAGGAGTGGACTGATGAGGATGACGACCCTAGCTTTGATTTTGATAATAATTTTGTTTCTAATGTTTCTTTAGAACTTCCTGTTTTAAATTTTGTTATTCCGACTGTTTGTGTGGGCTCTGTTTTAAAGAGCAAGGATACTTGTGTGGTTGATTCGGTTTAAACTTCAAACTCTAATAATGTGGTTTCTAATAAAACCAAAATTTCAAAAAATTATAAAACATCAGAAAAATATGTTGCACCTAAGTTTGTCAAGGAAGGATGCTCTAATGACAAACAAGGTGACAAGTTCAAAAATGGGAACATGAATTCTTGCAAATCTAAGCAGACTGGTCCACACAACCAGTCCAGACTAGAAGCTACCCAGAATGAGTTTTTCATAAAACGCCAGACATATTTTAACTGTGGCACTCATGGTCATATTTCCAGAAACTGTCCACATCGTCCGTACATTCCCTACTATGGATTTTATCAAAGGAATATGCCACATAATGCATACAGGCAAGGGTTTAGACATTATTCGGCTAGTTCCTTTGACGATGATTGGAATCGAAACAAATCTGGCAGGTTTAGTCCTCATCAGACCAAACCTAACATGTTCAAAAGAAGGGTCAGTAAGGGTGTTTTAAGTTCTAAATCTCACATAAACACTAAAACTAGACCAAAACAGGAGAAGAAGATGGTTTCATCTCCTTCTACGTCAAAAACACCGGAGATCATGACAACCATTTGTACTTATAATTCCAAATCATACAGACATAAATGGTTGCCTAAATCTCCAGCGAAAGCATCTAATCATTCTATTTTTGATGATCAAAAGGATATGTCATGGCAATCTGTGACAACTGTAGATGAGTCAGGGTCACCCAGTGTAAGCATGGACTGGGTACCAAAAACAAACTAATCCCGTGCTTCGTGCAGGGACAGCTATGGAGGAATATCATCAGACCTTGGTATGTTGATAGTGGCTGTTCTAGGCACATGACAGGGGACATTACCCAGCTACACTACATTCAAACATTTAACGGTGGGTACGTGTTTTTTGCGGAAGGAGAGAAAGAAAAGATCACTCAAAGGGGTACTGTAAGTAACGGTGTTTTAAAGTTTGAAAATGTTAATTTTGTTCCAGAATTGAAGCATAGTCTCTTAAGTGTGTCACGGATTTGTGACAAAGACTTTTCAACTTATTTCACTAAGAAGGAGTGCTTAATTCTGAAACCTGGTATTATCATACTAGAAGACTGGATTCTTGTTAGATCACAACGAAAAGATATTGCGTATGTGATTGACATGAACAAAAATGTTCCTGACGAAATAGCTTGCCTTTTTTCAAAAGTGTCAGAACATAATGCAATGCTTTGGCATCGTCGACTTGGTCATGCTAATACTAAAAACCTAAATCGTCTTGCTAAAAACAATCTAGTGCGTGGTTTACCAATCAAGGATTTTGTGACTGTTGAAAAATGTGTGTCTTGCGCTTTGGGAAAACATCATCGAAAATCTCATAAGCCTAAGTTAATTAATACCATTTCGTCAGTTTTTTAGTTACTTCATATGGACCTCTTTGGGCCGGTTCATGTTTTAAGTTTGTCTAGTAGCTCTTATTGTCTTGTTATTACTGATGACTACTCACGTTTTACATGGGTGTTTTTCTTGTCAAATAAGAGTGAAACTGCAGATCTGATCAAGAAGTTTGTGGTGTTAATGGAGAATCAGCTGAACATAAAGCTGAAAGGAATCCGTTGTGATAATGGAACGGAATTCAAGAACACAGTTTTGAATCATTTTTGCTCATAAAAGGGGGTGCTACGTCAGTACAGTGCTCCACGGACGCCACAACAAAATGGTGTCGCTGAAAGAAGAAACAAGACCCTAATCAAGGCCGCGAGAACGATGTTATGTGACTCTAAGCTGCCACTGTTTTTCTAGGCAGAAGCCATTAACACAGCCTGTTATGTTCAGAATCGGGTAATAATCAACAAGTCCAAGATGAAGACTACGTATGAGATTGTTTATGGTCATCAACCCACTGTCGCACGTTTCAGAGCTTTCGAGTGTCGTGCACGTTGCTAAATCTAGAAACCACTCCAAAGTTTGGGGCTGCAGCAGATGAGTGTTACTTCGTTGGATATGCGGGAAATACAGCATATAGGGTCTACAACAAGTCAACTAAGCAGATTCTGGAGTCCTATGAAGTTCGTTGGTTAGAAGAAAATGAGTCTGATGCCCGTGTTGGTCCCGATTGGTTATTCGACTACAATGAATTTTTTAAGCCCTTCAATGTATTCCCAGTTTTCAACACAGAATCTCAAGATGGTCCCACAGTGGAAATTACACAAGACAGTCCTCAGTCACTGTCTCACATTTCTCCGTTACTGGATGATGAGGTTACTGAGCTGACTAGTGCTTCGACCACAACTGATAATCAGCCTAAACAATCTTCCGTGACCGATTGTTCACCAATCTCGTCTGAGAATACTGCAAATGTTGAGGGGGAGAGTTCCGTTCGTCAGATTTTCAGGGAGCACACTGTTTCCCGACGCCATTCCAGATGAATACGTTGCCGGCACCTCGTACTCTCACAGTACAACAACATCTGGCTCGAAAAATCCCCTTACTGATTCCGGGGAGAGCGTAACAAATCTTCAGCCTAACAGTGATGTTTCTGATCATTCAATTCCTTCAAGAATCCAAAAGAATCGCCCGATTGAAAACATCATAGGTCCCATTGAAGCGATTGTGTCCACCAGAAGTCAGACCGGACACATAAACAGTTGTATGTTTTCCTGTTTCATATCTCAAATCGAGCCAAAGAATGTTGAGATGGCCCTTCAAGAACCTAGTTGGGTTGATGCTATGCATGAAGAACTGAACCAGTTTGATAAGTTGAAGGTATGGAGATTGGTTAAACTGCCGGAAGAAAAGAAAGCTCTTGATACAAGATGGGTTTTTAGGAACAAGCAAGATGACACCGGGGTTATTGTTCGTAATAAGGCACGACTGGTAGTTCGCGGGTTTCGCCAGGTTGAAGGGTTAGATTACACAGAAGTCTATACTCCAGTAGCTAGACTTGAGGCAATTAGAATTTTTCGGGCATATGCATCGTATATGGGGTTCACAGTATATCAGATGGATGTTAAAACAGCATATTTGTATGGTGAGGTTAAAGAGGAGATTTATGTTGATCAGCCACCGGGTTTCGTCGATTCCAAGAAACCAAATCATGTTTACAAACTAGACAAGGCTCTGTATGGGCTACATCAGGCTCCTCGTGCGTGGTATGCTACGCTGACCGCACATCTTCTTGATCATGGCTATAAGCGTGGAACGATTGATCAAACTTTGTTCCGTAAAAATGTCGGAAAAGATTTGATTCTGGTCCAGATTTATGTTGATGACATCATCTTTGGATCCACCAGTGTTGACTTGTGCAAAGAATTTGAGGGTGTAATGAAGAAAAGATTTGAAATAAGCTCGTTGGGTGAAATGACAACATTTCTGGGTTTACAGGTTCGTCAAAGTCCAACAAGAATTTTGTTGCATCAAGGAAAGTATGTTGAAGATATGCTGGCTAAGTTTGAACTTCAAGACACCAAGAGTGCTAATACTCCAATGGCAGAAAGACCGCTACTGTCATCTGACCCTGAAGGGAGTCCCGTAGATCAAACGTACAACCAATCGATGATCGGGTCTCTGATGTATCTCACAGCTAGTCGTCCCGACATCATGTTGGCAGTCTGTCAAGCTTCCAGGCTAACCCTAAACTCTCTCATTTAATAGCTGTTAAACGTATTTTTACATATCTGAAGGGACAACCGAAGTTAGGTCTTTGGTATCCCAAACAATCAGATTTTGATCTTTATGCTTTTGCTGATAGCAATTATGGTGGAGATGACATTGACAGGAAATCCACGTCAGCCGGTTGCCAGTTTCTCGTAGAGCGCCTCATCTCATGGTAGTGTAAGAAACAACAAACAGTGTCCACCTCAACCGCCGAAGCAGAGTATGTTGCCGCATCCGCTTGCTGCTCTCAGGTTATCTGGATGAAAAACCAGTTGCTGGATTACGGTTTGGAATTTCTTGACACTCCTATTTTCTGTGATAATGATGCGGCGATTGCTATTGTGAAAAACTCACTCCAACATTCTAAAACCAAGCACATCGATATTAAAATTCATTTTATTCGTGACTGTTTCGATCGGAAATTTATTCATCTTGAACAAGTCTACATCGATAACAACGTGGCGGACTTATTTACAAAACCGGTCAGAACAGCAAAATTTAATGTGCTTGTGAGTTTTCTTAAGATGCTTCGTTTCGAGGATTGAGTCTTTTTGGGGATAAATTTGTTCATATTTTTGCACAAATTTAGGGGGAGAAAAAAAAATAGTGTGTGTGGGTTGAAAAATCAAAAATGTCAAAAATAATGTGTGTGTGTTGTTTTTTTTTTTGAAAAACAAAAAAAAATAATTTGAGCTTTTCAAGATTCATTCTCGCTTAAAATTATGTCAGTTGCTCAAGTTTGAAGGACATATACTTGTATATGGCTGGTCCGGTGTTCTACTTGTAGTTTCACAGGATAGCCATTTACCTAACGACTGAAAGCACCCGGGGCGATTATGATGTGTTTTTTGTGTTTCGTGTTCTTTCACTTAAAATTATGTCTGTAACTCTGAGTTGGAAGGACATGTGTTTTCATGCATGTTTGGTCCGGTTAACCACTTGTGGTTATAATGGATAACCATTTACCTGAAGGCTTAAAGTGACCGGGGTGACTGAATTCTTAACACGTGTGTGTTATTTAACTCCCTGGGAAGTGATATTACTATTCAGTTAACGGCTTTTTAGAAGCTTTAAAATTTTTAAAAAAAATGAAAATTGATCCAACCTTTGTAAAGTGATAGATAAATTGTTTCTGTGTGCCTAACGGGTAAAGTTATTAAGCTTAAAAGGCTCTAGAACAGTCATTGATGTATATGGTAGCTTTTCATGATGCGTAAAAGTTAAAGTGATATAAACTAAATTTGCTAAACTTAATGTGGAGAGTCATTTTAAAGACATATGCATGTCTCCAGATACATCTCTCCGAATGATAGGCAGAAAAGCAATTACCCAGTCATACACGAGTACGTTAGTGTCTTGATCACCAAAAATATTGTATTGTCAAGCTATTACTATTAGTATTATTAAAAAAAATTGATGAATGATGATGTTTACATTTACTTACTTATATCAAAGTTATCTAATAATCAAGGCTTAAAGGGTCAAACTAGAACTACAGAGATGGGGGCACACAAGTAAGTCCTGTCATGTCTCGAATGAAAGGCTTGTTAGTTTACTGGCACTAAATCCAACGTTCAACCTTAAAACTAAGCCTGCTTTGTTTAAAATTCTTTTGATCAAGCACTAGGGGGTTGGAGTCAAATTGGGGTGATCTGGGGAAAGCCAAATACGCTTTGAGAAGAGATAGGAGGCATCACAGGTCCATGAGTGATGTCCATCTAAGATTTATGCCTAACTGAACCTTAATCGTATCACTGATGCGATGAAAAATCATGCTAAGTATGGGATACACGCTATCAATCTGTCTCTTGTTGTCCTAATAACGTTGAACATGAATCCTTGTGACAGTATCTTAAACGATATGATTCCATGTTCGGATCTTTTCATAAAAGGGCGGTAGTTTTACTAAGAACTGAAATTTGATCCCGACTTTAAAAATAAAGGGAGCTGTCTTACTTGTGTGTGGATAATTTTTTTGTTTTATTTGATCTTATCTTATTTTATTTTGTTTTCCCTTGTATAATCTTATTATTTTTTCTCGAAATTACACTCCTCGAAATGCTCGTGTAAATTAAGTTTTCTTAACTTTGGGTTGAAAGATTTGGGTCACTCTACTGTTGGATCATGAACCTAATTGGGCTTTTGATTGTTATCGGCCTTGTTTGAGCCCATTAAGGGTTTTCGGCCCGCTGATCTTGGTATAAGTACTCCTAAAAGGTTTCTTTGTCATTTTTATTACTCTACAAAATCACAAACTCTCTAATCACCTTAGCCGAGATCATCCTTCTCAATCATCCTTGCCAAGATCAAAACCCTTTTCAATAATCACAATTTAAGGTGTTCTTCTTTGACTAGCAGGTACTGGACGAGAACTTCTTTAAGGCTTATTTTGGTGTTGCCATGGATGGTTTGATGAATTAACCATTGGATTTATGAGTAATTAGGGTTTTTGATGGGAATGTCAGTATTGATTTGAGGTTTTTAGCTGATGGTTTAACAAGTTAATGCAGGTTTAATGGAGGATCTTAGGGATCTCGGTGTGTTGAAGATGATTACACGAATTCCAAGGTGGAATCCAAGGGGTTCTCTGTCCCCAGCTGTCAAAGAAGTTCTCGGTTGACTTTGGTTGACCGAAAACTCCATATCTTGACAGAAATCATTGTTCTCGGTCTTGACTGAGAACACCTGTTCTCGATTAAATGTTGACTGAGAACCTTAGTTCTCAGCTAATTATCATTGATTTATGTTGACCGAGAACTCACCTGCTGACCGAGAACTCACCTGTTGATCGAGATCTCTTCATTTGGGCCTAATTCTCACTGATTGGGCCCAAACCTTCACTGTGGTGTAAATTTGGGCCAGTCTAATGCATTTTGGGCTGTCACATGAGTTTTATTTGGGCTTGTCTATATTTAATAACTCAAGCTTCTCATTAATCTTGAATCAAATGTCAATCACTATCATATCAATTTGTTGATTATCTAACTTGATGCGTTAGGTGCAGATATGGCTAATCAGAACCCGTTAAAGTATGTTGATACTCATAATATAGCTGGCCACTTGTATGATCCACCCTTGGCTCAAAAAATTCAAGTCGATGATAGTAGGACTCAATACCTGCAGGATCTCTCATGCTCTTGGGGAGAATCCTGTCATTTGCAAGAAGATGATTACTGATTTCTGGAACAATGCAAAGATCAATTCATAAGGGGCAGATGGAGTTCTTTCAATCGACTCCAAAATACAGATGAAGCCGGTCATTGTTACTGAAGCCATTATCAGAGAGGTACTTCTGTTTGGGGATCAACCCGACTACCCAACAGAGTACTCTGCTACTGAAATTACTGAAGTTCTCACAAGAATGGGATACGAAGGTACTTATCCACCAGCAATAAAGAAGCTGTTTCACCCATACTAGAGATACTTACTGCACACGTTCTTTACTTGTGTCTCGGGAAGAAAGGGAGGATTAGATGAGATCAGTCACACCCAGATGTCTGCCATTGTTGCTCTGATCATGGATTGGAATTACAACTATTCCAAGTTCGTTTTCAATGAAATGATGAGCAGTCTAAGGGCAAAGAAGAAGGAGATGTTCTTGATGTATCCAAGGTTTTTACAGATGATGTTTGATTCTCATTACACCGACTTGGTTAAATCTGTTGAGACCTTGGATATGAAGTCTATGGGACCCAATTCCTTTGGGTTAATGAAGCAGTCAAGAAAGGGAGCCAAAGTGGTTTATAGGGGATTAAAACCTCTAGTAAAATTCGGTCGTTTTCTGAGACCGAAGCTGAGCCTGTCGTGGCTCAGGTTGCTGACGAGCATGTGGCATCTGCTCAACCACGTGCTGCAAATTCCAGATGAAGAGGAACACCATGAATCAGTCACTCTTACTGAAGATGAAAGAATGAGAGCTCTTGAAGCTGCTAAACTATTCTTTCAGTCAACTGCTTTGAAGCCTCCTCAAACAGTTACTCAACATTGAAGAAAACTATGTTGAAGAACCAGCTGCTGATCTCATTCATCGTAAACGAAAAAGGTATGATTTGAGATCGAGCGAGTTGGATAGTGAAGTCGAAACAACCAACGTGACACCAACACCAGCACCAGAATCAACACCTACACCAACACCAGAATCAACACCCATACCAGCACCAGAATCAACTACCAGCCCTGTTGCTGAACCATCTTTCCAAGAGTTGCTGTCCAGTGACTTTGTCAGTGATTTTGACTTTGAGACAGAAATTCCATACTCAAACCCTTCAGATATTCCCTCTGGTTCATCTGGTCCATCCGATCAGGGTCAATCAAGCTCGGGTGTTTCAGATAAGGTTGCTCAGATCCTTGCTATGCAGGAGAACTACTTTCAGAATAATGGAAAAGGCGTGGTTCTTGAGAACGCTCCTGTAGATGTTCAGGCACCGCAACGACGAGTCTTTGAACTCGAGCAGGATTCGGTAATTAAGGATGTCCGTATTCAAGAACTTGAGGCTAGCAACTCAGACAAATATTCCAAGATTAAGGAGTTGCAGTCTGGTATGGGAGGTTTAACAGCTATGTATCTCGATCTCCAACAAAAGTTATTTCAGAAATTTGAAGATGAGTTCAAGAGTGATGAATATGTATTGTATCAGCCTCACACTGCTGACCAAAATAAAGATTCCACTGTTCGTCCAGTCGACAACACTGATATTAGCAGATAAGAGGAATCAGAGTCTTTAAGGCAATACATGGAAGCACCACCAATTCCCAAAGAGAAATCACACAGAATTCAGAAGAAATTACTTGAAAAAGGAAAGAAGAAATTGATGGTGATGAAGAATTCTGATCAGAGCGTTGTATCATCAGATAATCCAGAAAGGTTTGTTGTCACTCTTGAAAAGGGATTTTCTGACAGATATGGTGATCGATTTGGATTTCTATCTTGGGGTTTTGATGCAGACAAGAACATGTGGTGGGTTTAGAGAAAGTCAGGAAAAACTGAATACGATAAGAAGATGAAATGTAACACCCTTGGCAAACACAACATCGTCCCACTCTTAGGCTGTAACATCCCCAAAATTTTGATCCAAATTTGACAACTTAGGAAAGTTGAGGGATCAAAAATAATATCAAGACAAGACATGAGAAGATATTTAATAAGGAATTCTAATTAAAATAAGGAAATAAAAATATTTTAAGTTTACTTACAAGAAAGAAATTCCATCCCACATTGGAAGATGTAAGAAAGTGGAAGTATTCCACCAAGGTATAAATAAGGGAAATGGAATCCATCCCACATTGGAAGTGGTAAAGAAATGGAATCTCTTTATAAGAGATAGAATATCCATAGTTATATTCTTTTATGAATACCATGCACCAAGTAGTTCTAGCAGAGGGTGCGTAGCACCCGACGCACACACGCACGCGCACGGGCTCGGCTTTGGGCGAGGACATTGGCGACGGCGACGTCGAAGGGCGTTGAGCGCATTGTGGCGCTTTGATGGCGCACTTTGCACTTCGCACGCTCGCATCGCCGCGACCCTCCTTAGTATTTTTGGACAACGAGAATTAGACCAGAAGTGACAAGCTACAAAATATGAAGGACTAGAAACGAAAAATAATATATATGGACCCATCGCGCTACGAGTCCAAGAAGACGGCCATCGCGTACCGCGATGGGCCGTGATGACACAACATACACGTGTCACACTCTGGTGACACGTGGCAGCATACCAGGACACGTGGCAGAATGTGTCAGACCACGTGTCGGTCGCGCTACGCGACGAAGCCAGGAAGAGGACCCATCACGTACCGCGATGGGATCCAATTTCAACTATAAATAGATGGGGCTACGGCTCATTTACATACATCCACATCCACTATCTCTCTAGATTTTCACTCTCTACCTCGGTTTGCGTGCCGAACATCGTTTTGCGTGCCACCGACCCGACAAATATCACCTCGTAATCCGTGCCAAATACCCCGGTGTGTTCCTCGAAATGCGTGCCACCCAAAAGTAGCCCGACATCCGCCTTGAAGTACGTGCACGACCCGGCGACCGAACATTGCCTCGATTTGCGTGCCAAGGAAGGTGGATCAAGAACGCCTCGATAAACGTGCGTATAGAGTAGAAGTGCTGCCCATATAAACTTAGGAATATCTAACTCCGAATACCGTGTGAGGTAAGGAGTTCTGCCTAAGTTATTATTTTATTATTATAAATGGCTTAGACCATAGTCGAGGGTATAGCCCGAACCTTGATTACGATTAAGAATAAAATAACTTTTCTTACGCAAAGGTTATAATTAAATATAGTTTCTTCTTGATTAAGAAACGTAAGCAAGTTTATTCAAGGGATATAATTGAATAGCATTTCTTTATCTTTATGAAATATATAATATTCATATAAGAAGATGATAAAGTTAATGTTTCTTCTTGAAGAAGAAACATGGTATGTAAAAGATAAACAAACGAAGGGACTAAAGGTCCAAATGTTTTGAATAAACAAATATTTTTATCAAGGTTAAAGCTATACGAAATAGACTAAAGGTCTAAACCTAGATCGCTGATCTAGTTATTTATACAAATGTTATTCTCGTACTATAGGTCCGAGGTAACAAAACAAGAAGAAGAGAACAGAAAACGGGAATCAGTAACAGAAATTGATTATAAACAGACAAGGTGAATACGCCCCAAACCTTTTATAATGAGTCTGAATGTTTGCATAGGATTTACGAATCCTTAAAACTTTGTGTACAATAATAAGAAACGGACACTCTGATTAAGAGTATACATGTGTCTGGATCCAAACATACATGGTGACTCGGCATTTCCCCGAGGCCATGCATATCATCAACATGCCTCTGAAGGTCTACGGGACTGTTCAGAGAAATGATATTGTGTATATAATTAATTGTACATGGTACTTAGGGTAATTTGATCCCAATTTAGTTGGGTGCCTAATGAGTAGTCACAAAGGTATTATTGTTGGTTTCACAAAGGTATTGAAAAGATATTTTAGAGTCAGCGTTATTCACCAGCTTTGTGCTGACGTATTTTCCCACCCATGTTACAGGGAAACAAGAAAGGTTAGAACAGACAAGCAAGAAGGAATAGAAGATTGGAGTTATAGTCATTAGATGCTATCTGATGGCTCAGATATTTTATTCGAAAATATTATAAAAAGAGTTATGTTTTATAAAGAAATGTATTTGAATTATCAAGCGGGTATTTAAACCCGAGATTTTAATAAGTTTTCAATATAAATATTTTAAAGAATTCCGCTATAAACCGCAACTCTAATTTATTTACAAAACAGGTACCAACTTGTGGTCACACTCCTAGCGAATTAGGTATCAGAGCTGGGTGTGACAAGTTGGTATCAGAGCCATCAATCTTAGCGAATTAGGTATTTAATTATACCTACGCTTTGATTAAGGATAAGTTTTGGAAAACTTATTATACAAAATACTGATTCAAATTGATACTTAGTCGAAAAGTATCTAGATTTCAATCAAAATTGATACGGATAAGATAAAAACAAAATAAATAAGATGGGAGCGTTTTCCTATCCCTAAAATCTAACCTCGCACATATGTCTGATTGTCAATCTAGCCAAGGATCATGTCAGCCTTGATTTGGTAAAGGAAAAGGATTTATGGGAACGTCTTTTCTCCCAATTCTAGTGATGAAAGTACATGCCAAACAAAAATGGAGGAAGATTCAGATTCATTTGATTTTAACATTCCACTAGCTAGGATTATTCAAAATCAAAATATGTATGGAGACGTATCAAGTAGATCCCAGAAACCAATGATGCCAAAGGAAAAAGAAGTAATGACTTATCAGGAAGAATATCCGCACGAAAAAGAATATTTTCCGGCAACTCAAGATCCTTACTTTGTTCACATTCAAAATGAAGAAACAATGAAAGAAATGGAGGTGGAAGAAAAAGAAAAGGAGACTAGCAAGAAAGATAGCAAGATTAAGAAATTCGTCATTCGATGGAAGAAATAGAACCTTAGTAGAAAGGATAATTGTAACAAAAATATGCACTCTTGTAACTATAATAAGATGAATAAAAGATATGTTTTAAGTTCTTCGAATATTGGACTTATCTTTTAAATTTTATTGTAGTATGTCAAGAGAAGAAAGTGCAAACTCTCACAACAGTCCTCCCAAGAAATCAGGAAACGAAGAAAACATTAATAATAAAGATAATGAAATTCCCGCCCAATATAAAGAAGGAATTCAAAAGATTATTAAAGAAGCTATCAAAGACATTTCTATAAACCAAAGTCAACCAAAATCTAACAAGAGAAGTCGAAGTAAGTTTGTTCCTTCAAGAAAGGAAGAAGCTTATGATAGCTCTACGGCAAATAATAATCCAAAGAACAAGAAACGAAAGAAACTCAAAATCGGTGGATGTTCGTTCAAAGACTTCAAGTATTATGAACCAAAGGAGTTTCAAGGAGATAAAGGAGCCATCACAACCGTGAGGTGGCTTGAGGAGATGGAAACAATAGTGATAACAAGTAAGTGTACTGATGAAGAGAAGATTCAGTATTCTGCCTTAATGTTTAAAGGAGAGGCGCATGAGTGGTGGAATGCTCTGTTGATGAGCAAAGGGAGAGAAGTGATGTATAACTTAAGTTGGGAAACATTCAAAGGTCTCATATTTGAGAAATTTTGCCCAACTCATGAAATGGATCGAATTCAAACCGAGTTATGGAATCACAAGGTTATTGGCACAAATCTTGGGGAATATAACACTAAATTCCTAAAATACTGCCGACTGGTTCCATATCTAGTAACTCCGGAATATAACAAAGTAACTCGTTACATATATGGACTACCAAGAGAAATAAGAGACATGGTACGATCCAGTATGCCAGAAACAGTTGATTCGGCTATGGAATTAGCCGGATACTTAATCAACAACATGATAAGGAATCAAGAAGAAGAAAAGATGAAAGATAAAGAAACTAAGAAATCAAAAGATTCCGGAAAGTTAGAGAAAGAAGAAAGTACTCCCAAGTTAGCCTGTAAGACTTGTGGAAAGAAACATACTGGAAAATGTCGACTAGAAAATACGAATAATTGTGCATACTACAAGAGAGCAGGACACACAATAGAAGAATGTCGTAAAAAGATAGGAGTATGTTTTACATGTGGAGAAACGGGTCACTTTAAGATTGAATGCCCGAAAAGAAAAGCTAGTCAAGATTAATGAATGACAATATCACATCAAAGAAATGTCAAGATAGACTAGCTAACTTTTGTATATTAATTGTAACTCGTTCTTAAACGAGAAGTTTTGTAATCAAAGAAGGGTATTTAAACCCCTAAGTTATAAATGAAATATTAGCATATAGATCGTGTTAATACACAAGAATGCTTATATTCATTACCTACAAAGAACAATCAAGAGGTTCAAATATTAAGTTCATCCGAAACTTAGAACAAGGAAGACGTTGAAAAATTTATCATCTAGGAGGATGATATACCAAACGTTAGAAAATATGAAAGGACATTATAGTATCAAAAAGAATTCGTTCAAAGAAATACAATTGATGGAATATTATTACCTACCTAGAAAGGTTGATAAAAATGTTAAAGAAAAAGAGCTCGAATATATTCAAGAAATACAATTGCTAAGTATAGCAAATGAAATTAAACCAAAGTACAAGAGTACTGCTGGAAAATAAATAACATCATTGATCAAGATCAAGGATAGAATGGATTCGATAGACTGAATCTAAACAACAACTTAGTGGAATAGATTCAACAGATTGAATCAAAACAACAATGTAGTTAACATCAGTAAATGTTTAGAATATAAAACGGTAAGGTAAATAGTTAAACACAACTGATCAATGTGTTTATCAATTTATATTTACTAATGATATTCTGAACTATTGACTGGTTACATCATTCAAGGATATAAGTTAGCAACAAAATAAAGACCATAATCATTCTGCACACAGATTATAATAACAAGGACCATATTAGATAGAATCAAATCAACAATTGAAAGGTAAGAACCATTTACTCTTAAACCAACGAATCTCGAGGACGAGATTCATTCCAAGGTGGGGAGGATGTAACATCCCCAAAAGTTCGATCCAAATTTGACAACTTAGGAAAGTTGAGGGATCAAAAATAATATCAAGACAAGACATGAGAAGATATTTAATAAGGAATTCTAATTAAAATAAGAAAATAAAAATATTTTAAGTTTACTTACATGAAAGAAATTCCATCCCACATTGGAAGATGTAAGAAAGTGGAAGCATTCCACCAAGGTATAAATAAGGGAAATGGAATCCGTCGCACATTGGAAGTGATAAAGAAATGGAAGCTCTTTATAAGAGATAGAATTTCCATAGTTATATTCTTTTATGAATACCATGCACCAAGTAGTCCTAGTGGAGGGTGCGTAGCACCCGACGCACACGCGCACGGGCGAGGAAGAGGACGATGGCGATGGCTACGGCGAAAGGCGTTGGGCGCAATGTGGCGCTTTGATGACTCACTTTGCACTTCGCACGCTCGCATCGCCGCGAGCCGCTTTAAGAGTCGCCTTAGTATTTTTGGACAACGAGTATTAGACCAAAAGTGACAAGCTACAAAAGATGAAGGACTAAAAACGAAAAATAATATATATGGACCCATCGCGCTACGCGAGGAGTCCAAGAAGAAGGCCATTACGCGATGGGCCGTGATGACACAACATACACGTGTCACACTCTGGTGACACGTGGCAGCATACCAGGACACGTGGCAGAATGTGTCAGACCACGTGTCGGTCGCGCTACGCGACGAAGCCAGGAAGGGGACCCATCACGTACCGCGATGGGATCCAATTTCAACTATAAATAGAAGGGGCTACGGCTCATTTGCATACATCCACATCCACTCTCTCTCTAGATTTTCACTCTCTACCTCGGTTTGCGTGCCGAACATCGTTTTGCGTGCCACCGACCCGACAAATATCACCTCGTAATCCGTGCCAAATACCTCGGTGTGTTCCTCGAAGTGCGTGCCACCCAAAAGTAACCCGACATCCGCCTTGAAGTACGTGCACGACCCGGCGACCGAACATTGCCTTGATTTGCGTGCCAAGGAAGGTGGATCAAGAACGCCTCGATAAACGTGCATATAGAGTAGAAGTGCTGCCCGTATAAACTTAGGAATATCTAACTCCGAATACCGTGTGAGGTAAGGAGTTCTGCCTAAGTTATTATTTTATTATTATAAATGGCTTAGACCATAGTCGAGGGTATAGCCCGAACCTTGATTACGATTAAGAATAAAATAACTTTTCTTACGCAAAGGTTATAATTAAATATAGTTTCTTCTTGATTAAGAAACGTAAGCAAGTTTATTCAAGGGATATAATTGAATAGCATTTCTTTATCTTTATGAAATATATAATATTCATATAAGAAGATGATAAAGTTAATGTTTCTTCTTGAAGAAGAAACATGGTATGTAAAAGATAAACAAACGAAGGGACTAAAGGTCCAAATGTTTTGAATAAACAAATATTTTTATCAAGGTTAAAGCTATACGAAATTGACTAAAGGTCTAAACCTAGATCGCTGATCTAGTTATTTATACAAATGTTATTCTCGTACTATAGGTCCGAGGTAACAAAACAAGAAGAAGAGAATAGAAAACGGGAATCAGTAACAGAAATTGATTATAAACAGACAAGGTGAATACGCCCCAAACCTTTTATAATGAGTCTGAATGTTTGCATAGGATTTACGAATCCTTAAAACTTTGTGTACAATAATAAGAAACGGACACTCTGATTAAGAGTATACATATGTCTGGATCCAAACATACATGGTGACTCGGCATTTCCCCGAGGCCATGCATATCATCAACATGCCTCTGAAGGTCTACGGGACTATTCAGAGAAATGATATTGTGTATATAATTAATTGTACATGGTACTTAGGGTAATTTGATCCCAATTTAGTTGGGTGCCTAATGAGTAGTCACAAAGGTATTATTGTTGGTTTCACAAAGGTATTGAAAAGATATTTTAGAGTCAGCGTTATTCACCAGCTTTGTGCTGACGTATTTTCCCACCCATGTTACAGGGAAACAAGAAAGGTTAGAACAGACAAGCAAGAAGGAATAGAAGATTGGATTTATAGTCATTAAATGCTATCTGATGGCTCAGATATTTTATTTGAAAATATTATAAAAAGAGTTATGTTTTATAAAGAAATGTATTTGAATTATCAAGCGGGTATTTAAACCCGAGATTTTAATAAGTTTTCAATATAAATATTTTAAAGACTTTCGCTATAAACCGCAACTCTGATTTATTTTCAAAACAGGTACCAACTTGTGGTCACACTCCTAGGCCCTAAGTCGGGGTGTGACATAGGCTATCCCACATCGGCTGTGGACAAGAGAGATCCTTGGTTCATAAGTAATGTCCTGCCCCTTAACATCACCAACGCGTTTTGGGCAACCAAAAACAAATCCGTGAGCTCTTCGTGGGCAGAGCAGACAATATTGGTGGTGCGAGGGGCCGGGGTGTTACAGGTGGTATCAGATCCACTCTTGTGCCGTTCAGGATGATGGGACATGCCTCATCGAGGACGATGAGTCCAAAGGGGGTTTGTTTGTAACACCCTTGGCAAGCACAACATCGTCCCACTCTTAGGCTATCCCACATCGGCCGTGGACAAGAGAGATCCTTGCTTCATAAGTAATGTCCTGCCTCTTAACATCACCAACGCGTTTTGGGCAACTAAAAACAAATCCGTGCGCTCTTCGTGGGCAGAGCGGAAAATATTGGTGGTGCGAGGGGCCGGGGTGTTACATGAAAGACTTTGGTTCCTGGACTAAAGTGGATTTGAGTGATTTAATCAATTCTCCATTCACAAATCCTTCTAATGACAAAAGAGGAACAGATTTCTGGAACTTTCTTAAGCGTCAAGGTCGATAAAGGCTTTCCAGACATGCCAACTGCCGAATCCTTCCTGAAGAAAGCCAAAGGTGTCTTGGATCCAAGGACCGGGAAAACTATGGTGAATGTAATGTGGCCTCCCACAAAGAAAGCTGCTTACATCCCTGTATCAGATGCTATTCCTGATGGTTCTTTGGAGAATATGAGTTTTTGGTTCTATGACTCTGTAACTGCCACAGTCATTACTAAACGAAAAAAAGGGAATGGTCAATGCCGGTTCGTGGACCCCAAGGGTTTGTTGAAGTTTGGAGAAAAGGACATCAAGACTCTTAGCATGTTTCAGATTGCGGCTGATCCACTCTTTGAAGCAGCTGCTAAAGAATACACGAGCATGGTTGCGTCCATCATTAACAACAAGTTCTGGGCTGGAGCATTGAAGGATGCAGATATTGACTAAATGATCAAGATTAAAGATAAAGCTACAAACCAAGGGGGAGATTGTTGGGCCAAGGTTTTGTGGTTTATACTTAATATTGTAATTTTGGGCTTTGGGTATTGGGTTGTATGTGAGCTGAGAACACTTATGTGTTCTCGGTGGGCTTTTGGTGCTTGGTCCGGCCTAGTTGGTTGTTATTCCTATATATAGAGATGTGATGTATAGGATTAAGGGTTGTTCATTCCTAGTATTGTGATCAAGTATTGTAAGTGCTTAAGCACCTGACGTATTCATAATATACGTGTGTTTTAAAGCAACCTTACTAGTTCTTATTTGTGTTCTTGAATCACCGAGTGTTGGTATTCCGCACCAATACTCGTTTGGTTGATATCATATTGTAGTGATCCAGATTCGGGACTTACAATTTTAATATTATATAAGTATAATTAATTTCATTTATATTTGTTTTATTTTATAACTTTTGAAATATAACTTTTATATAGTTTCAAATATACCGTTGAGACGTACTTATTTTATCTATGTGTCGACATAAAAACTTTATTCAAAACCGATTCTGGTCAAATTTATGTCAAAACTTTAATAACAACTTGGTAGACTTGGTTTTCAACAAAATATATATCGGTACGTAGATAAAAAAGTATCGTACCAATCTCATCCCTAATGACTAGGATGATATAAATAAGTATCGTCCCCATATAAAAATAAGTACAACCCCAATACAGTGTATCTCTCAAACATGTCCAATTATCATCCTAGTCATCAGGGATGAGATCGGAACCGTACCGGTATTTACTGACACCAAAACTCAAAATTTGGGTACCTATTCAGTACCGGCGTTACCAAATCGGTACCAATTTTGGTACTGGTATGGGTACCGATGCCGAATTTGCTCATCCCTACTTGTCATACACTACCAAAGAAATCACATCTCTCAAAGTCTGAACGGGTGATTGCATGTCGTGGAGGTGGTGTTTTTCTAGGATCGACCCTTAGAGCATTCATTGTCTATTCGTTAAACTTTCTAAGTGTCTTTTGTAAATTTTAGGAACTTGTTGTGGGTTGGAGAGAAAGAAAATGTTACTGTTTATTAACAAATTTGAAAGAAAAACATTGTTTGCACCTATTGGTCTTTTAATATTTTTTTAAAGTGGTTGTGAGTGGACGAAGGGTAAAAGATAATGATAAATATATAAAATGTATTATTTAATTAAAAATGAGAAGAAAATGTGTGAGTTTTAGGGTTTGTTTTGACAATTTTATGCTAAATTAATAAAAAATAAAGATAAGATCTTAGTATCTATGAAAGTTAAAAGATTATAAACTTCACATTTTGTGCTTTTATTTCTTTAAAAGTAACAAAATACATGTTTAAAAACATAATCCAATATCTATGACATGTTTTGAAATAAAGATAACATCTTAATATCTATGACAGGACCATGCCACCCCCATATGATGGATGATGCGGTATCCTGTTTTGATAAGGGGCTTCGAGAAGCCATCGAAGACATAGTTGTATGTGGAGGCCCGTTCTTTGGTGATCTTCAATGGAGACTTGCATCTTTACCGATGCGCTTGGGGGGTTTAGGCCTTCTTTAGGCTCATGATGTTGGGGTTTACGCTTTTGTAGCGTCGAGGGCTCAGTCTTGGAAGCTACAGAATCACATCTTAAGGAATAGCGGGGTTGTCGACCTGGACTCAGACTACGTGCAGGCCCTGGAACGCCTAAATGGCGCTCTCCCAGACTTTGACATTGGCGGTTTCTCTAATAAGGACACCGCCCCACCAAAGCCTCAAAAAACTTTGGCGAATGCCCTTTTTGGCAAAATCGCTCAGAGCCTGGGAGAATTTTTGGATTGTCCCCCCGACAGAAGGCGGTTATTGAGTGCTTACAAGGTCCTCATGCCCAAGATTTTCTTACCGTTATCCCGATTGATGGCTTGGGCCAAAGCATGTCTGCAGTCGAGTATATGGCCATTCTTAAGTACCGTTTGATGATCCCAATGTACCCAGAAGACGAAACATGTCCGATCTGTCGTAAGGCTTGCCTGGATAAATTCGAAGAGCATGCGGTTCATTGCAAGGAGATGCCTGGGTTCAAATCCCGACATGATTGGGTGCGGGACGTTCTTTGGGACATCTTAAGGCGAGCTGGGATATCAGCTAAAAAGGAAGCCCCCGTAAACTTCCTTACAAACCCCACAGAAGGGAGATCCACTCTACGACCAGCAGATTTTCTCGTCTTTGGTTGGGCCGGGGGAAAACACGCTTGTGTTGACCTCACAGGGTTATCTCCTTTAGCGGGTTTGAGGGATAATGGGTTTGTAGCTGGGCAAGCAATGAAAAGGGCTGAAACGAAGAAGGTGGAGAAACATGCTAAAGCCTGCGAAGAGAACCAACATGTTTTTGTCCCTCTGGCTTTTGATACCTTTGGCTCCTTGGCACCGGAAGCTATCCGGTTCCTAACCAGGGTCCAACGGGTTGTGCATAGCAATGTGTCGACTCCAAAGGGGCAGGGGTATGTCTTTAGCAGGTTAGGGTTTGCAATTCAGAAAGGGGTGGCGGCGCAGCTTGTTGCCCGCCTACCTGCTATGTTGATGTAATATCTATGTTTCTATATAATCAAAAACGAAATTAAAAAAAAATTATATATATATATATATATATATATATATATATATATATATATATATATATATATATATATATATATATATAAACGAAAACATAAAAATCCTACGTGTCGCGATGTGGTTGCTCCCCATTTTATTGGAATTATCAGAATTGCTTGATTTTTAAATGAAGGCTTCTAATGCATTTGACCCGAATTCATGGGTATGGGTCTTACCAAACCCAGATATTCCTTAAACGGATTATAACATCTCATTAAATTAAAAAATATTTTCACCAAATTATTGATGTAAAAATCTTATAAAATAGGATATACTAAAAATTAATATCTTTTTTATTTTAAAATTAGATATATATATATATATATATATATATATATATATATTATTTAAATTAAAAAACCAAATTTATAGTCTAAAAAATAAACGTGTCTTGGGTCTCATCAAACCATAAGTATATTATTAACTTTCATAAATTTTATTTATAATTAAAAAAACCAATTTTATAGTAAAAAAAATAAACGTGTCTTGGGTCTCATAAAACCATATAGCTTTTAAATCGGGTTATAACATCTCATTTATATGTGAAACAATTTATCATCAAATCATAAGTATATTATTAACTTTCATACAATAAAAAAATATAAATTCAAAAAATAAATAAATATTAGAACAAACAATATAAAATAACCCCTGTAATACGGGGGATAAAAACTAGTATATATATATATATATATATATATATATATCAATTATCCATAATCCAATCTTATAATTATTGGGTCCAAATATTTATATATATATATACATGTTTTTTAATTATAACGTGAATCGCCGTTTAAAACATTAATATATTTAATTCATATGGTCTAAGGGCCTTTTTCTTCCAGTTCGATCGAGTCATTTAAATCCTTGGGATTGACCCTACACTTGTGCACTTTCAACTCCTTTTTACTTTGTTATTAACTATGATATTTTTACAGTGTCAGTTTAATAACTAACTAGCTGGTGTGATCTATGTAGGGGTGAGCAAAAAACGGTTTGGAACCGTCAGAACCGAGGAACTGGAAACGAACCGGTGCCTCAGATGCGCTAATGTGTATACCGGTACGGTTCTCGGTTCTCAGAATTTGCATTAAACGGTTCCCGGTTCGGTTCCGGGTAAAACCGGCGGTTCTAGACTTGGAACCGAAGAATCGGAATATTCAAAACGTTTTATATAAATTTACCAATCCCCATTTTTTATAGAGTAACTTATTAACCGACATCCATTCAATCATATTTTTTTTCAAATCTTATTTCTTTACGTTCAACAACTAGCAACCATGATCAATTTTGATTTAAGTTATCAAGGTAATATAATATAAAATGATATGATCTTCCATTAATCTGTCGTTGCTAATGATTTATTTAACTTCAACACTTAGGTTTTAATAAAAAATATAATGGATCTTCATGTTGTAATCTAAATTAGTTTTACCGTGAAAGAAGACAAACAATTGTATAAACCTGTTTTGCAATTTGCAAAGTTTGCCTAACTCATTTGATAAATAAATGATCGAAACGTTTCTAGCCAGAACCGATTAGCGAGAACCGGCTTTAGCGGTTCTGGAACCGAACCGGTTTACTATAATAGGTTCCGGTTCCGGTTCTATTTTTCACTCATTTTCGGTTCCGGTTCGGTTCTCGCGGTTCTGAACCGTTGCAGAGCCCTAGATCAATGATCCAAACACAGCTTACATACATGGAAATTCCAATTTTATTATTGTGTGGTCCTCCTAATTTTTTTTGAACCGCGAAGATATTGTTATAAACAAAAGAGAAACCGTACGAGCAAAGTAGCAAGTAGCTACTAGTTAGCAACAAAGAACAAACCCCGCAATGTGAATTATGTTTAATTGATTCCCTAACTTTGATAACTATTTTAGAATTTGTATATGGGTACCATTAAACATGGGCATGTTGCAGCCTAACTAGATTTGTCACTATTTACTCTTATCTTCATTCTTCAATAAGGGTTTGCCTAATAACATGACATTGCCTTCCATATAAGTTTTGTCTATTTTAACTATTTAACCCGGATTCCATTCCCATCGTAGTCCCTCTCCCTTTTATTTCAATGCTTGTAAAGTTTATAGTTTATACCTCACATAGATGCAACCATATATAGAGGGAGAGTTTTATATATTCATTTATAATTTACCATGTTAGAAATATATGTATTACATATTTACGGGTTGACTAACTTTAATATGTTGTATATCATCAGTTTCTGTACAGATTTATAAAGTATATGTAATCAACCATTCATTAGTAGGTTTTAATAAACTAGTAGAATAAATAGTTTTAGATATTGAATTTGTTTATTCAAAATCATTATTATTTAGCATGAGAAAGATATGGAAAATAAATCTAGACATTATAAGGAGTCCATGTGACAACCTTATTTGTTACCAAATTATATTTTGGTTCTTATTCTTAAATTATCTTCCAAATTATGTTTTGGTTCGTTATTTTCCTAATTATACGAATTGCTCATGTACTTAGCGTGGTAGCACGTGGAAGTGTCGTTATTGTGGGACTGACTCACATGATAGAGGTACAAGCCTTTTAGAGAGGAGGTCTTGCGTTCAATCCCAAGCAATGAGAAATTTGATGTAATTATGAGAAAGAGCAGTGATAACATTTTTCGTTTAAAAAAAAGGTGCGTAGAAGTCTAAAAAAATTGACCATTGACAACACATTTTGTAATAGTGTAAATATATACTTTATTCTCATATTTGAATAGTTCATAAAAAATAATATATCTAAGCATTCATGATGTATACAATCTAAAATAAAGGCATGATAACTTCACTTGCAAACCGCATTTTGCAACATGCGTTTGCATGTATCGTATAAAAAGATCGTGAAAACTAATTTGGTAATCTCTTTGTGGGATTAGGATGAGAATGAGCATATATTATACAAATGCACTATTATAATTTGATATTGTCTCTTGCGGGATTAGGCTCATGCGAAGTTCCTACCGGGAAGCTTCCCGGGCTGTTGGGGGGGGGGGGCGCTCAGTTAAAAAATAAATACAAATTAAGTGTTATTTGTATATGAAAATCCCAATCACCTTCATCACATAATATATTAACTATAACATTTTAAATATTGTAAACAAAATAATATTTTAAAATAATAACAATAATAATCTAAAAAACAAGAACTACTACCATGTATGCGTGGCATTATACTTTTACAACTTAATTTTTCTAAAATAAATTGTCAAAAAGAAGACGGTCGCCATCTATCATCTATGTAGGACCAATTCCGTTACGTGGATTCCCAAGCACCACACTCCCCGTTGCCAAGTTGTTACCATGAAATCTATAATAAAGTCATTAATGTCTTTAGACCATCCGTAGCTCGCTCGTGTGGAGGGGTTAGTTTTTGAGAATCGTTAAAAAAATATTTTGGATTTAAGGTGAAATAAAGAGCTTTTTTGGTTAGCTTTAAATGTTGTAATTTTAAATTGTCTTATTTGGTTATGATTTAAATTTTGAAATTTTTTTTTAAAAAAAATATGCTTAAACTGTTGGAAGTAATTTCAGACTTTAAGTCACAAGTCGGTGAACTTGTGGGACTAATATTGATAAGCTGGTCATAATTGGTTGTGTTTTCTAATTACGTTATGTTTTCTAATTGTATTGTAATTATAATAGGTAATGTCTTTGATAACAAGTTAGGTTAGTCCTATATAAACATGTCATGGTTAGACATTATAGATTGTGTTGTGTGAGATGTAACCAAGTAGGGTTCATCTGGAGACACACACGAGATGTAACCGAGTTAGGGTTCATTAAGAGATGTAACCGAGTTAGGGTTCATCTAGTGTGAGTTTGGTGTAACCGTGTTAGGGTTCATCAAGGGTCAAACCGAGTTAGGGTTTGATAGAGTTTGTAATCAGTTTTTTGAGCCATATTTTCTGATTGATATAAACGAGGGTTATTCGTTTAATTTGTGTGTTGATTATCGATACGGGATTTGATAAACATTTCTCAAGTAAGACTATAACTGACAACCTTTTAGTTGAGAGCTATCCGTCTTTGCCACTAGACGTCTAGACCAACTGACCAAGCTAGTGATTATTTAATTGAGTTTAAACATTAAATATACCTATTGTTTTTCATAAAAATATATAATTTTTTTATTTTTTTTAAAAAAATTCCAGGCCTAAGAGGGTGTCGGGTTGAGGGCCGTCGACCACCTTGCCCTCCTTGATGACCCTTGCCTGAATTGCGCATCCTGTGGAAGGGCCAATACAGTTAACCGTTGTGCCCATGGAGGCGTCGTCCTTATGAAGAACCGTGAATCCGTGATCAGATGAGTAGAGTGTAAGAGTGTAACTACACATAAGTTTTTATTAATTGTATATTTGTTTGACAGATATTAATAACGTATACAAATAAAAAAGTGAAATAAATTTCTTATTTAAAATTGGATTTCTTAAAAGTTTCCTCACATATTTTAAGTTTTCTCATATCATTTATTTATTTTAAAATCCCGAATGACTTTTTTTAGTTAGTTTTGTTTTTCATCTTTCACACTACTTTTTCCAATTTCTTTATAGTTTATATATTCTAAATTCTCTACAACCATGAATTCAAAGCAACCCTATTATTTTTTACATAATTGCTAAATGACGACACCCCTAAAGAAAATGTATTTGCATGTGGATTATTCCAGTGCTGATTTATCGGCTTGAACTTACGGTCTCATTGGCACTTAATCAAATGATAGTTTAATATATTAAGTGAACACTACACATGCTTAATAGACACAAAAGAAATGGTTGGTTTGATGACAACATATGACATCGATTCAAGCGTCGTACATCAACAACGATCCCAATATGCTAATGGACTATTTGTGTATGAATACATGCACGTGGAACGTTGTAAAATAATAACTTAAGCGGGAGAGAACAACCCGCATCTACAATACCTAAGAACCTAAGTATCAACCTTCATATACCATTTCGCCCAACATGAAGGAGTAAGATTACTTTAATTGAATGTTTATGTTAAATAGAGTGAACTGGGGTTTTCGCCTTTGTTGTTTGATTAAATATGTGGTTTTAGTCAAGTAGTTTCAAATTTGTAGTTTTCATCCAATAGTATTGTTTTCACTTGCAATTAAACCCGACCTAACTAACCTCGTTAACTCTCGTCATTAAACTCATCAGTGTGCCCCTCACATGAGGGGTAATTCTTCCTTTTTCTCCCCAAATAAACCCCAGCCCTAATTCCCAAATTTCATTTTCATCTTCGTCATTCTTTCTTTCGTGTTCCACAAACCCTATACGAACAAGCGAGGAATACAATTCATCTCTGGTGGCTTTGATCATGACACATTTTGTGGATAAACGGGCCAAATGATTACACAACCAATTATTGACAAAGTTGCCCCTCACGTGAGGGCACACTGATGGATTTAACGACCAGATTTAACGTGGTTAGTTGGTCGGGATTTAATTGCAAGTGAAAACAAAACTATTGAACGAAAACAACAAATTTGAAACCATTGGACTTAAACCGTATATTTGGTCAAACCCCAAGAACGAAAACCGCAGTTCTCTCTATTGAATATATTATATTTAGTGTTTGAAACTTGATTGTTTAGATTAGTCGATTTACTTAATATTTAGGTTAGTCAATTGATTTGGATAATCCTTGGACCTTCCGAACGGAAACCAAAATACGAGTATTTGGAAACCTTTTTTTATTGCGTATAAACTTTGATGAAACCAAAATATGTGCATCTTGCAAACGACGAGATAAGCATCAAGAAAATCAAAATGAGGAATTGTAAGACGCAATTGTCGTATAGCAAATATCACTATATATAGTTTACATCAAGAAATTTTTCTTTCAAGTTTAAGATAAGATAAACACGGTAAAATTTTTACTATGAAACACCCTTAACTCATTTGTTCAGGTTATATTCATTTTTTTGAAGTGCTTGAATATTTTGAAAAATGAGGTAGCATTACTGCTAGTAAAAAAAAAATAAACATGACTTTTTGGGGGATTTGTAAACATTTGATTTTGTGTTTCATATACACTTGATGATGCCTATTATACATAATACACTCCTACCTAATGTCTTCAACTGAAAGATCAAATTTTGTTAAATGTTTTTGGACTGGTTAATTCAACCAAGGTACAACCCAAAATGTTTATACTAGAGTAGAGGGGTTCATTCATTTTATAAGATAGCAACTCCTTTTGTGAATAACATAACATTCAAATGTTCAATACCATCCACAATTACATTGAAACCAGAAAGCACCATGCTGAAATAATCACACTTAAGGGTGGTAAAACAAACCTACATGAGTTGTTTTTGGTCAATATGGATAACTTTTAAAATTGAAATTAGTCACGATGGATCAAAAAATTTTGCAAGAATGTTAAGATGAGTTGGAAAAATGCTAGTGACTTTTGGTTATAGGTTATAATGGGTTTGTTTGTGAGTTAGAATGGACTAAAACAAACTCTATCCAATTTTATTTCAAACAAAACCCACAAAACCGAATAGAAACCGAGAAATCGAAACCGAACATATACCGAAACCGACCGAAATGAAAAAAGCAAAATCGAACCGGAAAAAAAGTCGAAAAAATCAGACCTGGTGCAACACAAAACGGGGGTTTTTTTTAATAAACGAGGATGACGGGGGAAACATTTTATTTATTTTACATTTTGCGTTTTTGATTTATATTTTGAGTAATTATTTTGAATTTTTTTGGAGGATGAAACCCTTTGTACATTAACTTTATTTGGGTCAAGATGAGTTAACTTTACCCATCTTGACCTATATCTATCGTAACCATCTATTTCAAAAATCCATCATGACTCATACCTATCTTAACCTAAACTCATTCTAACTCATCACCCAAATCTAACCCAACCCAACTCGTCCATATTGTGACCTCTAATCACGCTCACAGTACTAATGATATGTCATGTTTGTTAATATGCAAGTCCAAAAATTTGTGAACCATAGAATACTTCTTTGTATGGGCGGCTTGAGTCTGTGTGATAATGTTGGTGAGTTCGATATACCAAAGATATTAAGGT
Source organism: Bidens hawaiensis (assembly GCF_021521415.1). Taxonomy (NCBI): domain Eukaryota; kingdom Viridiplantae; phylum Streptophyta; class Magnoliopsida; order Asterales; family Asteraceae; genus Bidens; species Bidens hawaiensis. Next base: position 376,351 of record NW_027492241.1, on the reverse strand, counting down.
TAGCCGAGATATGTCTAAATAATTTTGATATCGGTGATAAAAGAAGATTTGAGATTGAGGTCCCAACTACATTAATAACCTTAAAGCGGATAAAGGATTTGACAAATAAATATGGAATGATATATCTACTCTTATATGTTTGATAGCAGAAAAAAGAATAGAACTATGTTTTATTTACGTAGGTGTAACATCTATTGAATTATTAGATTGATTACTAGTCACATTGATATGCATTGAAAGAAAATCCTATTAGTGTAAAGGATTGGTGTTGAATATTTCAACAATACTTGTATTTGTTACATCAAAAAACAGTAGTTTAGGCTCCGTCGATTGAACCACCTCATTTTTTCTATTTAGACACTCTTATATTGGTCATATTGATCAATATGAGGCATATCAGCCCATTTAACAGACAAAAGAGTTGGCCATGTCAGTTTTGGTCTGGTTGTTATTCCAGTATGTACAATAAGGGTCAATATGAACCATATGAACCTCAGTGTGAATTTTTTGTGTTTGATTAAGTTGGTTATAAGATGATATGTTCCAATATGTATCATATGGGTAGATATGGACCATATGAACCTTAGTGTGAATATTTTTGTGTCTGATTAAGTTGGTTGTAAGATGATATGTTTCAATATGTATTATATGGGTAGATATGGACCATATGAACCACACTGTTATAATTTTTTGTGATAAGTATCAGTCATTTTGTAGTAAGAAAAAACTAATATTGCAAATTAACGTCTTCGATTCTTCCCTAAGAGGAATATAATGTATCAGGGAAACAAGAATGTGGACAAAAAAGGTAAAAGTAAATGTGAAGCATGTTAGGGGTAAACTTGTCATTAAATTAGATTTTTTTGTAAGAAAAAGAAAATACCCACTGAAATCATCTAAAGAAAAACGCTCGGAAAGCAAAGGTGGTCTACGTGAGTCCCACTTGAACTAATATCATTGTAATTACTAATTTGATGTCCCGCTTTCCATGAATTTATTATACCTCATTTCACCGATTATTTTTTTACCGTTTGTAATCATCCTTAATATTCAAGTGAGTCTTGTTAAATAGAATGTTAACTGTTTATAATGATTAATATTTCAGACATATCTTATCTAAAAACATCATTAAGAAAAAATCTAATACTGTGAAAAAATCTTTTTGAGTCATGAGGTTTCAAACTTGAAATATCAGATCACAAGTTTTAACCATTACTCTTATGTTATTGGACAAGAAAACCAATTGCATTTCACTGATTTCACTTAGTATTATACATAATTTTTATAATTGAAACCTTTTTTATTTCTTTTTACACCAAAAAAATAATAACAATAATAAAACCTTAACACCAAACTAACTTAATCTTAACCACTCTTATAAGCCACTTGATCATGCATTTTACAGAAAATCATGCATTTTACAGAAGTTAAACCATTCACATTTTTTTAAGATATAAGATAGTGTAACTTATCATCACACATGTCTATGAGGCTAAATTTTTTCAATTTTTAAATAATTTTGTTAACTTTTACATTTAATCTAAAGTCAGATAAATCTATAATTTAAAGTGAGGAGTGAGGACATGAACGAACTACTTTCCTTCATGTAACCGTTAACCGTTAAGAATTTCGTTCCATACTTTCCATAACTTTTTACACAATTTTTCTAAACTTTTTCTTAAATAAATAATATAATTAATTTCGTTAGTAATGAATGTATATACCTAATAATTAAAATGTATTTTCAAAAAAATGCATGTCATTAGTGAAGAGGTAGGACTTGAGTTACCCAACCTGACCATATGGACTTGGGTCGAAACCGTGACCCAGGTTCAGTAAAATTGTTATTGTGTCATGTAACACCCCAACCAAATACGGAATATGTCAAGGAGATACGTTAATTGCTCAAAGCATCGTAACACTCTTTAAAGTGACAATGTAACTAATATATATTATTAAAATCAAATCATCACATTACAAAATTCAGATAAACCAAACAACAACAGTTCAACATATTTATAAATTTAAGTATTCTAAAGGTATCACTACGCGATCTTCAATTTTGAGTAAATATTAACCTGCAACATGTATAAAATATAATTTGATCATCACGAATGTTGGTGAGCAATCCTAAGAGTTTGTATATAGTATTAGTATATAAATGAAAAATACGAAGCATGTGTCAAGTGATAATCCAACATAAATGAAATGCATAGACTAACATGAAATAGACTATAGAATGTAGACTATATCCCGTTCTACTTGGAACAAAGCCAAAATGGCAGGGCTTGTGTTTGCGTTAGACTTCCCACCATCAACAACCAAAAGCAGTAAAGAGATAACATGCAACGTATAGCATATAGATCATGACAATTTATGACAAGGTAACACACTTTGACAATAGCATGAATCATAATTAAATTGTAATACATGAAATAATAATGAGTTAGTTTTATAGTGATACATGCCACAACCCCCCCCCCCCCCAACCAAAAAAAAGGTAAAAAGGGGTTATGATATACCCACCTTAAAAGCTAAAGCAAGCGAAAAACAAGAAAAACAAACTTTAAGCGAGCTAACTGATGCAAATCGATTCAACAGGAAAATCCTAGGTAAAATATCTTATCTTAGTATTTGGATTGAAAATAATGAAAAAATAAATAAGATTAAACATGGATTTGGTTCTCTAATCGTGGTGTTAACAAAAATTAGGTTTTAACAACAAAATTGAGTTTAATGATCTGATATGTCTAAAATTCGGTTTTATTAATGAAACTTGGTTTCAATATTTATTAGTCATATTCTAGACAACTTAATTTATTTTCATTAAGCAAAACAAGTTATCTGTACAATTAAAGTTAGCTAAGCGAGTAGTTTAGTTTTATCAGACTCGAACCCAGAACTAGGTCGGCTTCGCTTCCAACAAACTATGAAAGTAAAAATGACAAATAATGAGTTTAGTTTTTTTTATCTAAACTAATTTAACAAACAAATAAGCGAAAGACCCCAAATTAAAGAATATAAACCCAGGTTTTAGAATTTGATTAAATTGACTCTTGAAACACCTCAAATCATAGGATTTGATTGAGGGGTTTTGATTCAAGCATGATAAGGAACTGAAAACAATTACAAATTACCCAAAAATTGAAGTGGAAGATGAAGATTGAAGGTCGGGTTTGACTTTTTGTTAGTGCACGGTTTTGCGTCTAGAGTCTTTGTATTTATCATTAATGTTTATTTGATATTTAAATGTAATATTTAATGTTTATATTTATCTAATTCGTTAAAGTTATGTCTAGTTCGCTAGGAATGTTAGCGAACTAAGACTAGTTCGTTAAGGTTAAGTCTAGTTCGCTAGGAATGTTGGCGAACTAAGACATTATAATGTATTCCCTCCTGATTCGTTAGGGGATGTTAACGAATCAGGGGGGGTTCTTTAAGTTAACTTAGTTAACGAAGGGGATGCTGGTTCGCTAGGGGATGTTAGCGAACCAGGTCGCCTTCTATATATAGTGAACCACTGTTCACTTGTAAAAGGTTGAAGTTTTGAGAGAATTAATATTATTCAGAAAGATTTAAAGTATTTTCTCTCTCTCTCTCAAGCTTCACGTTAAACTTATTGATAATATATACTACATACGAATAGCAATCGAACTAAGGTATTCGAGAGTTAGATCCGTATAATTAATATTAACATATAGATCTGGATTAGATCTAAGTCATTAGATATTGATTAGAACGAGTTCAAAGGGATCAAACAAGTGGTATCAGAGCTTTCGGGGCTCAATTCGCTTGGTTTGATTGTTATTGTTATAGTTTTCGTGTTTATTTTCTGTTTGGATTGATTTTGAATCAATTTGAGCTGATTTGGATTGAATCTGGATGGATTAGAGTGAATCTGTTTTGGTTAAGGTATTATTGGTGTTTAGGTAAGTGGAATTGGATTGTGGATTGGATTTGTAAGGTTTATTGTGTTTTCGGTTTGAGTCCGTAAACAGGGGTTTGGTTTTGGTCGAAATTGGTTAGTGTATTAAGATAATTGACTACGAGATGTGTTCGACTAGATTCGCTTTGCGATTACGAGCATTTTGGTATATAACTTGTTAAGTTTGGTTAAGAAATAAGTGAGTATTACGAATCTGGAATCGATAAGTTTCTGAGTTTGATCTGGGTTTGATCTTCATAATTCTGGAAAAACACGTTGAATGTTTGAAGATATGAAGATGAATACGATTCGTTATAAAGTTCCAGGCGATTCGTTATGTTTTTAACTTGATTCGCTATCAGTTCGCTAACTGATTCGTGTGGGTTAATTAATTCGTGTTATCTAGTTCGTTAAACTAGATAACTGATTCGTTTGATACGTGTCTGTCTTGGGTTTTGTGCTCTAACAACTTTTTGCCACGTGGCAGAAAGGAATCAAGTTTGTTACAAACGGTAGTAACAACCTGATTCGTTATAGTGTTGATTCGTTATCAACTGTAGCTGATTTTTGTTAAGCTTAATTCGCTAAGTTTATCAAATTCGTTGAACTGATTCGTTATCAATTCATTTGGTCAATTCGCTAAGTTGACTTGGTAAATTTATTTGGTCAATTCGTTAAGTTGACTTGTGATTCGTTAAATCTATATTTCATTCGTTATCTGTTTCGCCATTTGGGTGATTCGTTAACTTTATTTGTGATTCGTTAAGTTGACTCGCTAGGTTGACTTTTGATTCGCTAACACACTCACCTCATTCGTTAAGACTTGATTCGTTAAGACTCAATTCGCTACACTATTCACAGTTCGCTCAACCTTGTTCATTGATTCGTTAAACACAGTGTGTAGTTCGCTACAACTGTACACTTGTTTATTTTCAAATATGGCTGGGATGTATGCATTGGCGTCTCAAAATATGTTGATGCAACAAATGTTGCAACTTGATACCGAGATAGGTTCACATTCTAAATGTCCAAGATTGATGAAGTTCAGTGACTTTGCCAAATGGGAACCTCGGTTTCGTGCACATTTGGGTTCGGTTCATCCTGACTGCTCATATTGTCTTGATGAGGTTTATGTTGCACCAATGATTGGTGATGATACTATTGGGTATACTCCTAAAGCTCTCTCTCAATACTCACAAGAAGAGAAGAAAGCTTTAGAAATCGAGATAAAAGCATATTCTACTTTGACTATGGCTTTACCAGAAAATATTTTTCATCAAGTTGGAAGTATCAAGAGATGTGCATCTTTGTTTCAACATCTGCGTATGAGAAGCATGAGAAACACAGCTGAGAGTAAGAAAGTGATGCTCAAGTTTCAATTTCGAAACTTTAATTTATTGAAAGGAGAAACAGTTGAACAGATGACTACAAGATTTAGTCACTTAATTGCTGAAATGGACAAGATGAAAATGGAAATTTCTGAAAGAGATAAAATTGACATTATCAAGAGTGTGCTTCCTAGTTCCTACTCAACATTTCTCATGGTTTTGAAAGAGAATGATTATTTTCTGAATGAAGATTTGACAGCACTTGAATTTCTACAAAAGATCGAAGCTAGAGAATATGATCTTAAGTGTCAAAAATCTTCCAAAGAAAATCAAGATCCAGCTTTCTATGGTGGAAGTATGCCTCTCAGTTCAACAATCTCACCAATCACTGCTTTTCTTACTCATGCCGCAAATGAAAAAGAATCTGCTATATTTAATAATCCAAAAGTTTGTTTCTACTCTGCTGGTAATTCAGGTGGTTCTGGAAGTTCTACTAGTACCAATCCATTTGCTACACCACCTAGTGTGAATATGAAGGAAGCTGAGCAAAACTTTGCTTTTCTGACGGCATTTATGTCTTCATATGAAAACTTGGTGAGTAGTAAAATTGCCACAAGTGAGTTAACTGATGAGGATTATGATCAGATAGATCCGGATGATCTAGAGATCATGGATTTGAAATGGAATATGGCCATGATCGTTCGTAAAGTTAAAAGATTCATGCAGAGAACTGGAAAAGATCTTCCAGCGTTAAACAAGAAGTTGGGTTTTGACAAATTAAAGGTGAAGTGTTATAATTGTCAAGAATTCGGGCATTTCGTGAAGGAATGTGACAAACCAAGAAAAGAATACACTGGACCTCGTGGTCAAAGTCAAAATGCTTCTTCACCACGAGGAAGTGATGCTGAAAAGAAACCTTCTTCTTCTACAACACAAGCAATGTTAGCAGACGGAACTGATTGGTCACAACGACTACTATGCAATGATGTTCAAGCAAATTTAGCTATGTTTGGGTTACATGAAGATTGTCAAGATGCTACTGGTAGTGTGATGTCTTCAGATAATGATTCTGGATCTGATTCTGACAACTCTTTCGACAAGACTTCTGAATCAATGTTTGCTTGCATGGCTAAGATCAATGAGGTTAGTAATTCTATTTCTTCTACTTCATTTGGTAAAGCATCATGTGTTGACTGTGAATCTAACAACTCTAAGTTAGGAGCTTTGAAAAATCAAAATGATAATCTTATAAGAAAAATTGCTTCTCTTAAGGACACTTATCGACAATCTCTTGAGTCTCAAATGAAATCCCGAGAAAAGATTGAAGCATTGTCGACAAGTAATCACGATCTCAAAGCCGAGTTATCTGTGAAAATGACCATTAATGACCAAAAGTTTCAGGAAATCTTGAAACATCGTTCTAAGATAACTGAGCTTGAGAATGAGGTTCTTGAGTTGAAGAACAAATTGGGTAAATTTCAAAATTCTTCATTTTTATTAAATGAAATTATTGAAGTTTCTGGAAAACAAAAGGACTCTAAAAAGGGTATAGGTTTTGTAGAAATTCCTCCACCATTTCACAACGACTATAAAATGAATCCTTTTGCTAGAAAGGAAGAAGAGGCAATTTTGAAAGAATCTGTAATTTCAAAAAATGTTGAATCTGTTAAATCTAAAGATGTTAAAACCCAATCTGTTCCTCAAAAATCTTATGTCCAAAGCAAAAAGGTGTTTGTTGAACACAATGACGAGGTCATTATCGAGGATGTGTTTGAACCAGAGATTATACACAAGAATAGGAACATTCCTAGTTCTAACCATATTCTGTGCGAACCTCACGAATTTGAGGAAACAGTGTATGGTTCACACAAACCTCAATAGAAAAAGGAAAATTCAAAGAAAGTGAACTCTATGAAGGCAAAGAAGTCAGTTAAACCGAAAATTTCTGATGAGGATTTAATGCGTTTCATTAATCCTTCTAGTTCTAAGCCATCTGCTGCTAGAGTATTTAAGTTAAAAGAAATGGACACAATGTTCACTGAAAAAGATATTCCAATTAGTATCATTAAGCCTGAACTAATTGAGAGTGTTTTTGTCAATGAAACTTCAAAAATTCAAGAACTTGAACGTGTGTATGCTCAAACAAAAATATCAGTTCAATCTGATCCATTGACTAAGGCAAAACAATTTTTAAAACAAGCTAAGAAGATTAAATTTGTTAAGTCAACTGGAACAAATACACTAAAAAGTTTTTCAAACAGTTCTAATTTAGATTTTTATTTAAAGAAGAAATCTGAATTATCTGATGAGTTTGCTAAGAGCATGACTAAAAATGTGAGTCATCATCAACCATATATTCCAATTTCTTCTAAACATCATCATATGGACATGCGAACGTGTTTTTTATGCGGTCAACAAGGTCATGTTGTGAAGAATTGTAATCAACAGAACTTTCAAAATCTTCATCCTTTTATCAAGGACAAATCTAAACCAATTCCAGCGGTTAAGGAGATTCTGAAACGACCTGTGTCACATGCTGATGATACTCATACTTTATTCTCTGATGTGAATCCTCGGAAGGTGTTTCATATCAATGAGACACACGGTCAAGTGAAACAAAAATTCATTCCAACTGAACCTATATGTCAAAACAAGAATTCAAACATTGTTCAAGCAACTTATTTAAGACGAAAGTCTAGGAAGCCAGTAACTTATTCACAAGTGGCTGAACAACAATTGAAAACTGTTAAAGTTAATGATCAAAGAGAAAACCAAAAGGTGCCCAAGACTGAGGCCTGGGCTGCCTTTTTGAACTAATCACTTTTGTTTATGTGTAGGGTCCATCCAAGACCATTTCTGGTGAAAACTGGATCATGGATAGCGGATGTTCTCGTCATATCACCGGAAATCTCGACCTATTAACCAACGTAAGAAATATTCAAGGGGGTTATGTAGCGTTTGCTGGGAATTCTGGGGGCATGATCACACAAGAGGGTGATGTTTCAAATGGTCATATTACATTTGAAAAAGTATATTATTGTGACAAGGTTGATCATAACTTATTGAGTGTATCGCAGATTTGTGATAAAAAGTACACTACAATATTTACTGACAAAGAGTGTCTTATCTTGAAACCGGGTTTTATTATTCCCGAGGACATGGTTGTCATGCGATCACCACGATCAAATGATATTTATGTCTTAAACATGAGTTCTAAAATATCAACATCGATCGAAACATGTTTTGTCTCGAAAGCAACTGAGAAAGACTCGATTCTATGGCATCGAAGAATGGGTCACATTCATGTTAGAAAGATGAATTATTTAATGGCAAATAATTTAGTGGAGGGTGTCTCGTTAAAGAACTTTAAGTTATCTGATCACTGTGTTGCATGCAAAAAGGGCAAGCAGAAGAAGAAGACACATCCTTCTAAGTTATTGAATTCCATTAATACTCCTCTTGAACGACTTCATATGGATTTGTTTGGTCCAGTGAATCATGCGAGTATTTCTGGAGACTGGTACTGTCTGGTAGTGACAGATGATTATTCAAGATATTCATGGGTGTTATTTATGAGTTCAAAAGATCAATCACCTGTTTTGGTACAAAACCTTATTTCTAAGATAGAATCATTGTACAAACAAAAGGTGAGGAGAATCCGAAGTGATAATGGTACTGAATTCAAAAACACTATTTTGGATTTCTTTTGTATTCAAAAGCGCATTCACCGAGAATATAGTGCACCTTATGTACCACAACAGAACGGTGTTGCTGAAAGGAAAAATAGAACTCTGATTGAAGCTGCACGTACAATGCTTGCTGATTCAAAGCTTCCTATTCAATTTTGGAATGAAGCAGTGAACACAGCTTGTTATACACTTAATCGGGTTCTAACAGTAAAACGACTCAAGAAGACAAGCTATGAAATATTAAATAACAGAAAACCTAATTTAAAGTACCTGGAACCATTTGGGTTTCCGTGTACAATGTTGAAGAAGGAATCGGGTAAATTTGATGAAAAGGCTATCGAAGGATATTTCTTGGGATATGCGTCTCCAAAGAAAAGAGTATTTAATTTTACATCTGGCTGTGTTGAAGAATGGTACCATGTGGACTGTCAAAAGTACACAACTCCTCCTCAAGGGAAAGGTCCAGACTGGATGTTTGACTATGATAGTTTATTTAATTCTTTTACTCCTTCAGCTGAACACATCGATGAAGATCTAGTTAGAGCATATTTTGAAGAACATTTGAACATTCCAAGCTCTTCAAGTTCTAATGCAGTTGAAGTTCAACCAGATACTACAACTGAAGAATCTCAAGTTGTTCCTCCAGTTGTTATTGACTGTGCTTCTACTTCTTCCGATGATGATCAAGCTGAGATTCAAGTTATTGATCTTGATAGTGATAATGCTTCATCTCCCGAATTGGGTGAACATTACACTAATTTATTTGATAATGTTGTTGTTCCTGAAAATCCTACTCTTCGGATTCATGGATATCATCCACAGGACAATATCATTGGAGAACTTGATGTGGGCGTTCGTACACGTCATCAAGTTGCTTCGTCAAGCGACAATAACGTATTGTGTGCTTACACTAATTTACACTCTTCGGGAATTGTGAATATTGCTAAATTCAATTGCTTTCTATCTCAAGTTGAGCCAACGACAGCTCGTAAGGCACTTGATGATCCTTCTTGGGTAGAGGCTATGCATGATGAATTACAGCAATTTGCACGATTGGGTGTTTGGAATTTAGTAGACAAACCTGCTAGAGTCAAGAAAGCTATTCCGACTAAGTGGGTATTTAAATGTAAAAAGGACGATCGAGGGGTGATTGTCAGAAACAAAGCACGTCTAGTGGTGAAAGGTTTTCATCAGCAAGAGGGTATTGATTATACTGAGGTATATGCTCCAGTTGCAAGATTATAGTCGATTCGAATCTTCCTGGCTTATGCTGCTTACAAGAATATCAAAGTCTATCAAATGGATGTTAAAAGTGCTTTTCTCAATGGTGAACTACATGAGGAAGTGTTTGTTCAACAACCACCTGGTTTTGAAGATCCTGATTATCCAGACCGTGTTTACCGTTTAAACAAGGCCCTGTATGGTCTACATCAAGCCCCGAGAGCTTGGTATGGCACGCTCTCCGACCATCTGACTGACAATGGATTCAAACGAGGAACTGTTGACTGCATTTTATTTCATAAAACTGTTGGTGATGATCTTCTTCTAGTCCAGATTTATGTTGATGATATTATTTTTGGGTCTACAAACGACACTTTATGTAAGGAGTTCGAGAAGTCCATGCAAACCAAGTTCGAAATGAACTTGATGGGAGAGATGAATTTCTTTTTAGGGCTGCAGGTTCATCAGTCCGATAAGGGAATCTTCATTCATCAGACTAAATATGTGAACGACGTCTTGAGCCGATTCAAGATAACTGCCGGAAAAATCCCTTCAACTCCTCTTCCAGTGGGTCACAATTTATCACCGGATGAATTGGAGGATACCGTTGATCCGACCCTTTATCGTGCTATGATTGGTTCTCTAATGTATTTAACTGCTTCTCGACCCGACATAATGTTTGCTGTTTGTGTGTGTGCTAGGTACCAAGCTAGTCCCCGAGTGACTCACCTGGCAGTGGTCAAGCGTATTTTGCAATATATACGGGGAAATCCTGACATCGGGTTATGGTACCCCAAAGATAATATTTTCGATTTTACCGCCTACTCAGACTCAGATTATGGAGGATGCAAGATCAACTTCAAATCAACGACTGCAGGATGTCAATTCTTAGGAAACTAGCTTGTTTCCTGGCAGTGTAAGAAGCAGACAACGGTCTCTACTTCAACCGCCGAAGCTGAATATGTTGCAGCCTCGAGTTGCTATTCCCATGTTCTGTGGATACAACAACATCTTTGCGACTACGGTTTGAAGTTTCTTACTACTCCCATCTTGATTGATAATTCTGCTGCTATTTGTATCACCAAAAATCCCGTACAACATTCTAAAACGAAACATATCGAGATTCGATATCATTTTATACGGGATTGTTATGAAAAGAAATTAATTAATCTTGAGAAAGTACACACAAATTTTCAAAAAGCCGATCTATTTACCAAAGCGTTTGATAAAACACGTTTTAATTTTTTGCTTGGTTTAAATGGATTGAAGACCCTTGCTGAGATCCTAAACTTAGGATAATTATCTTTTAATTGCTTTATAGATTTAGTCTTATTTTTAATGTTTTAGGTTTTAGGGGGTGAAAGTTCTAGAAAATCCAAAAAGAATGTGTTTTCGTTTGTATAGATAAAATCCAAAAACATTAAAAAAAATTTTTAAGAAAAATTCAAAATATTGTGATTTCTGTTCTTTAATGATTTTCCTTTAAAATTTAGAAAAATCAAAAACATTTGAAAAACCAAAAAGAATGTGATTTATGTTTTGTACAGAAAAATCCGAATCCGAAAATCCAAAAAGATTGTGAAGTTTATTTTGTTTATAAGAAAATTGAAAAAGACAAAAATATTGTGTTTTTAAAGTTTGTACAGAGTAAAACCAAAAAGATTTTTGCAGGCGATTTTAGATTATTTTCTCGCTGAAAATTACGTCGGTTACTTAAGTTTATTAAGCATGCTTGCATGTCTTGGTCCTATGATTCACTCGTGAATTGATGGTTAGCCATTTATTTATTAACTTAAGTTAACTGGGGCGATTAAATTTATCTTTTCTTTATTTTTATGCTCCTCAAAATTTTGAGTTTTTTTTTGAAGCAAAAAGGGAACATGATAGTAAATTGATTATCTTGACCCCAAATTCAGTAAAAAGTAAGCTTAAAAGACTGCGTGCTTAATTGCATTGGTGCATTGGTAGGTCTTAAAACAACCCAGTAGAGTAAAGTATGTGATATAAACATAAAGAAATGCCAAATTGAAAGGGGTGTTAGTCTCTAGCAAAAGTCTTGGTGAGGATGGCAGAAATGTAATAACCAGTCATACTCAAGCCTTATATTTGTTGATCACCCAAAAATCAAATAAAGCAAATAACAAGCGTTAAGATTCTGGACACTGTGAGTCTTTATGCGGCTTAACCATCTGGGTATTCATATGCATGAATATTTCACTCGCTTTCTAGAGCAAACCCAAAGTCATTAAACTTGATCACCGCTGTACTTCGTACAATTTTAATTACTGACTTGATCAAAATCCGCTGTTAGTCATACAATTGTTCCTCCCTTGCGTGCGTCTTAATACCATTAAGAAACGGACCCCAGGGGATACAATGTATGTAAGCCGACAGATGGACTCGTGCATACTCACTCACAGTAAAGGAAACTTGATGCATTGCTCAAAATTTCTAAATTGGTATCAAAATTTTGATCAACAATATAATGGTTTAAGTCAAGTTGGGGTGATTTGGCAAAAATCAAATTAAGCTTGAACCGAGATTAGAGGCTGATAATTTCTGATATTCTGTGCTCTAATTGAACTATTTAATCATATCACAAAAATACTTGAATGTGTGTTATTAGACTTATATGGACAACAATACCAATGACCGACTTATCGCCAGTCATAATATCGCTGAAATATAAAATTGTGATGGAAGGGCAATTTGGTCAATATGATTCTCTGCTCAAACTCAACAAAAATACAAAAATATGTACTGCTTTTGATAAAATCATTGAAAAACACAAAAAGATGATCTATTTTAAAGGATTGGATATTCTTCTATAAATACATTCTTTAATTATCTAAATTTTTACAAAATACCAAAAATATTTTCGTATTTATACAAAATATTTAAATAAATTTTTAAGTTAAGTTTCGGAAATCTGAAACAAGCTTAACGTATTTGGTTGTCGGGATAAAAGGGTTTTTCCATAACCTAATTTATTTATTTATTTAATTTATTTATTTAATTCTTTAATTTATTCATTTAATTATTTAATTTTAAACTTAAATAAAAGAGTTTAATTCGCTAAACTCCCATTCGTTATGTATGGTTAACGAACTAGGTGATTCTTTAGCGAACTAGCTTCTGGTTCGCTAACCTAATTCGCTTCCGCACTCTGTAACGAATCATTCCTTCGTTATGCATATTTAACGAATCATGACACGAATCATGTCTTGATTCGCTATCTTTAATTTAACGAATAACATTGTGATTCGCTAACATAAGGTAACGAATTGAATTAGCGAAAGGGCTAATTCGCTAACTTTAAGTTAAACGAATCGTCTGATTCGTACAAGTTGTGCCTAGGGTTTTGTGCACTGCTATATAAGACAAAGAAACGAATAGTATTCCACTGGTCGTCTTCTTTCTTCATCTTTAAGAAACTATTCAAATTCTCTCTGATATTTTCGATCTTTAAGTTTGAATAATTCAAAGATTATTTTGAGTTTCTAAGGTATAACTGATCTTGGCGATATCAATTTCGTCAAAAATGGTCATGTATTGACTGGTAAATTATGAAATTTTAGGGGTTTAAGGGTTTTGAACCTGTGAATTTTTTTTTTTGTATAATTTATGTGATTAACTGTATGATTTTGATATCATTTTGATCGGAATCACTTTCCGATACCCTTGGTGGACTCTAATCAATATTTGATTATTGTTTGCTGGGTTAATTATTGTTGTGTGTTCTTGATGTTCACTGTTGGTTCGTTTGATTATTAGCACATTTGGGTATTGAGTCTCAATCTCATTCACCTACATTCACTAGTGTGTTTCCGAGCTCAACGAGCTGATTATATTGTTGATTCGACGATAGTTATGGTCTAATTGAATCTGGGTTTAAAATGTTGACTATTGTTGTTCATGTTAATTTTGACCTTGACTTTGTGAAGTCAAAGAACAAGTCTTAATTATGACCATTCGTTAGTCTTAGCGAATTGGAATTGTTTCGTGTCCAATTCGTTAAGATTTTACACGAACTAGCTTAGCGAATAAGACGTCACACGAATCAGAGTTTGATTCGTTTAAAATATAACGAACTAGAGCTTAGTTCGTTAAAATTAATTAGTGATTCGCTAAGTCCAGTTCGTTAAGATATTTACTTGATAGCGAATCGCCTGATTCGTTATCTTTGTATAACGAATCAGTGTGATTCTTAACGAATGACATTAAATATATATATATATATATATATATATATATATATATATATATATATTTTAAAAAAAAGATAAGCACTAGATTAATTACTTAACTAATTTTAATATTCAGTTAATTTAATTAAAGGATTTAAATCATTTAATACGCGTAACTAGATTAATTACACATATCTTTTGATTATACATTGTGATATCTATTCTCATATTCGTTTTCTTTATACAGTAAACATGGCTGATCAAGAACAACAAAATCAACCACAACAGGAACAACCTATTCAAGTACAACCACAAGAACAAGATCAACATGCTGACATGATTTTATTACCATCTGATAAGAAGCACAACATCTGTGCTTATGTTGAACACGATGTGAGTGATTTGAGAACGTTCGGAGCTATGCTGACTTTCCTACGCCGTTCAAAGATACATTATGCAATCACTGCTAAACCTAAGGTGTATCTTAGTATAATCAGGCAGTTTTGGAACACGGCGATTTATGTTGAGGAAAATAATTGGGTTCAAGCTACAATTAATCAGATCCCTATTACGATTGACGTTAAGGTCATTCGTCGAGTACTTCAATTTGACGATATTGATGATTACGCGAGTGAATTTGACAGGATGTTGGTTAGGGGTCTATTCACAAGATTAAATTATGGGGGTGATATTCGTCGGTCAATGTTGAACAAAAATGGTTTGTGTCCACCTTACAAGTATTTGCTGCATGTCTTGCTTCATCATATGAGTGGACGTCGCGGTGGTTTTGATGAATGCAGATTAAGTTTGTAATCAGCTTTTGTTGCACTAATCCTGAACAAGCCCTTCAACTATTCAGAACTCATCTTTGATCATCTGAAAGAGCAAGTTCAGCAAAATCTACCGTCAAAGAAGTTCTTAATGTATCCTCGGTTTCTACAACTAATCATTCAGGATTTGATACCGAATTTGGTAATTGATCGATCATTAGTGAACGATGTTCTTGATATGGAACATATGAAAGCTGAAACGGTGCATCAGATGTTGATTTATCGAAAGGATAAGCCACAGGACAAACGGATGATTGATCATATAATTAAACCGGATTATGTATGTCCTCCTAAGGTGTAACATCCTAAAATTTTAATGATGAATAAAGAAAGCTATGTTTAGTGATTTCGCGTTATTAATTAATATCGGGTAAGGAAGAGATCATGGACTTAGATTAATTGAGATGGGTTAAATGAGAATGGGATCTAAGGGATATAAATATCCCCTAAACCCAAGATATCTTTCATTCCATTCATTTTCTAATACTCCAAAAAGAAAAACACACACACCACACACCACACTTCGCCGGCCAGACCAAGGGAAGAACCGGGCAGATCCAAGAGAAAGAGAGAGAGCGATTAGTGTGTTAACAAGTTAAACGAGATCCTAACAAGCTCAAAAAGGTATGATTCTTGATATTTGAAGTTTAAGGATCCAAGCTTTTTAGTGTATAAGCGACCGAAAATGGTCGGGAAGCGTAGTGGGTGATGTTGAACCATAGCAAGGGTGTTAAAATCGCTCGAAATGCTGGTCAGAAACCGAACATCGGCTGATCTGGACAACTTCGCCTGCAACTGGGCAACTTCGCCTTCAAAGCGATGAACTTCGCCTGCAAGCTAAGTTCGCCTGATGAACTTCGCCTGCAAGCTAAGTTCGCCTGATGGCAACTTCGCTGTAAAGTTAAGTTCGCCTAACTGGTAACTTCGCCTGAGGCCAAGTTCGCTTGATGACAACTTCGCCTGAAGCCAAGTTCGCCTGATGGAAACTTCGCTGTAAAGCTAAGTTCGCCTAGCTGGTAACTTCGCCTAAAGCTAAGTTCGCCTAAGGTTAACTTCGCCTAGAGCTAAGTTCGCCCGAGGGTTAACTTCGCCTAAAGTCAAGTTCGATTAGAAAATAAATTAAAAATCTAATGAAAAATGTGTTAAGACAGTTAATGGAAATAAATTTTTTCCAAGCTGACCTGGCAGCTCGACCCCAGCCAGGGGCTCTGCCCCTTGGACCCTGTTAGGGGCTGCCGCCCCTAGACCCCGCTGCCAGGGGCGCTGCCCCCGGACCCCGTTCGTTGTGGGTCATATAAAGATAGAAATACATTATGAGAAGAGATAGTTAATTGATACGTATACTTGTTATACAGTCAGCCGTGCACAACTGAAGAAAGGGATTACGATTAACGGTGAACGTAACCGTGTTCAGGTGAGTTTCTAGCCCCATTTATGTGTTACGTTTTCGGGGCTGTGTGCATACTCGATATGTCTGTTAATACGCTTATCCTAACAGATAAGTGTATGCCTTATGTGAATGATGTGATATGTATGAATGATTGCTTGATGGTACGTGAACGATCTTCGGATATTGCACGTACTGTCAGGTTGTAACGCCAAGTATAAGTTAAGTATGATATGTATGCTTATGTGTATGAATGTGATAAAGTTAATAAAAGAAGGAAATGATGGTTGTATGGTTGTATGGTTACGAAAAGGGTACCGAGCCCTAATAATACTCGAGGTATGATGTATGGTTGTATGGTAACGAAGAGGAAATCGAACCCTACTAATATTCGAGAACTACGGAACCGAACCCTACTAATATTCGAGGAAAGAGGGAAACCGAGCCCTAATAATACTCGTGGAAAGAGGGAAACCGAGCCCTAATAATACTCGTGGAAAGAGGGTACCGAGCCCTAATAATACTCGAGGAAGGAGGGTACCGAGCCCTAATAATACTCGAGGAAGGAGGGTACCGAGCCCTAATAATACTCGAGGAAGGAGGGTACCGAGCCCTAATAATACTCGAGGAATGTAGGGCGTAATGCTCTTTATAACGTAAGATATGAAGGTAAGTTAATACAAAAGAAAGAATGAAAGTATGAAAGAATGAAAGTAGGAAAGTACGAAAGTATGAAAGTATGAATGAAAGAATATAAGTTTATGTGTATTGTATAGTGTATGATTAACTAGAACTCACTCAGCGTAGCTGACTTTTAGTATGCACGCAGGTGAGTAGGATGAGGCAGCTCGCTTGAGGAGACACGTGGCACTGAACAAGAGTCTGGCATCTGAAGACTTATGATGTTTTAATTTTAATGCTTTAATGTTGAAAGACAATGGATGTTTTGAGACAAGTTATGAATTATGTAATGTTTTATGAAAGTTTTATATTCCGCGTAAATGTTTTAATTAACTCTGATATTTAGAACTGTGTTTATGAGTAAATCCAACACGAAAGTAGGGCTACCGGTAACGGGGCCTTACATAATGAGCGCTGGATCCATGATGATTCGGATTCCGAGCGTGAAGGGGGAGAAGGTGGGAACAATGATGGTGGAGATGATGATGGTAACAATGGTGATGGTGATGATGGAGCTGGTGAGCGAGCTCTGAAAGAACAACAAGATGCAGTCGATGCTGCTCTAGCTGCCACCATGAAAGCTCAGCAAGAAAGAAAACGAAAGGGTAAGGCTGTAGCTACTGGTGAGCCACCTAAGAAGCCCCGTGTGTCGGCTGGGGCTGGAGTGATTATTGGAACACCACCACCACGTCAAACAACTACTCAAAGCTCGGCAGTGCCGCTAACTACTAGCACTCCGATGCTTACTTTGACCACGACGATGGTGTCACATGCGAGGCTCGGCTTAATTCCTCAAATGGCGTTGACCGAGATACCGAGGCCTCCTGCTGTGTTGTCTACAGTATCTTCCACCATTTCAATGAGACCTCCTCCTCTGCCAACAACTACTCTTCCTCCACCTCCGCCTAGTGATGTCTCATTCATGAGAATCACTCGGCCTCAAGGACCTGTTCAACCTGTTCATCCATCTGTATACAACTTGCCACCAGGTCGACAAACGGAAATGCTGCTTAATCTGCTACATTTATATGAAAATAAAATGGCAGCTGACCGACAAACTCAAGAACGACTCATGGAGAATCAACGAAAGTGAGTTATATTTCTTTCTGTCAAAAGGAGACCAAGGCGTTATGTACGATTGTTGAGTCTCAAGGGGTGAAATTAAAAGAACAAGATGAGTTAATTTTACAATTAACTTGTAAAGAAGATTCCCTCAAGAAACTCAAAAATGATGATGATGATCCTGACGAGTCTGATGCAGGAGGTGAGCCTAAACAATCGCACGGTTCATCCTCTGGTGCTGGTGTTAGTGGCGCTGATGATTCGAACAAGCAGATAATTTCATATCAAAATCCAACAGCTGCCAAGCCAATAGAAATGATTGAGGCTAACACGGTGATATTTATTGATGAATTGGGGATGGTTAGAAGTATGGTGAATAGAGATGAGATACAGATCGGTGAGTTTGTGGTTAGATCTTTGACACGGGAGCAGATTTCGATTCTGCTTGGGCTAAATGACGATCAGCTGACTGCATTAGAGACTGAGCCCGATGTCGAAGTGATCAATGAGGAAGAAATGGATGTTGATCCATTATTTATGAATACAGATTTTATTTATGAGAACGAGGAGATTGAGATGGAGGATATTACAGCTGAAGAGTACCCGGACTTGTATCAACACGCAAATGCTGATCAAGGTGCTCCGGTATTTCATGAAGACGTAATTAAAGAGACTGAGGATGATTTGGAGAAGATTGTGCAGCGAACTGTTCCTTCACTCAAAGAAGTGACTGATGATGACATTGAAAGATGGTTCAAACGCCAGAAAGTGGGTAAGATCATCAGTGCTTATTGGTATGTAGATAAAGAAAGAAAGGATACCGCTGCTGCTTGGATTGAGGCAAATCAGATGACTACCTTCAAGACTGTTTCTAAGGTACATGGTGATATTGTCTCCCTGCTCTATGATTCAGACCTTAAGGTATGTATTGTGAAATGGGAAAAAGGTGTCTAGTATTACGAGAGGATAATGGATGTGTTAACACTACCGCGTTGGGATGTACGCACCCTCGCGAGACGTCCATTTATCAATCGTGGGGGTAACCGAACTGCTGAGTGGTTTCATCAACACTTACTGTTCAAGGTCAATCATGGCTTCAAGTTCATCAAGCCCCATGTCCCAAGACGTAAACGTACTGATGAGATTGATCCAAGGACCGGCTGGAAGAAATTTGTCTTGAAAGTGAAGCCACCAAAGACAATGAAAAGAGTTCCTGTGAAGACAATGCCTCAAGATATTTATCTGTCTTTCAACCGTTGGTACTATGACAATCGTACTGGCGAGGCCGTTATTGTTCGTGGTCAAGGACTACAGACTGAGCTCATCAAGATAATCGATCCGATGTGGTTGGTTAATTTATCAGAGACAGACAATGACGTGCTACACAGGAAGCAGATTTTGTTTGAACGCCAAGAAGATTACGACCTGGCTATGCAATTCCAACGTGTCGTTCGTGTATGCCATGAACATGGGATTCATAGTTGCAGAGATTGGCAGACAAAGCGTTTCAAATAAGTTAAAGACAAAGAGCTCAAGACGAGGGGGTGTCTGTTAGTGCACGGTTTTGCGTCTAGAGTCTTTGTATTTATCATTAATGTTTATTTGATATTTAAATGTAATATTTAATGTTTATATTTATCTAATTCGTTAAAGTTATGTCTAGTTCGCTAGGAATATTAGCGAACTAAGACTAGTTCGTTAAGGTTAAGTCTAGTTCGCTAGAAATGTTGGCGAACTAAGACATTATAATGTATTCCCTCCTGATTCGTTTGGGGATGTTAACGAATCAGGGGGAGGTTCGTTAAGTTAACTTAGTTAACGAAGGGGATGCTGGTTCGCTAGGGGATGTTAGCGAACCAGGTCGCCTTCTATATATAGTGAACCACTGTTCACTTGTAAAAGGTTGAAGTTTTGAGAGAATTAATATTATTCAGAAAGATTTAAAGTATTTTCTCTCTCTCTCTCTCAAGCTTCACGTTAAACTTATTGATAATATATACTACATACGAATAGCAATCGAACTAAGGTATTCGAGAGTTAGATCCGTATAATTAATATTAACATATAGATCTGGATTAGATCTAAGTCATTAGATATTGATTAGAACAAGCTCAAAGGGATCAAACACTTTTCTTGGTCAACGCTTGAAGAACATCCAAAAGAGGATGAATTCTTGAAATCGAAAGTGTTTTGAAAGTTATGAACATAGAACAGAGGCTAGTGACATTGATATTTATAGGGATTGTTTTCACTTGTTAGTTAGATTAAGAACCCTAGTTTAAAGAGAAAGTTCAGGTATTTTGAATGATTTATGGTAAAAACTTTGAAAATAAGTTTGAGTATAATAAGAATAATAATAATAATAATAATAATAATAATAATAATAGTATGTGGTAAGGAAAAAAATGTCTATTTTTCTTAAAATAATAATAATATAGTTAAATAAATAAAATAACTATGTTAAATTGTAGAAGCACCATATAGTCACGTAAATGAAATAAATTAATCTCTCATGATAATCCATAAATTTTAAACAGGTCGGGTTTCGGGTTCAAAATTTGACTAATGTACATGTCACGTTCACATGGTGTAAGGTTAATACCTAGAAAGGAGCATTGTTACGAAAAGAGATTAAGAGAACATATAGGCTCACCAAAGACAAAGATAGTCGTACAACAGACAACCACTGGAAAATGACAATTCTATTGTGCTCAACCATTAGAGACATTCTATCGTGCACAACCATGAGAAACGATAGTACAATTGTAGATGCCATATTGATACATACATACATACCTTAAATGTATGTAACAATGCATACGATACATGAATAAGAGAATACACATTTAACTATGTGTTTCCACAATCTCTCATGTCTTAAATATTACTCATGTTACTTGTAATCCGAGTCCGTCTTGATTCGCAATCCTAGAGGGTCAATATTTGCTTTAATACATAGCAATACCAATTAAGGCATAGAAATATGAATGTTCTCACTAGCCAATAGGAATAGACTCGTTGTTGTCAAGAAGGTTATATTTAAAAGAAGGAGCGCATGATGTAAGAATGACAAGAAACCCAAATTTCACTAGCACAAAATGATCACCATAAGGTAAGTAGTGGCATTCTCTATTATTAGGGGTTGTTTAAAGTCGGATATCCGGACCTTTCGGGTAGTGTATTTCACTATCCAAATTTGAATCCGAATCCGAATCCTAAATTCCGGATATCCGAAGTTCAGATATCCGATCAGATAGTGACGAATATGCGAAATATGCGTAAAAATAATAATTATAAAGAATTTAAAGAACTACTTTTAACAGTATATTAGATATCTGAAATATAAAAAAAATCCGAAAATTATCTAAAATATCTGAAAAACTATCCGAAATATCCAAATATTATCTGAAATTTACAACTAATATTTGTTATTTAACAATTAAAAAATATCCGAACTATCCGACATTTTCAAAATCATTATTCGAATCCGATAATTCGGATATCCAGAATTTCGTATATCTGAATTTTCGGATAATTCGGATTCTGATTTTCGAATATTTTGAATACGGATTTTTTTAATACCCCTAATATTACCATGAAAAACTCTCTCCCTCCCTTACACACACTCACACAAGCTTGTACGTTACACTTATAGCTAACTCGCCGGAAAACCAATACTTACTCTCACGTCGAAGTGCAGTCAAAAGAAGATTTTCTTCCTATGGCTAGGCTGACGACGATTCTCTTTTGCAAGAATCATTAGTCTTCCGACGATTATAAGGAGGACTTCACTGACACATGTTTTTATAGGTACATATTTGTTTCAATGAATTCCTTTTCGTTTAATTACAAAAATTAAAATAGACAACATGAAAGTACAATAGTGAAAAAAACACATGATAAAAGAAGAACACAGTGAAACTACTCCCACTCTCAACATCTTGCGTTTTCCACCTTCAAATGTAGTATATCTTCATTAGATGGTGGATCGCACGATCTCTTGCTTCACTTGGTTGCATTAACAATTTGGACACTTGTTTCCAAAAACCATTTGATCCTTGTTGGTTTTCAGCGTCCTTGTCTTTGAAAATATGGACCCAAGCCTTTACCGACGTCACCTATTGGTTGTTGCCCTCTTCATATTTCTAAACTTGGGAAAGAGATTTGTTAATTCCATGCTCTTGTGTTTGTAATGAAAAATGTGTGTGAACTCTGTGTAAAAATGGTTTAAACGATTAGTATTTTACAGCGGTTTAAATTTTAACTTAGAACAGTTTTTTTTTCTTCTAAATATTAGCCGTTACGAAAGGGTTAATCGGCTTAACTTCCCCGCACTTATCCATCCTTTCCCTGTTCTTGAAGTGGTGGGGCGATGTTCACTGCTGGGAAATGATCACATCTCCTTCCCTTTCCCGATCCCATGTCCACACTGTTCACTCCAAAGTGATTAATGGCTTCACTTGTTCAACCATTAATTGTATTGTGTTTTTTCTCTTTTGAAAATTAACAATGTTGCAAAATCAAGGAAAAAAAATAACAAAACGTTAGCAAAGTTAATATGATTTATAAAACGAAAAGTAAAAAAACGTGAAACGACACCATTCTAACGACTTCAAGCTAATAGTTTTAGAACTTTTTTTGTTATCTAATATATATATTAAGATTTCAAACTTTATTATCATGTAACAAAATGTCCTAAACCTACATCTTAAATATATATAAACGAAACACCATATTTTCTCTCAATCTCCCAGATTGTTTTATTTGTAAATGATGATTTCTCATGCTTTGGACCCGAATTCACGGGTATGAGTCTCACCAAACCCAAATAGCCATTATACGGGTTCTAACATCTCATTATGTTACAACATCACCAAATATTTTTTGATATGAAAATCCTATAAAAAGTGAGATACTAAAAATTAATATCTGATTTTAAAAAATATATTATTTATAATGAAACAATATTATAGTAAAAAAAATAAACAGGTCATGGGTATCATCAAACTCAGATATTTTTTTAACGTGTTATAACATCTCATTCATTTGTGAAACTCTTTCATCATCAAACCCTAAGTATATTATTAATTTCATTAAATAAATGAAACTAAAATACAAAAATATATATAGATATTATAAACGTAAAATGTAAAACAAACCTCGTAATCAAACCTTAATTTAATTTCTCAATATGGATTTAGTTACATTAGCAATTTAACAAAATAATATCCAAATTATAACAAATGAACATAAATGAATAAATATAAAAATTAACTAGATAATTCATTCAATGTTTCATAAAAAAATTAGCATAACCCAACATAAAATAATCAAAACAGGTTCAAGTATATGATTAACTTCTTACAATAAATAAACTAAAATTCAAAAAAAAAATACATTCACAATATTATAAACGAAAAATTTAAACAATATCTTATATAAATATACGAAAGGACACGTAATCAAATTTCAATATATCAAAATTTATAAACTTCTTTAAAATACACATTTTTAAAAAACTTTTATAGAACAATTATTTAACCCCTTCAAATTTGATAAAGTAAAACTCAATAGTTTCTACATATAAATACTATAAATCATATTATTTTTTATATCACTTTAAGGTCAGAAGTTATAACTATACATTTTCAAAAGACCATGTGTAATGAGAGAGTTATGGGTAAAGTTATGGCTCATAAGGGTCGTTCAGGAGAAGGGGTGGGTCACGAAGACCGGCGCTCAAGGGTTTTTTTAGGGTCCTATACTTTTTGCTCTCTCTCTCACTCTCTCTCTCTCTCTCTCTCTCTCTCTCACTCACTCACACACACACACACACACATATATATATATATATTGTAAGGCCCCGATCCCGGTGTCTTACTTTGGACGTTGGATTTACTCATAAACACAATTTCAAATATCCGAGTTAATTAAAACTTTACGCGGAATATGAAACTTTCATAAACATTACATAATAATTCATAACTTGTCTTAAAACATTTTTGTCTTTCATCGTTAAAAAATTAAACATAAAACAACTTGCCTCTTCAGATGCCAGACTCTTATCTTCCGTCATGTGTCCACGCTCAAGCCAGCTGTCTCATCCTACTCACCTGCGTGCATACTAAAAGTCAGCTACGCTGAGTGAGTTATAGTTAATCACATATTATACAATACATACACGTACCTTCAACGATGCATCCGAAGACGCATATAATTACTTACTAATTTACTTTCATTTCATAACTTCGTACATACATTCATACTTTATTACTTCCATACTATATAATTACTGTCCTTTCTATCTTAGATATTATTAAGGTATGATCCTTTCCTTTTCTATCTCAGATATTATTAGGGTCTGATCCCTCTTTCCCATTGTCTATCTCAGACTTTATTAGGGTCTGATCCCTCTCTTGTCTACCTCAGATATTAGTAGGGTCTGATCCCTCTTTACTTCTCTATCTCAGATATTATTAGGGTCTGATCCCTTTTTACTTCTTTATCTCAGATATTATTAGGGTCTGATCCATTTCTTCTCTATCTCAAATATTATTATTGTCTGATCTCTTACTTCTTCGTCTTCTTACATTCTGTCTTTACATACCCATAACATACATATACATTCTTTACTCATTCATACATATTCATATGTTGTACATATATCTATCATACACATTCATCTATTATTTACATACCTCCTTTGACAACACGTGCAACATCCGAAGATCGTTCACGTACCGACAAACTTTCGTTCATATTCAAGATATACATAATTAACATATAAATCATACATGGCATACACTTACCATTTAAGGTAAGTCTATTAACTATCACATCGAGTATGCACACAGACCTAAAACATAACAAGTAAATGGGGCTAGAAACACACCTGAACTCGGTTACGTTCACCGTTAATGGTTATTCCTTTCCTTAGCTGTGCGCGACTAACTGTATAACAATTACGCGTATTAATTACTATCACTAATAATATCGTATTTCTAGTTTAATTATAACCCTCAACGAACAGGGGTTCGAGGGCAGCGGGGTTCTAGGGGCAGCAGCCCCTAGCGGGGTCCAAGGGGCAGAGCCTCTGGCTAGGGTTAAGCTGCCAGGTCAGCTTGGAAAAATTTTATTTTCGTTAACTGTCTTAACACATTTTCCATTAGGATTTTAAATTGTTATTTAATTCGCTAACTCGTTTTCTATAACGAATTAAGCCTAATTTGTTAACTAATTCGTTATCTTTCATGATCTGGTTCGTTAGCTGATTCGTTACTCTGGTTCGTTATCCTAGTTCGTCATCTTGTCATCACCTGGTTCGTCATTCCAATTCGTTACCTGAACATGACTTGATTCGTTACTTGAGCATAGCAAATGAGCATATAACGAATTACCAGATTCGTTATCTTATTTAACGAATGAATATATAACGAATTAATGGCTCATTCGTTATCAAGTCACACGAATGTGTACCATTCATTATGAATGCGTAACGAATGATCAACAATAACGAACTATCAACAGTTCTTATCCAGATCTTTGACTCAAGGGTCAAAGTCAAAATCGTTAAGAACATACGCAGTCAACGTCAACGGATTTAGCAATCTGATCTCAAATCTCAACCAAATGACACGAATTTGGTACATACGGACTCGTAATACCAGCGCCAACAAACCCTAACCGTTTTTTCATCCAAATATTCGTGTTTATATGGTGCGATTACTCAATACACGAACCTGGTTGTTTATGTTAACAATTAACCCATCTATTGTTAACGAATTCCAGTAAGATTTGATGCATCGGGTTCGTTTTTACCGTTTAAACATAGATCTAAGATTCCTAGATGTAAACCGAACCTAGACGAACAAGTTCTTGGTATAAACGTACCTTAAACGAGTTGGTCTACGAACACGGTCTAGTCTTGATGTTGTTTTGGTTCGTCACCACGATCTAGCACCAACGAGTTCGGGTTCTCACCTTCGGATCTTGGCTCGGGTTATAGGATTGTGTTTGTGTGTGTTTTTGATGGTGTAGGCTATGGTGTAGAGATGGATAAAAATGGAAAGGATTAGAGTTTAAGGGGTATTTATACTCCCTTAAGCCCATGTACCTAAGACCATTTCATATTTCATTCCCCTTTTAAAGTCCAAGCACACTGTCTTATAGTTTATTTATCTAAACTGATACACGACACACTATAAAATAAACGAAATTTAATTCTTATCGAAAGTAGGATGCTACATATATATATAATGGGGCGATAAATGGGCTTTAAACTAGGACTGTCCAAACTGTTCACCGCTCGCTCGAATACTGCTCGAAAAATGCTCGTTCAATTTAGGCTCGGTCCGGTTTGAAAACAAACCAAGCACGAGCAAAGCTTTGCTCGGTTCGGTTATGTTCGTTTTTGCTTTAATTATTTTTTATTATATATTATATATATATATATATATATTATGTATATGTATAAAAATAAAATATTTTTAAAGTTTTTGAAATCTCCATATTTTGTGTTGGCTTTAAAGTTCAATTCTAAACTCTAGTTGCTCCTTTTATATATTTTTTCTTGTTAACTTTGAGTTTTAAACATTTTAGTGTTGAAAGTCTAGGCATTTTGAAGTTTAAAGTCTTGAATTAATGATAATTTTTTACTTTTAGAAATTTAAAACTAAAAACTTTGTACGAAACCAAGCCAAACCAAGCTACTCGGTTTCAAACAAAACCAAGTTCAAGCATAAAAACATCGCTCGTTTCTTTAAATTCAATCTGCTCGGTTCGGCTCGCTTTCAAACCAAACCAAGTATGAGCAAGCCTGCGTTCGTTTCGGCTCGGTTCGTGAATAGTCCTACTTAAACCACAACGAGACGTTATGGAGAAGGGCTTCGAAGCCCCGTTTTCTTACGTGGCGATGACGTGGAGGGGCTTTTAAGCGCCTCCATAGTGAACAACCTTAAACAAATAATTAGAGTAATTGTGTTTCATAAGTAGAACAATTGTGTTTCAATAAGACTCTTCGTAGTGGAGCAAGATTGGAGAAAGATTGAAGAAGTGGATGGAGATTAGGAAAGCCGAGAAACATTTCTCGGTGCATTATGTGGGGCCCACCATATTTTTATTAATTTTTTATTCTTAGACCCACTAAACTGTGACACCTCACCCCCAATCTCTCACACACCACTACACCCTTAAAATGCAATAAATCTGTTTGCTAACTGAGTGTCATATGACACACTTCTTTCCCCATTCTCCCTTACCACTACGCATAGTCTAAATGCTCTAGTTATGCGTCATAATTACTTAGAGAACAACATGAGAATTTACTCTACCTGTAAAACAACTTATAACCAGATAATTATTTTTATAACAAAAGTAATTATTTTATAAGTAAACAAGTTGAAACATTTATCATATTGCCATCATAATCTTTTTGTTTGTTTATTTGATTAGTATAATTCAAAGGCTTAAATCTATTTGTAATTTTGTATAATAACTGTCAAATAGATAACATAAAAATACAGAAGTAAAGAGTAACTTTCAAATATAAGGCAACACAATACCTAAACTAGTTAAGAGTAAAGTTTTGGATTTTATATTATGTCTGTCTTAAAATAACAAAGTGTAGTAAATTAACAAAAGTATACAGAAACCATTTGTTTTAAACCAAGTATACGGAAACCATTTGTTTTGAATAACAAAGTATACGGAAACCATTTGTTTTAGTTTACAGAAATAGTAAAATAGATAAAAGGCAAGAAACCAACGATTTTTATCTTTATATTCTTTTCAGCCATAACTAATTTACGGTTTATTACGAAATTCACCTCTACTCATATTAGCAAATTAATTAATTAGAATCAAAATTCAATATTCTACATACAAAATTTTAATAAATAATGAAAAGTTATCTATAAATAGTAGTATTCGTATATCTAAAGAGAAAAAGTAAAGAATTATCTGTCTGTGCCATTTACTGACAGATAAACCAAAGTGACCCTTGTGGTGGTGTCTGAAACTTTTTCTTAAATAAGTAGATAAAGAAAAGAAAATAATAATATTACAAAAAAAAAAAAAAAAGATTCCCCAGCTATTAATAATAAATATATTTACTGCCTCCACCACCTGTTTTAATTTCTTCAACAATTTATTTTCTTTAAATTAATTAAATTTGTTTTGGGTGTGCAACATTGACAGCAGATCAGATCCCCACCGAAATAAATTAATAAATTCACCCCCAATACTTTCTTACATAAATAAAACCCTCAACATTTCACCATCATTTTATTATTTTCTTTTCTTTTTTATTTAATATTTCATCACCTCACCATTCACCAACAGTATCTGTCTTCTTCTTCTTCTTAATTATCATGCTGCCCGGAATTCCAAACTCCGGCGACGGCGACCCTGCTTCATCCGCCGCCACCGCCACCGCAGCTGCCGGTTCTGACCTGGGTTTTAGTGAAGATGAAAAGGGTAGACCGGAAGACGGTGGCCGGAGCTCCGGCAACCGGTGGCCGCGGCAGGAAACACTGTATCTTCTTCAAATCCGGTCCGATATGGATGCTGCGTTCCGTGATTCGAGTCTTAAAGGCCCCTTATGGGATGAAGTTTCCAGGTACTAATTATTAATATTAATATTAATATTAATAATTTCCCCCCTTTTTGGTTCGCCGGAACCCTAATTTTTCAATTTCAATTGGGTTTAACGAATTAGATCTATTCCTTTCTGGGTTTTGGTTATTAACTTAATTCCTTTCTGGGTTTTGATTATTAACTTAATATCTATCTGGGTTTTGATTATTGTGTTATCAGGAAACTAGCTTCGTTGGGTTTTCATCGGAGTGCAAAGAAATGCAAAGAGAAATTTGAAAATGTTTACAAATACCATAAAAGAATCAAAGAAGGCCGGAGTTCAAAATCCGACGGCAAAACCTACAAGTTTTTCGAACAATTACAAGCTCTGGAAGCTAGTCCGGCCGCCGGAACCGTCACCCAGCCACCGCTAACTCTTCCACCACCGCCGCCGGTGGATCCGATCTCGGTGGCGGCGCCGGCGGTGGCGGTGACAATGCCGGCGGGGAATGTAAATCCAAATCCGGTGTCTGGTGGGTTTTCGTTCTCGCAATTGAATATGTCGGTGTCGAATTCGAGTTCTTCTTCGACGTCTTCGGACGATGAGCTGCCGGAGAGGCGGAGGAGTCGGAAGCGGAAATGGAAGGAGTTTTTTGGGAGGTTGATGACGGAGGTGATTAGTAAGCAGGAGGAGTTGCAGTCCAAGTTTCTTGACACGTTGGATAGACGTGAACGCGATCGATTGGCCCGAGAGGAGGCGTGGCGAATGCAGGAAATGGCGAAAATGAAACAGGAACACGAATTGCTGGTGCAGGAAAGGTCGATGGTGGCCGCGAAGGACGCGGCGGTCATCACTTTGTTGCAGAAAATCACTGAACAGAATCCGAATCCGAATCCGAATCCGAAAGCTGGAATTCCACAAATTCCAGCAATGCAATTGCTTCAGCAACAACAACAAAACCACCCGACACCGCCGCCACCACCACCACCACAACCGACACCACAACCACAACCACAAACACCAGCTCAACAACCACCACCACCACCACCACCGCCTGTAGCGGTTAATCCAGTACCGTTACCAGTACCCGTACCTGTACCAGTACCAGCTTCTGCTCCACCACCGCAGGCGGTAAAGAATCTAGGTAACGCCAGTGGAGGCGGAGCAGATAACATGATGCAACCGAGTCCATCACGATGGCCGAAGGCGGAAATTGACGCGCTTATCAATCTTCGAACGACTCTCGACAACAAATATCAAGAAAACGGGCCGAAAGGGCCGCTATGGGAAGAGGTGTCAGCAGCAATGAGGAACCTCGGGTACAACCGGAATGCGAAGCGGTGCAAAGAGAAATGGGAGAACATTAACAAATACTACAAGAAGGTTAAAGAAAGCAGCAAGAAACGGCCCGAGGACTCGAAAACGTGCCCGTATTTCCACCAACTCGACGAGATTTACCGTGAAAAAGCTAGTAATAGTACTAACCCGGGGCTCACAGTAAAACCCGAAAGCCAGATGGCCCCAATAATGGCCCGACCCGAGCAGCAATGGCCGCTTTTGGCAGCCGTTCAAGAACACCAGCAACAGCAGTACCAGCAGCAGCAGCAACAATTGAAACCGAATGACCCTAGAGGTATCGAAGATCACCCGAATGCGGATTTAAACGATGACGAATATGATGACGATGACGAGGACGATGAAGGGGGGTGATTACGAGGTTGTTCCAAACAAGACAGCATCAATGGCTTAATAAGTTGAATTGAATGATTGAGATATATATGAAATGGAATCGAAGACACTGCATATGTGGGTCATGAGTTGCAGAAGTTGTTCGATGGTAGTCGGGTCGGGTATGTGGTGGGGGTGGGGTTGGGGGTGTGATTGTAACATTATAAGTTTTTGTTTACAGTGAGTGGTATACTGTTGTTTATTTTATGATTTATTTATTATTTGCATGAATAATTTTAAGATGAAGATATACAATCAAATCATATAATTTAATAAAAATTAATTTGTAATTTTATGTTTCTTTTTATTTATTTATCAACATTTATGATTGCACTGTTACATGTTACAATGATAATGTTCATTTTCTTTATTTTATACTTCCTCCGTTCCATTATAGGTGTTCTAGTTTGATTTTTTAAGTCTTTCTTGTTTAACATTGATCGACAATATTTTTGTTTGTGTTA
The DNA here is from genome assembly GCF_021521415.1 of Bidens hawaiensis. Classification (NCBI taxonomy): domain Eukaryota; kingdom Viridiplantae; phylum Streptophyta; class Magnoliopsida; order Asterales; family Asteraceae; genus Bidens; species Bidens hawaiensis. The sequence continues at coordinate 345,276 of NW_027492241.1, read as the reverse complement.
TATAATACTTGATGTAAAATATATGAATGGATTGGATTTTAAAAGTATTTTACATTGATATAATTTTCATCAAGTATTATATAACACGAACAAAAATATTGTTGGTCAAAGTTACAAAAGAAAAACTTGAAAAGTCAAATTAGGACACTTATAATGGGACGGAGAGAGTATTTTGTCACATTTAGCTGATGAAACACGATTCGACATTGCTTGCAACTGGCCTGGTTATCGAATTAATCAGTCAGTCAGTCAAGTCGAAAAATGTCAATTAATTACATTGATTGTTGGGGGTGTTCGTAGTATCCGATCTAACCCGGTGCAGCTTGTAAAGATATTTAACAATAAAATGTATAAATTATTATTAGTGAACAAATTAAAGGAATATTGCCGTATTGTGTACGACGAAAATACATTATCAAACGAATGGTGATAAATTATTTGAAGTAAAACAACACAATAGTTGACCTGAAAATGTCACTGTTGTGTGTATTTAGTCCAATAAAAATCAACCACACATTGTTTGAATTACCGTTAGCAGATATTATATATCATATCTATACTATATAATAAATAATACTTACTAGGTGTCACATGTCATCATCAAATTCATTCTTACAAAACATTTTCCTTCTCTCTCTCATATTAAATACCTTTACAATTCCTTTTCTTATTAATAATCTTATATTTCATTTTTTTTCTACTTTTTAATCTTTCATTTTCTCATTTTAATAATTATTTGCCATTAATAGTTTTGTATTTTAATTTTTTTACTTTTTACTTTTTCATTTTCTCTTTTTAATAATAATTTCCTGATTTAAACAATTAAATACCAACATAAATATGTTTTTTTGTTTTATATAAATATATTATATTAGTTATTAATATTATGTTTTTTTAAGTGATCAATTTTCATGTTGATATTGAATAATAATTCCAAAAATTAAGGTTTTAAATATATTATATTAATTAAGGTTTTATAAGAAATGATATTATTAGATGAAGAGGCAAGATTAATTTTAAAATCAAATTTTAATAAACTTTAAATTATTAAATATATATGTTTATTTACTAAATTACAAGTCTTTTTCTTTCAAACACTGAAAAGACAAATTCACTATTGATGTTTTCTTAGTGTTTGTGTTAACTTAAACGAGCGGGTTTCCTTAGCCGGTTAAAATATCAAACATGGTTTAAGTCAAAACAGTTTATGATTAAAATGAGTTTCGGTCCACGGGTTGGTTTAAAAAAGTAGCCATTTACAACTTCTTTTTAGTTAACTATTTAATCAACCAATCATTTATGTTAAGTTCATAATCTTAAAAATCTATAAAAATATAAACACTAGACTATATGTTTTGGTTTTTCAGATGAATAAAATCACTTATCTTTGGAATACACATGTTAGACATTAGCACACTATTAATCATATGATAAATTAACTTTGTATATTCTTCTATTATTGAAGATTTTAAAAATATAGTTTTCTTTAGTGAGTGAGTTATACTTGCACCGAAAAATGTGGTCGCTCAAGAAACTAGCAAGCGTTCACTATCCATGTTCTATCAGTCATAAAATGATACGTTACAAGAAAGTATTAGTTCATGATGTTTTAAATGACCTTAAATCTAAGGTTGTCAAGTTATAGATTAGTCCTAAAAGTCGACGTTGAAGTAATGTTGCTAAAAATATTAACTAGAAAATTGGTATATGCAATGAAACTAAACTATATGTGAAATTACAATAAGATAACCGTGTTATAGAAGCCGAAATCATATCCAAAAGTAATATTGGAACTCACATTTTTATTCTTAAAAAAATTTTATACCTTTAGATAAAATGATTAATTTCAAAGTATAAATTTTCACTTTATTTTTATTTTGCATTAAAGGTTAATAAAAGCTAAGGTCAATTATTATAGATGGTTAGTTTGTTTTTGAGACAATTTATTTTAACTCATGATAGTTATGTGTTGCATTATTTAGAGTTATAAACAGAAACAATGTGAAACTACTATGTTTTTTTTATAGAAAATAAAGTTACAAATAAAATTATAAGTATTGTGTACAAAGAAATATTTAGAGAATTATGAATTTCTAACATTTTATTTCTATGTTGTGTAATGTGTAATTTATTCTACCATATAATATATCATTATATTTTTTGAATATATTTTTTGTATTTTACATTGTGTTATTATTTAAATAAATTTAGTTATACGGGTAACTAACCTATAATTAAGTAAATATTATATAATTACATTACACACCTAAACCAAAATGTGTACATATGCAGTTTTAATTAAAAGCACCTATGACAAACCGCAAAAACAGAACACTCATTACTAATTTAGATGGTTCACTAATTAAATGATATGATAAATATTAAGAAACTTTTTTTCACGCTTTTCGACCGAGTCTCTTTGATTGAACTTAGTAGTTTTTTTGGTTAAACCATTTTCAACTATATGTAGGGGTGATTAACGAGTCAAGATCAAACAGGCCCGTACCAAACTGACCTAGGCTAGGACATGAAATCGACATCAAATCTTGAACCTGATGACTGGACAGGGAGAGAGTGGGTTGGCCTCGGGTTTAAGGGACTAGGCCGTGGGTTTGGGTTGGACTGTTTAACAAGTTTAGTTCTTGCTTTCGAATCCAGTGGGATGATAATGTGTACCTATTTTGGGCTTTGTTAATATCTTTTGTATGGTTTTAAGTTTGAATCCATTGTATGTTGGGCTTTAGGAATCAGATTGTATTACAGGCTTTGAAAGTTAAGGTGTCTAAAGTTTGTATGTTTGAATCTCAGAGATAGATAGAGAGGCAGGAATTTATCGAACGAACCGTACTCCTTCGTATACGTCAAGAGTTCATTGATGAGAAAGGGCTGGGGAAAGCTTGAACCCAATTCCTACAGTAATGAATATGAGCGCAACTGAAATTCCTGGGGAGTTATACATTTGTGTATTGATAAGACCATTCACTATTTCTTGAAGCTCGATCTCTCCCCCGGATGAACCATATAGCCAAGAGTAACCATGAACCAGAATAGAAGAGCTTGCCCCGCCCATGAGTAAATATTTCATAGTAGAGTAAAGTGTCATTTACATTCGTAAGGTTTCATCAATTACGTAACTTTAATAAAAAAAAATATTTTTATTGCAGCTGGACCTTTGAGGTTTATGAATCGTGTCATTTTCGTCCATTTCACTAACCCTGTTAATTTTTTAACGTTAAATCAAGGGCATTTATGTTTTTTAAAGTATTTGGATGAAAATGACAATTATGACATACAAACCACAGTGACAAAAATAACACTTTATTAAATAACAAACATTTTATATTTTATATTGTGTATAACCAAATTATAGAATCATAACTGATTCAATCAAAATCAAATGATACCCAACTCAAACAATCTTTCAAAAAAACTTACAACTAAATTATTCTTTAATTTAATCTTCCAAAACATATACTAGACCAATGCCTGTTTGCCTTCATGTTCATTTAATTGTCATCAACTAAAATTTCTTGTAAACTTCTAAAAACACTAATGATTAGTAATTCAAAAGGTTCGACCCAATGTAAAACAAATTAGGAGTAATCAATTGAAAAACACATTTTGCAAGATTATTAAGTTACTCTAAATTCTCACTTTCATCGTATGAAACCCAATATTGTGTACAAATTAACATCTTAATAATAAGAGGCAATACTGAACTTCTATACGAAGGGCTGCCTCTGAAAATACCAAAAAAATTAGGGCCCAGGACATGAAAATCAAAGACCCTAAAATACACACTTAAAAACTCTCATACAACAACAACAATAATAATAATAAACAAAACAAAAGTTCTTTTTAGCAAACTGATCTAATTAAAATACTTAAACGAATTGTAATGCTCTTTTAACATTTTTGGAAGCAAAACCCTCAACTAACTCTTTGTAATTCGTGATCTTCATAAACATGTACATCTATTTCTTTAATATTAAAACTTTAAGGTTAGTTCTGAAAAAAATAGGAGGAAACTGATTGGTTTGAATTGGGAGGCATGGTGTAATATTTCATTTTAAATTACTGTTAGGAAATTAGGTGTGGATGGCAACAGGCCGAGTATTGGTAATCTCATGCTCATACCCGTTTGTAAAATCGTGTCCCATACCCGGCCCATTACCCGTCGGGTATATGTCGGGTAATTTCCCGTCAGGTATCGGGCATACCCGCAGGTATACCTGATGGGATTTTCAAGAACATTTTATATCATTATAATTCTTTTATACATTTTATTGATATAACAATTGTTACAAATAAAAATATAATGCACTCAATACATATAAACGTTACAATAAATAAATAATATCATTATAATTTTTATATAGTTTCTTATACATATACTTCACAACCTACAAAATACAAAGAATAATTTGGGTTTATAATTCGGGTAAACGGGTATGCGTTTTCGGGTAATCGGACCGGGTATCATCTAATCCCATACCCGGCCCATACCCCCGAAAATTTTTAAACCAAATCGCATGCCCGGACCATACCCATTGGGTTTTGGGTATCCCCGTCCCATTTATTTCGGGTTTCGGGTATACCCGTCGGGCTCAGACTTTTTTGCTATCCCTATGTGCATGTTGTAATCTGGCGTAATAATAGTGTTTTGTTGAGTCTAGTCACTCGCTGGCCACATATTATTATATATAATAACTACAAAGCTTGGTGCCGCTAAGTGCCAACAGGGTCACTTGGTGGCACCGTTTTGGTCCTTAAATATTGTTTTTTTAGTTCCGGTATGGTGATGAATATAACGAAAACCAAACGAATTCGCGTAAACGCACAACCTCAATGCCCAGAACCGACAACACTCTGGTTTTAGCAACATCGATTTTACCAATCAACGCCACCCCATTGTTCCACCTCAGTTTTAATATTTTTTTTCATTTTTAGCTCATGTACCATATCGAAAGTAACCGAAACCGACAAAACTCGTATCGAGTTACCGCTTCAAAGCCCGATATTGACAACACTTGGACTTTACCACCGCCTTGGTTTACCGACCAAAAAAACGTCGATTATTTAACTTTTATATGTTAATTTGACGAATTTATATTTTGTGTTTTAACGCTCAAGTTTTTCCAACGGTTTCTATACCGTAACGAGCGTAACTGATAATGTCGAAATCGCGTCGACTCACTATCGTAACGCTCGGGTTTTACCAAAACCCGAGTTTCACAGCATTTTGTTTTTTAAATAAAACCCAGGTTTCAACGTCGGGATTCACAACATTTTGTTTTTTTTTTTTTACTTCTGGTACCATATGAAAATCGGCTGAATGCTAATGTTTTTTTTGTTTTAAGTTGGGTATCGTAACAAACGTGACGAAAACCTACCAAATTCAAGTAGACTCACTGTCTCTTTTTTAATTCTAGTACCATAACGTACATAACGAAAACCTACTGAATGACAATTTTGTTTTTATTTTAGTTCCAGTACCCTAACCTATGTGACGGAAATCGACCAAATTTGCGTAGACTCGTGCCTTAACTTCCAGGATTGACAATGCTCGGATCTTCCAAACGCCCAAGTTTTACCGGCTGACGCCACTCAATTGATCCACCTCAAATTTAATATGTTTTTATTTCATTTTTGGTTTTTAGTTTCGGTATCATAACACACTTAACCGAAATTGACTGAATTTGCATCGACTTACCGCCTCAACGTCTGTCGACTTGCCAACTTGCCCGACGTAACACGCCGAGTAAAACCCTAATTTCTAATATAATCGAACTTGGGTTTTTTCAATTAAAAAATGAGAAAATTATGGGTCACTTGACCATTATACACATGCTATAATTGGTAGCTCCATCAAAGTATCGTTTTCATTAAGACTCTTTTCTTTACATAAGTACATGCTTTCAATGTTTTGTCTACTATTTTGTCCTTGACTCCAATCATGGATTATTACTTTATTTTATACACGTCGCAGTTGACAATATTAAGTTGGGCATTTAAGCCATACTTTTATTATTGTGCAACTAAGTGGTCACATAACTCACGCTAAATACATGATGCATATTGCTGTGTAGGGTATATAAATATATGTGCTTAACTGTGTAATCATATCATAGGGTGCCTTATCTTCGATGATGGCCACTATCAACACAATCAGCAGCTGGCCACCACTTGATGTATCGTCTATAGCGACCATGATCATGCTTGTGTAATTTTAATGGAATCCAACGTGGTTTCCTCTACAAGTTTTGGGTCGCTTATTTTACCGTCGATTTCTTTGCTCTTTCCCCATAAAACACAGTACAAACCCCCTGATAGTAGCACAGCCCCACAAACACTGCAACACAAACCAGTACTTTGTTATTGTTAGCTACTTAAAGTTGTCTCTATTCATTTTGAAAAGAAAATGCTTTATGTAAACATGTGATCAACAGGTTGGATTTAGTATACAAATAGTATTTATAGGCGTGCTTTCAGATATTCTTGTACTTGTAGCTAGCTTGTTATCACTACAAGTGAATTACATAGAATTTGGTGAAAGTATAAGCAACAAGTTAAGTTTTGTGAAAAACTCAAAAGAGTTCGTTTGTTAAACAAGGGAACTTGCCACACAAGCAAACTCCAAAAAAACTTGTTCGAACTTTTGTTAGTTCGCTTGCAGCGGTCACTAGCCAACTACAAGTATAAGAACTTTCAAATAAATATCTAAAATATACTTTAGCTGAATCCTAAACCACCTACTAATTATCCAAATAATTCAATTCAACAAAGCTCTCAATATCACGATCTAAGAAAAACGATCGATAGTTTTGGGTTTAAAAACTTTTATTGTTGTTCTAGGAGCATTTTAGATATGAGAATCGATCGAATTGTATATATTTTGCCCTTTCATTGGGTGTCTAATTCTGGTTAGATGATATGGATGACTTGAGACGTTAATAATATGTTGAAAATGACTCCCAAAACTGAAGCAAACAAGTCAAGTTATGCCCGTTTGAGATTTATGTACATCATAGTTTATGCCTTTATGGTTTAAAAAAGTAGGTTTAAGCGGTTCGTTTGATAGTCTGAAACTTATAACCTATCGAACTTGAAAACAAAACCAATGTTTAACTTTATTTTTCAACTTTAGAATAAGCGTGGCCCGTATTATATTGAAGATCCATTTTTATCTTTTTTTTTAAGTTTATTATATATATAACGATTTTGGAAAAAAAAAAAGACGAACTGAATGGTGTTGGCTGGTCATGCCGACTATTTGCCCTTCCTCAACCCGGCCATAGTTAGAGTTTAACTAAAAAGTTTAATCAAAACCATCATAATCGAACCATAAACACCTTTACATTACATCATCATGCCACTATCACTATCACTGGTAAGATTATAACGTTTTAAATTACTGAAATTGGCTTTTGCATGTGTACATGGGATCTGAATATATGCTATAAATTATGACTACACGAGACACTTTTTTAAACGGCGTTTTCAAAGTTTGAACCCTCACCAATTTGGTAGTCTTTACTACTACTTCACAACAATTGGTACACCCCCCATGAGGGAAAATAATATGTTCTTTCGGTACAAGATGAATTAGGATTTAACAAAGAAAAACTATCGGTTTATTAGCGTCTAATTCTTTACAAAATATTCATTTACTTATATATTTTATTGACTGTGAGACGATTGCAGTAATGAAAACGAAGACGAACCTTCCTAAGTAAAGGGTTTCCTTCCACAAAAATGTTGAGACAATTGCAGTGATGATGAGGGCTAAAGGAGTGAACATCGCGGTAAATACAGGCCCTCTCTTCTCTATTGACCAAAGTTGTAACCAATATGTAAATGCTGTCACAATTATTCCCTGTAATTTCCAGACAACATGAAATCAGTATGTTAGTACGTAGTAAAAAATAAAAATGTAAAGCTTTTATTTGTGGGAACAAATTAAAACAAAAAACAAACTAGAGTGGTGTCAATGTGCGCGCATGCATGAGTGAAACTTTCATGTATATATGACCACTTTATTTAATTTAGCTTTTGTGAGACCCCAAAGCTTAAAGTTATGGACTTTGGGTCTGGTCCGGTCATCATATACTGAAGTGGGAAACATTTTGATTAATCAAGCCATATGTAGGTGTTTTTATTTTTCTTTTATGTATATGTATAATCAACTTGGGTTTGTGGGTACATAAAATCAATGTGAGAATGACTATTCACATTAAATCCAAGAGTTGTTTTGTACTAGGATAAGAAACAACTCTACATCCGAAACAATCGGCACGATAGCAATGGCGTCGAAAATACACAGCGCCTACAAAAATCTTATCTGTCTTTTCTTGTTGCATGCGGAATTAGCACGTGACGCTTTTTTATTATTTAGCAACACGTGGAAAATTGTCACTAAGTAATAAACACCGAAATGTGGGTAAAAATATGGTTGATACGCTCGACACAAAAACGTGGGCAAATTTTTTCTTTATAGATGAAAATAAAAAACAAAAATAAACAATAAAAAATTACTACCTGTTTTTAAAAGATCATTGAACACTCAAGTAAAGTGATACTTGCCATCATTACATATGTGACTGAACCAGACTCATAATAACCACCAAAAAGATTTGATCAATATCCCTTAATTTGCTATAATTTTGACTTAGGGGTTATTTGAAGCCTATCTAAAGTGATCAGCATAATCATACTTGAAGTTAAAGAAAGAAATATGGTGATCAAGTGTTAACCGTATGTGAATTGATCTCTGAAAACAAATTAAACACCTTTTAGAGAGATAGAAAAGAAACAGATTTGAAACCTAAAGAAATTAATTAATAGCTAGCATATGATAGAATATATAAGAGTTGAAGAGAATATTGTTTAATTACACAGTAAGCAACCGAAAGGAGATGAACATCCCATCCAAGCTTCCATGAAGATAGGTTTCTTTCCATAAATATGGCTGCAACCATTGATTGTATCAAGCTAAAAAAACATTGGAGAGTAATTAGTGATAGCTTTGCAGGGTATTCCTTCATAATACCTGCCTGCAAGAATATAAAGAAGCTAATTAATTAACACCTAAATAAGCTAACTAAAGAATAATTTGAATGTGTTAATTGACCGAGAATTTAACCTGCATAATGCTCCAACAAGACCAAAGAATGTTGGCACAAAGAATGCTAAGGGGGCCTTTACTAAACTCCAATATTGAACTAGAATTTGTTGTTGAACCAACATCACTGCCTGATATGTACCGACTCATGAAGTTCAAACTTGGTCCTCTAACAAAAGCAAACACAAGAGCTCCAGATACAGAAACTATTGTTCCAATCAATTTAGCCCAACCATGCAATTCTTTTATGTATACACTCTCAATCCTGAAAGTTTTCAATCAAAGAATCAAATCAAACTCATATATTCACAACATTATATTCATCATCTATAGTCACTGACAGACCCAAGATTTCTTTGCATGGGGGGGGATCGGGATTTTTGCGTATAGTTAATACTAAAAAGACTTTTCAGGTCAACTTCATACCTTAGAATAAGAGCTATCACAAAGGTAATAGCCGGAATCAGGTTAGTGGACGCAGCAGCAAACGTTGCAGATGTATGATCGAGTGCATGGTAATACATATTTAAACATATCGTTATCCTGAAGAAATGGACACATGTTTGAATAAAAAGCCAAAAAATAATTGAGCTAAATTGGGGATTGTGTTTAAGTACCCTATCAAAGAACTGAAGAAAATCTTCCATATCAAAGTGTAGGATAATTGAGCTACATTCTTCCTGCACAAAGTAAAAAATATTAACTTTTTGATCACAATAACTAAGAAATAATGGAAAAAGGTTTGAACCTCTCAAAGAAGTATGCGAGCGGGCATAGTGAAAGTGTTGCGAAAGCTTGACGGTATACAACGAAAATGAAAGGATTCATTCCTGATGAAATTGAGGCTTTGGATAATAAAGCCATGCCTGCATATATTGCTTGGACAATAAACATGGCTATGTATGTTTTGTTGCTCTCATAAGCCATGACAATGTTTAGTGAATTCATCATGGTTTTGTTTCAACTTTGTTTGGCCTGAGTTGATGTCTTCTGGACCTGGCTAGCTATGCTAATTATAAAGAAAGAAACATAACCCAAACATGCTTTTGTCACTTCTTAAGATATCTACTAAAATGTTGGAGCAAGATAATATAATTCATACGTGTAGATTGAAATGCTTTACGATATTTTATTATGTATAGCTAAATTCACGTCATTCACCTGGTAAATGCATCTTCCTTGTTATTATTATTATTATTATTATTATTATTATTATTTTATTGGTCACTTAAAACTCTATATACTGGGCCTTGGTAGTGTCAAATTAGGACACACTAGAAATGATAAAATTCTTTCATTTGAATCATTTCTCTTATTCTTAACGCTACTAAACAAATGATTATCACCGAAAGCGCTTTACTGATCATTGTTTGCACATGGCTTGTGAAAGAGTTATTATCGGGCATAGATCTTTTTGTTGAAAACTTGAAATTGCTATGTCTTGTTTTAGTTCATACCAAATAGACATGTCGTTACAAAGAGTTGAATTTCTATGTGTGCATGTGTTGGTCCCTCGGATCAATTGAGACATGCATGGGGTTATACGTCTTTACTGTGATTATAATATTCTCCGCTTCTTACATAAAACCGTACATTATTTAACAAGGGGATTGAAAATAAATGTAATTTATTTGAAAGATTTGTCTTGTTTGAGAATGTTATGGCCTAATATCACTTTGTGTAATTTGTCATATTTTAAAATGTAATGTACATTATTTGTAAGATTTGTAATTAATAGTTGAAAATAGGGGTGAGCACGGTTTGGTTTGGTTCGGTTCGGTTATTGGGTGAAACTCAAACCTAAACCCAGTTTTCTGCTACAACACCGCCATTAGCGTCATCGTGAAAGGTATATAAAACAAAATATTTTAATTGTTTAAGAATTAATTTATTCGTTGATTTTAATTGTTAGGATTTAGTTGATATACTTTTTTACGATTTGTGTATGTATATATGTAGATAATTATATATGATATGTGTATTTATTTATTTGTTTGTTTGTATGTATGATTTATGTGTTTGTGTATGCATGTAGGGGAGGGCATACAATGTGCTACCCCTCAACTTTCCGGCTAAGTGGAATTTTTTATTTTTTACATTTTATATATTTCGTTATCCATGAAAGTTTATTACACTACTGTTTAAAAAGTTTTTAAAGATCAACTTCACACTTCAAAGTTTTATTAAAAGTTTAGCATGGTTAAAATTATATTGTTAAAATATCCTCTATTTGTGGCCTAGTGGTAGGAGGCTTGGATTCTTCAGTGAAGACCCAAGTTTGAATCCCACTTGTGTCATATTTGGGTGAATATTGACAATGAAATATTTGAGTTAGGCATTGTGGAAAGGTTGTCAGTTCGAACCCGGAGCCTACCCGAGTTTTTGTCCCACCGTGTGTTACGCTAGAGAGATCTGCTCTTATAGCTGTGCAACGACTATCAAGTCGCAATCTGCGGTATGGTTTCCCGTGAGAACGCCCAAGCCATACTCTAAAGTCAACGTGAGCCTGGTTAAGACGACATAGTCTGGCCATAGTGAGGGCATCGAGGCTCTCCAATTTCGAAGAGTGCGGTAGCCTAAATACAAGAAAATTGTCGTTCTAAAAAAATATTAAAACTTATATGCCCAACTTAAATAAAAATCTAAGTCCAATTTTAATTCTTGATGAGGGTTTTGAAAATTAAACCAGGGAAAAAAGAAAAAAAGACATAACACAACATTGACCAACGACATATGATGTTTCCCTCCTCGCTGAGACATTTGTTATCGTCGCGTTGTCAGTCGTCTTATGCCGGACCACCTTCTGTCGCCGCTCGACGTCTACCACCGATGAGTTATATATTCTTATAAATCTTAATTGATTTGTATCTTGTAGAATTAGATAACTTGAAACTTGGAATATAAAATTAGGAACGAAATTGGAGTTTAAGATAGGGCTTAGCTTACAGTTTTAGTTTTTATTGTATATTTGAATATGGTTTACATTTTGTTTGTCCAAATAGGGGCCTTGAAGCTTGGAAGATGAAAACAACATTCTAAACAAATTCTTATTAGAGAAGGAAATATATGGTAATCAAAGAAACCGGAAGAATGTCATTACCAACCGACATTATTTTGAAGTTGAATTTGGATATGCAAATTTAATAACTTGGAAGTCGATTCGATGAGGTGTCAACTAATTTAATAGAAAATTTGTTTGCTTTAAATCCATGCGATTGGTTTTATAAGTTTGACATATTTAAGATAGTGGTATTTTTTTTATATGCATCCCAATGTTTATAGTATGAATGAAAGATGGTGTCTTTTAGGTGATTTTAAGGTCTTTTGTCAGACTATAAAGAAAGATGATAGATTGTAAGAGTGGATGGTATATATGACCTTACTTGTCTAATAGTGGAAACCAGAAAAGAACATTATTTTTCTTTGGTTTATCAGATATTGAAGCTAGCATTGGTTTTACCGGTTGCAATCGGAACCACTGCAAGATGTTTTTTTTTTCTAAATTGAAGCTTATATAGACGGATTTACGCAATCGAATGGGTGAAGAGTATTTAAACAATGCTCTAGTTTGTGTGGTCGAAAAAGAAACATTTTATAAATTAACAAAAGATGATGTAATGGCTCGATTCAAGCTTTCAGATGTCGGAGAGAAGGAATCAATCGGATACATGTTTAACTTTATGTGTTATCGTGTTTTTCAATGTACGTTTAATAAAACTTATTGTATTGCCTCTGAAATTATATTCTAGATCCGTCAGCGTTTTATCTTTTGACTGAAGGGTGAGAATAATCTTGGGTGTCATCTTGCGTTTTCTTAAAAGAAAAAACAAATATAAAATGAGCTTGATTTTATGTAGCAGATTTTGAATAACATTATTTTGAAGCATTTTAAATTTGTAAGAATGTTTATCATGTTAATCATCACCAATCACCATCAACCACAATCTTAACCGCCACTAATCAACAACTTCCACGATCCCGTCACAATCACCCCCAAAAACCTTAAATAATTATAACTATTTTATTCTTTTACCTTTAAAAATTAAACTCGGTAAGAATTCACTAATAATAATTAAGCTTCATACTTAATCAACTTATGTCAAGTTATAAAGAACTCATCACTATATATGCTTTATTTGTCTAACGTGATTTTATATAAAAAACGAATATTTAACATTTATGAAAAGATTATTCAATATTAGAATACCAAGAAAAGTTAAGTGTCACCATATGGGAAAAAAAAGAAAAAATTTACGATTCATTAAAACAACAAATATTACTCTATAAAACTATCCCTTTATTAATTATATTTTCATTCTATAAATTTGGAAATTTTGATTTATAAATTTTTATTTTCTATTCATTTGAAAAAGAATATCTATCCATACACTCCATTTCAGTCACGTGTTGGTACTATTTGAAGAGATTCTTACTCAAATGTCACCAAATAACACTCAAGTTTACCTGCCATGTAGGTCAACATTATTCATGAATAATTCATGAATAGTTCAACCATTTAGGTATTTCGGCACGTGCTTATATATTATTTTAGGTAATTAGAATGGAGCCATTTCTAAGTTATTTGAGCTTATTAGAAAAGACTTGATACATACCGAACTTAAGTGAGACCTAGAGTCACTCCATACCTCACATAAAACTCATTTATAAACCCAAGTCTGAATTCAAGCCTCGCAGAAAGCTTGGTAATAAGCTTGGGCCATAGCTATGTACAACTTAGGGGCTGTTTGGTAACCTTTTAATAATTTCATTAAGAGACCAACTTTGAATCAATGAGCATTAAGTGTGTTTGGTTCACCAGAACGACGCATCTGAGTCGGTGAGCAAACCTCTTACTCATTACCAATCACCACCATATCGGCGTACTCGAAACTTACAAGCTCAGAGTCTCTTTATCATTCAAACATTTTAGTGATTCAGCACTTCCTGATGCATTGGTTATCAAAACAGCCTATTTAACATATGCATAAAATGTAAGCAAGCATGGCCTAGACATATGTATGAAGGATAAGTGGTACCACAATCTAATACCCACTACCCACACATGTTCCTTTAAGTTTACAACTAGATTGGTGACATTTTACCCCATTCAAAGTTATTTTTCGTTTTTCAGCTTCCTTGTACTCACGAGCCATGGCCAGTGCCATTCTCACCAACGTTTTTTTTCTCTTTAAAGCCTATTAGGCCACCACCCATAGACCATTGATGCCACAATGGCAGTTGGCCGTCGTCTTTCATCGTTCTTCACCCACTCATTGCTTATGTAACAAGGAAGCCTCACATTCGTTTTGTAAACTTTTATTATGTAAACCCGACTCAACATTTTTAGAACCTTATTTAATTATTATATAATATTATTATAGACCTCGATCATAAATAAGTCGATGTTTGCCATATTATAGTGTCGTTAAGAAAAACATAAGGGGTTCAAACTTATTTTCGTAAAGTCGTTATAAGTTTTAAGAACCTTTAAACTCATTTTAAACTTTGATTGAAACTTAAGGGGTTGTTTTGAAAATATGTAATATATATATAAAAAACCCAAACCCTAACCAATTTAAGCCAGCCACCCCATCTATCTTTCTCTCGGCACTTCTGGCGCCGTTTTCCGGCGACCGACGACTCCGGCCACCCCTCATCCCTGTTTTCGTCTCCGACCGTCTCCCTCTCCCCCTGGTCCGTAATACCGACGCCGGCCACCCTCTCCATCCCTCCATCGGCTTCTCCGACTATCGGAGCGGCGGCCCGGTAACCCCTCACCCAAAACCGCCCCTTCCCTCTCCTGGTCGTTTTTCCAGTGACCGGAAAACCGGTGCTCCGTCACACACTCTCTCTCGCTCTCTCTCGTGGCAACAGGGTCTCCGATAACCCTTGCTCGGATCCGACAATTGTTCTCGTCCAAATGAGATTTAGAGTTTTATTTGTCTTTGTATCTAACTCATAATCGGCAATCGAAGTTGATAACCATAACCGTTTGTAATGAAAATGGATTTGGGTATAAGGTTTGGATTTATATGTTTTGGGAAAGATGATAGTTTTGGGTTAATTGTTTTAAATTCCATTTTGGGTTTCCTAATGAATAGATGGCTAGTGAAGTTGGTTGTGGTTGTGACTCGGGTTTGGGAGGTCACAAGTTCGATTCCCCCTTGAAATGACTTTGGAGAGTATTTTTGGGATCATTATTATTAATATCATAACTTATTATAAAACTCTTTATTATTATTATTATTATTAACAAGATAGTTTTATTATTATTCTTATTATTGTTGTTATTATTATCAATAACAAAACAATTATTATTATTATCATTATTTTCATAATTAATAGATTATTATTATTACAATTATTATTATTATCATTTTTATTATGATTATTAAGTAATATTATTAAATTCTATTATTGTTAATATTATCCACTTGTTTTATTGAACCGAAACCCATGTCGAGCCTAGTTGCCATTTAACGTTTAACGCCATTTAACGTCATCGTTACTCGAGTTATATTTTTATCACTAATACTATTATTATTAAAAAGTTATAAGTATTAGTCATTATCATTAATATGGCACATATGATTATTATAATAATAATTATTATTAGTAAAATTCATAAATTTATTAATAATGTATTCAACAACAAAAGTAATTATTATTATATTTATCATTATTAGTACTATTATTTGTTTTAACAACAATTCTCGATTGGTAGTATATTTATATATTATTATCATCATTATCTTTTATATATATATATATATATATATATATATATATATATATATAGGGGATGGTTCAAGAGATAAATGATATTATTGTAAGAAATATAATAAATGAATATGGACCACTAAGTTTTAAATGCTTAAAGTTAAATAAAGAAATTATTAATTATTCTCTTTCTTCAATTAATATAACTAATAAACCATAATACTTATTTATTTAATTAATATAACTAATTAAATAATTATAATTAGAAAATATTAAGAACTCATTTATTTTTATAATTTACTTTTTGTTTCTTGATTTTTTATCCTACACAAGTATAATTTATTCATACATTAAAATTTCTTTCTATCTAAAACTAATTTCTTCCAACTCAATATATTAATATCCATACACATATACTTACATTATGATGAATAATACCAAAAAACAATTTTACATGTTTTGCATTAGATATCAACAAAAAACATACAACCTACACAAAAGCTTATAATCTACACTTATTCTAAAATTAAGACAACATATAAGCTACACACGAAAAACATTTAACCTACACACAAAATTCATCATCAATAAAATACACACGCACACGAAAACATATAACCTACACACAAAAAACATATAACCTACACACGAAAATTTTATCTTACACAAATACAATTTATTCATACGTTAATTTCTTTTTAAAACCAATTTCTTCAAATTCAACATATCAATATCCATCAACACGTAGTTACATTGTGATGAATAATACAAAAAACTATTTTACACATGGTTGCATTAAATGTCAATAAAAATTATACAACCTACACAAAAACATAAAACCTACACTTGTTCTAAGAATAAGAAAACATATAGTTTACATATGACCTACGCATGTGTAGTGTATGTGTATATTTGTGTAGTTTATATAATTGTTGATGTCGAATTACATATGCAAGTTATATGCTTTTTGTATGTTGTACGTTTTTATTGCTCAAAGCAAGTGTATGTTATATAACTTTGTGTAGGTTGTATATTTATTGAACTTAAATACGTTGATATATGCTAATATATTGAGTGAAAATTATTTTTTTAATATAAATAAATAGTATTATATGAATAAATTGTATTTATGTTGAATAAAATGAAGAATGTATAAATAAAAAATAAAACTAAAGTAGTGTTTTTATCTTTTTATTTATTATAGTTAAATTAGTTAGATATATTAATTAGAGATATTTATTATTATTATATTAGTTGTATTAATTGGAGAGAGAGAGTGCATTTATTGTTGCATTTACATCTTTTTTATTTATTTTTAAATATTTAAAACCTAAAATAAAACTAGTGGCTCATATTTATTTCTCTCATTTCTTGCAATAATTTGATTTCTTTCTTGAACTTAAACATATATATATATATATATATATATATATATATATATATATATATATATATATATATATAAAACATATTTTTAAAGTTATTATTATCATTACTATCTTTATCATTCATAATATTATTATAAGCTTTATTATCAATTCATTTTTATAAAACCGAACTCTTGATTTAAACCCGTCTTATTTCTATTTAATATTGGGATAGTTATTTAAAAGCCTAATAAAATAATATGTAACATCCCGTTTTCTAGTTTCGGTTAATAAATGAAAATACGAGTTATAATGAGTCGGGCTAGTGTTAGGTTAAATAGATATAGGTTATGGACTTGGGTTATAAAGGAAGGAATGTAAGACCATGGGCTTAAGCCCATGATCCATAAGTATATAAGCATTTATTTCCCATTTAATCATTCATTTCGCACATATTTTATACACCACCAAAACACACACTTAAGCTCTCTCTTTAGCCGAAACATAGAAGAAGAACCGATCCCGACCCCAGGTAATGATAGTATGATGTTGTATGAGCTTAAACCCATTAGATATGATCACGGAACGACGAACCGACACCGTTAAACCGTTTAAGTCACGAGATCAGGGTGGAATCGGGAATAAACCGAACCTAAGATGAGCTTAGGGATCACCCTAGCTCAGATCTGGATCGAACGGGGTTAAAAACGGAGAAAAACGAGCCAAAACTCGTTTTTCCGGCGACGGCGCCGGAAATGGTACGAGTTTAAGAGGAATGTCAGAGAATGTTCTGACATTCTCTGACCTAACCCTAATTCGTTAATGGGGAGTTAACGAACTAGGGGTGATTCGCTAAGTGGTTCGTTAAGGGAAGTCTAGCGAACTAGACCTAGTTCGTGTTCAAATTCGTTAAGGATGAGATAATGAACTAGCTCCCAATTCGCATTGATCATTCGCTAAAAGAGATAACGAATTAGAAGATCCAATTCATTACTTGGACTAGTTCGCTATATGGACTGATTCATCAAGGGTCCAGTTCGTTAAAAGGTTCAAATCGTTATAAGGACCAGTTCGTTAGAGGGACCAGTTCGTTATGACAAACCAATTCGTTAAAGAGTCAATTAACGAACTAGAAGTTTAATAGAATTACAAAACAGTCCCTGTACTTAAAGAAGAATGAGATAATTACAAAATAGCCCTTATACTTTGTTAATTTATAGAAGATACCTTAAAGGATTAAGAGGTTAACCATGAAATATTATTATGAAATCCTAATGAAAAATGTGTTAATACAGTTAATGAAAATAAATTTTTTCCAAGCCAGGGGCTCTGCCCCTTGGACCCCGCTAGGGGCTGCCGCCCCTAGAACCCCGCTGCCAGGGGCGCTGCCCCCAGACCCCCGTTCGTTGAGGGTAATAATTAAACTAAAAAAGCGATATGGGTAGCGATAGATAATTAACACGTGTAATTGTTATACAGTTAGTCGCGCACAACTAAAGAAAGGAAAAACCATAAACGGTGAACGTAATCGTATTCAGATGAGTTTCTAGCCCCATTCCTTGTTATGTTTTCGGGGCTGTGTGCATACTCGATGTGATTAGTTAATACACTTATCCTAAGTGATAAGTGTATGCCGTATGTGTATTATGTGAAATGTATGAATGACTGCTTGTCGGTACGTTAACGATCTTCGGATATTATATGTACTGCCAGGTAAAGGTTGATGATAAAATTGTTGTATATGAAGAATGAATGATGTATGTATGTATGAAACTTACAATTATGTATATAGAAAGGTATGGTATGAAGGTATGGAGGAAGGGGTGACCGGACCCTAATAATATCCGAGGATGGAGGGTACCGGACCCTAATAATATCCGAGGATGAAGGGAGACTGGACCCTAATAATATCCGAGGATGAAGGGAGACCGGACCCTAATAATATCCGAGGATGAAGGGAGACCGGACCCTAATAATATCCGAGGATGGAGGGTACCGGACCCTAATAATATCCGAGGTATGTAGGGTGAAATGCCCTTTATAATGTAAGGTTAGCTATAAATGTGTATGGATGAATGAAGTACAGGTTATGTATGTAATGCATACCTTCGGGCACGTATATTTGTATGTAAAGTAAGTTGTGTGATTAACTAGAACTCACTCAGCCTAGCTGACTTTTAGTATGCACGCAGGTTAATAGATTGAGACAGCTGGTTTGAGATGGACACATGGCAGGATTGAAGAGGCTGGCATTTGAAGATTGTCACGATGTTTTGAATGTTATATTTTATGTTATGTTTTAAAAGACAGATTATGGATATTTGTAACGAATGGTTGATGTTTTCTATTATTCCGCGAAGTTTTTAATTAACTTTGATATTTAGAACTGCGTTTATGAGTAAATCCAACGTCAAAAGTGAGGCACCGGTAACGGGCCTTACATGATATTATTTTATTTTAAATTATCAATTAAGTACGAGTCCCTAATCTTTACCAAATTAACCGGTAACCTGATTAACAACCGAACATAATTGTTCAATGTTTCAAATGTAGTTTCAACTAAAGTTCAAGTTCATTAATATATTACTTATTCGTTTTCAGATAGCTTTCAAGCCGGATTCGTTCGTTTCGTTCGCAAGCTTCCTATATATCGATCATTTATTATTTCCCGATTTGTCAATCGAGGTGAGTACTTTCATACCCCATTTTCAATCTTTTGTTTTGGGGGTGACATTTCATACTTATTTAACTAAATGCTTTATACTTGAATCTAAACCCACAAACGTTGTTGTATACTTTACTTAAATAAATGCTCGATTTGGTGTTCTATGCTTACATGCATATATGCTTATGTGTTTACCGTTTTTGGAAGGTTGATTCATAAATCTGTGAACTATCTGGTATTCTCTTATAGCACGGTGCCGTTAATGTATTCTTATTAACGACCTCATGAAATCCGAATATATTTGGTATTCTCTTATAGACGGTGCCGCTAATGTATTCTTATTAGCGACCTCATTTTATTCAAGTTATTGCTTTTATTTATTGTTTCACATACAAGTTTTGTGGCCTTTTGTAGGTTCCTTGACGGATCGTACACGGGATATCGCTAACAACGCAGGTGCGGAATCCCTGCGCAGGTAGTTACGAGTGTAGAGATAGAATCACACGAGCAATAAATCAAACACGTTATATTAATAACCGAACACGTGACTCACGGTCACTATTACAGAAGATGACACGTAACAATACGAAACACACTGAAACAAACCCTAAAACGACCAACACAAACTGTTTCGTCTGAAACAGTTTATATACACGACAACTTCGCCATAGGCGAAGTTGTCAATAACTTCGCTGATTCAACAAGTTCGCCATAGCGAACTTGTTGACAACTTCGCGCATTACAAAACAAACATAAACAAAACATAATTACATTACAGACTCGATTACAAATGCTAGACTATGAACTACTGACACACATGTACCAACAGACTCCCCCTTGGCAGTAGCTTCATATCTTGATCTTTAAATCTTGAGTCTTGTAATCTTCACCTCTACGCGTGCGCCCCTTCTCTCACACATACCGACACTACCCTTTGATATTTCCTAGCTTGATCCTTCCAAGCAGGAATGTAGAAGATCTTCTTCTCGTTGAGCACTTTCAAATCAGCCTTCGATAGATTAACAAGATGCATCGGGTCGTACACCCGAAGTACTTCTTGTTCATCCTCATCTTCCATTACCGCCTCAGCTGTCTCACAATCCACGTACCACCATTTTAAATCTTTTAGGACGTTCTTGGGCATAACTTTCATCGGTACTTCTTTCAAATGACGGACTGGTTTATACTTCATTACCATCCAAGGTTTGCCGTCAGCCCTCATTCCACGATCTTTGTCTTCTATCAACTTTCCTTTTTGAGGCTTTAGCAGTTCAAACTTTTTGTCTTTAATGGCTTCTTTCCAGACGATCTTCCCAATGATTCTTGCCATATCATCATTACTTCTATTGATCAGCCCCAATCTCGCTAAACCTCTCACCTCACATTCTGGTAAGGAATTCAGAGATCTCAACAATCTCTTAAAGTACTGAATGCCGTCGTACCGTTTGATCACAAATAGTTTCAGCTCTTTGTCGTACAACCAGCATATGATTCCTTTCTTTGACTCTGCATAGCCCTTTATATTATAAGTCTTTCTGAACATCGTTGGCACTGCAGGCTTCTTGGTTTTAACAAACCACTGAGCACAGCCTTCTTTCCAGTTCGGCTGCTCCTCCCATACTGTATCTTCTATCACGCTCTCATCCCCCAATTCTGATCTCTCAACAGCTGGAATCTCATGTTCCACTGAATCATCCACAATCTCACCTTCTTCTAATACATCTTCCACATTAATCTGTTCTCCAATCCTCTCAATCTCATCCATAGGCAACACGTCATCATCATCCATCAACTCATCGTCCTCCTCCTCATCCAACTCCTTCAATGCATCAATAACGTCTTCCACATCAGCGTCGTCATCCACAACTACAACATCATCACCAGCTGCATTTGTAGACTCCCCCTCAGTTGTGGAGGCTCCAAGAGCCTGAGAGGTTCTTGGCAGCTCATCACCTGCACCTGAAGGTGCATTGGGATCATCGTCATGATCTTCTCGTCTTTTCGTTCTCAACTCATCGCCCCTACACGTCTTCTCCCCCTGAGATGCCAAGTAATCCTTGAAGGCATCTATTATTCGTCCATGTTCAACCAGGAGGGCAGCTTGTAGTCGATTGGATTCCACTAGGCGGTCAATAGTCTTTGACTGTTCAGCAACAATCCGCTCTAGCGAAAGAATCCTCTCGGTATCTGAAGTAGGCAATGGAGTTGGAGGAATATTAGCAGAAGTGACCGCAGGTGGTACACTTGGTAACCCTGCAGTAGAAGTGATTGTCGACTCCACAAACCGTGCAACTACCACTGGTGGATTAAGCGGTTGAGGTGGTAGGGACACAATTGTTGGTGCCGACGTCTCGATCGCTGTGACCTGTGCAGTAGTAGGAATAAGAGACATACCAGATAAGGCAGGCGGAGCAAAACGTACTAGTCTTGACGATTCTCCAGCTCCCGAACCTATCCCTCTCTGTTCTCTTCTTGAACGTCTTAGCACAATCTGTACTGCCTCCTCTTCATCCACTTCATCCTCATCCCCCTCCACGGTTCTCGGCCTCTTTCCCGTAGTCCGTTCCCGAGACACCATAAGTCTTCTTGCCTCAACAAACGTCTCGTCTAGATCAGAGTCAGCTACCGAAGTAGCTGCTCTGGTAACATCCATAAACCGAGGACCCGAGACATCCATATCAAACAAACCATGTCCACTAAAAGCAGCATCTAGATCAACATGTTCAGCAGTGGACATAGCCTGAGATATAGTAGCTGGCACAGCAGCAGAAGATACAACAGGCGCAGCTGATACAGCATGAGGTGCTGCCGCCTGATGTGGTTGCGGATCCCTGAACTCGTCCCCTCCTGCAGGAACATACTCCGGGTTAATGAGATACCCGAAAAGTGGAGTATGCCTGGGACGCCGCTCAGGGTTGCTACGAGTGCTCGACGTTCTGCACTGAGCAAAGATACGTTTTGTTACGCACTCAACGTATCTGATAGGGCGTCTTTGCGGTATAGACGGAGCGACATGATTAATAATCATTTGTAGAAACCGAGGATACATAATAAAACGCTCGCGCGCCGTCGCCCGTCTCTGACGATCAATCTCGTAAAAGATTAGCTGACTAAAAGAATATCTGCGGTTGTAAGTCAGCGCAATCATAGCCGATTGCATCGTCGCACCCATCCCGTCTGTTCCTGCCTTTCTGCCGGACATGCATACTATCAACACATGCATCAAAAAGCGCCATTGATCCAGCAGAAAGCCTTTCCTCCTCTGCGAGTCCCCCAGCGGACCCGAATAACCCATCCTTAAGTAAGCTCCGTCACGGAAAGGAGCTACGAATTCCGTTGGGTCGTCTCTCGTTTCATCACCGAACTGCAGAGCCAACCGTATGTCTTCCGAGGAAAACTGTATGTCTTGACCATTGACAGTTGCTCGCATCACTGGAGGCTCAGGTCTGCAATCATAATACACCGTCTGCCAGAAATCTTGAATGTTGGGCAGAGATATGGGTAGTGTATTAGTGATCGCGTGAAAAACTCGTGATCGTTGGAGAAATGTGATAATCTCCCTATAGTCTTCAACGCCTCGTGCGTCTGGATCCAAAGTGATGTATTGGTTATGGGCTGGGAAGAATTGTCGTTGCTCATCACCATCATCACCTCCAGTACCTCCAACAGCAGCCATATCTGCACAAAACAAATCAAGTTAGAGACCATATAATCATCTCACAAGTTCGCTGTGTACCATATGCGAAGTTGTGATGTACAGGCGAATTTAAAGGTGAGGCGAAGTTGGGAACAACTTCGCTTCATCTGTAAGTTCGTCTAAAAACTTATAAAAATTTGAAATAGGCGAAGTTGTGTTCAAGGCGAAGTTATGGATAACTTCGCCATAGGCGAAATTAAGCTTCAAGCGAAGTTGTGGATAACTTCGCTGAAGGCGAAATTAAGCCACTGGCGAAGTTGAGAATAACTTCGCGTAAACCTTAACTTCGCCTGAATCTGAAACGGCGACTGTTCAGATTCAAACAAGGTTTATCCGATGTTTCGGACCGATTTAACGATCTAACAATGAAGTCCAACATATTTCAATGGTGTTAGGATGAAAGGTCGTCCATGAATACGTAACGTGAGGTCGGAAAACTTGGTTTCTAAGGTTCGACGACCCGAGGTCTCGAACCGGGTAAAACTATAACGAGAAAGATAGGATGATATTGACTACACATACCACGAGTATAGTAGAAACTAGGAACACAAGATCGAAATCGAAAGCGAAGAATAAGATCCGGATGTATTGGTTATTCGAACAAGTTCGCCGGTAATTCGAAAAAAGTGATATAGTTACTGTTTACAATCCCTTATATAGGGCAGAGTTGGTTCAGGCGAAGTTACTCTTAACTTCGCCAAGGCGAAGTTAAGCACAACTTCGCCGAATTCAACAACTTCGCCCGTAATTTTCAAAATCAGCCCTTTAAGTTTGAATAATCTTGAATTTAACCTTATCAATTACCAAAAAGAGTTAAACAAATATGATCAAGACCTATTAACCAACAATAAAATAATATAACTACAAAAACAAAACAAAACAAAAAAAAACTTAGAAAAATTTTAACGAAATAAGGGATCAAATTTCAGTCTAGTCAGGGACCACTACGTTTTAGAAAAGATCCTAACAGGAATCATACTAACGATGTGACTGTCACTTAGATCCGTGTTTGGCTGTATTATGACATAGAGACACAGGTTGTAAGCATGTAAATAACGTAAATGGTTTTCATCGTTTCTGTGATACGGATTAAGGTTCAGTTAAGCTCAAAAATTTAAGTTGGCAACATCTCAGAGATAATGATGTCTTCTATCTATTCTCAAAGCGTATTTGGCTATACCCAAGTCACCCCGAATTGACTTCGACCCATAATGTCTGATTATCTTGTAGATACACTATGTCTGCCTCCCGTTTTCTTCTAACTCCAGACTTGAGAAATTTTGATTGTTACTATGTCTCATAAGTATTTAAAAATATACACGTATATATATATATATATATATATATATATATATTTTTTTTTTTAAATTAAACATTTTTATCGACTTCGGAGTACTAAATCACTGCAAGTCCCGAATCTGGATCACTGCAGTATCTTGAAATGCTTTCTTCACGGGAATCAGAACACTCACGGGCTCGTGTATGACTGGGTAGTCGCTTTTCTGCCTATCCTTCGAAAAGATATGTATGAAGACATACAAAACTCTTAAGGAGTTTCCACGTAAATTCGAGTAAATTTAAGTGAGTATCACATACACTTTTACGCACCATAAAAATTACCATGACATACAATGACTGTTCTAAAGCCTTTTAAGCCTAATAACTTCACTAGTTAAGCACACACAATCAATATATATATCATTTTCCAAGGTTGGATCAATTTTCTGTTAAACACAGCATAGAACTTCATACGAAGTAACAGACTTGAAATTTAATTTCATTTCCCACAAAAAAAACTTTAAATTCAATCGCCCCAATCACGTCAAAGTCGTCAGGTAAACGGCTATCCTGAAGATCCAATGGATCAACTGGACCGACCACATACAAGTATGTGTCCTTCTTACTAAGTATGACCGACTAATTTTCAGCAACTGAAAGAACACACGTCATAGCTGCCCCGGTCACTTTCAGTCTTCCAGTTAATGGCTATCCTCATTCTCTACGTTGAAACGAGGACCAAAACATATCCTAGGATATGTCCATCAAACTGAGGTAACCGACTAATTTTAAGCAAAAATGACCCATGTTTTTTTTTTTTTTTTTTTTTTTTTTTTTTTTTTTTTTTAAATCTAAGACATGGTTACTCGGGATTGATCATCCCGTTTAGCTCAATTAGGTTTTGAAATCTGGATTTATCAAACGCTTTTGTAAACAAGTCAGCAAAATTTTCAAGTGAATCAACTTTTTCGATCTTTATCAGTTTCTTCTCAGCACAATCCCGTATGAAGTGATGACGAATGTCAATATGCTTAGTTTTACTGTGCTTCACGGGATTGTTAATTACTGAGATGGCGGCAGTGTTATCAATTAAAATAGGAGTAAGTAAGAAATTCAGACCATAGTCGCGCAATTGTTGCTGAATCCACAAAACCTGAGAGCAGCAGTTGGATGCTGCCATGTATTCAGCTTCGCATGTTGAAATTGCAACTGATGTCTGTTTCTTGCACTGCCAGGAAACTAATCTTCCTCCAAGAAACTGACAGCCTCCTGTTGTTGACTTCCGACTCTGATTACAGCCACCATAATCAGAATCTGTATACGCCACCAGTTCAACGTCTCCTCCCTTTGGGTACCACAACCCTAGTTTCGGCTTGCCCTTAAGATACCGCAAAATCCTCTTCACACCTTTCATGTGAGATTCCTTTGGGTTTGCCTGAAAACGAGCACAAAGACAAACAGAAAACATTATATCGGGCCTAGAAGCAGTTAAATACATTAATGAACCTATTATCGCCCGATACAGAGTAGGGTCCACATCTGCGTCACCATCTGATTCAGCGCCCAATTTGTGATTGACGCAGATTGGGGTGTCATATGGAGAACTGTCCTCCATCTTGAATCTCTTCAGCACATCATGAACATACTTTGTTTGATGAATGAACATCCCATCCTTCTTCTGATCAACCTGCAATCCTAGAAAGAAGGTTAGTTCACCCATAGCACTCATCTCGAATCGTTTCTTCATGACAGCCTCAAAATCCTGACACATGGATACTCTTGATGCAGCAAAAATGATATCATCCACGTAGACTTGAACCAGTAAGAAGTCACATCCTTCTCTCTTCACAAACAGCGTACTGTCAATCAATCCTCTTTCAAAACCATTTTCCAGCAAGTAGTCCGATAACGTTGAATACCAGGCACGAGGTGCCTGATGTAACCCATATAACGCCTTGCTCAACCTGTATACGTGATCCGGAAAGTCTGGGTCAGGAAAACCCGGAGGTTGCTCAACAAACACAACCTCATCAACTTTCCCGTTAAGAAACGCGCTCTTCACATCTAACTGAAACACCTTCATCTTTTTAGATGCAGCAAACGCCAAAAACAATCTAATCGCTTCTAACCGGGCAACAGGAGCGAAAACCTCATTGTAGTCAATACCCTCTTGTTGATTAAAACCTTTAACAACCAGCCTCGCCTTATTTCTCACGATAATCCCCTTTTCATCTCTCTTGCACTTGAACACCCATTTCGTGCCTATAGCATGCACATTCTTTGGTTTTTCAACCAAAGTCCAAACTTCCATTTTTTCGAACTGAGCCAACTCTTCTTGCATGGCTTCGACCCACGAGCTGTCCTTTAAAGCCATTTGATAATTCTTCGGTTCGACTTGGCTTATGAAGCAAGAGTACAAACATTCGTTCATGATACCTGTATCTTTAATGCTTGTATAAACACAGGTGTGCTCATTCAAGCTACTTCTGGTTTGTACACTAGAGGACACGTCACCTATAACATTCTCCAATGGGTGATCTTTGTGAATTCTCGTGGTCGGAACAGCATCGACATGCAAATTGTCTTCCAAGTTTGAAGAGATCTCATCTATGGTAGTTTCAGGCTGAGAGTGAAAAGGATTAATAAACTCATCTTCAGTTGAGGCCGCAGGGGTATCGATAGGGTTTGATGTGGAAGGCTGAGATTTTTCTGTCATCTGATGTTGCACTACCTCCTCTTCCTCATCAAAAATCATCTTCGTCACTGCTCTTTCGTCTTCTTCAGAAATTTCCAAAGTAGGTACGTTAAACGACTTAAAAAGTTTAACATAGTCAAACAGCTCAGCAGGTCCATTGCTTGGTTTTGGCGGTTGGTAACTAGTAATGTCGGTGTTACAAACCACCTCCACCTTGCAAGTTATCGTATTGAAGACCCGTCTGTTGGGAGTCCCAACAACATAACCGACTAGGATTCCCTCATCAGCTACTTCACCAAATTTCGAATTAGTCTTCAAAATCGAACAAGGAGACCCAAAAGGTTCAAGACCGCACAAGTTGGGCTTCCTTCCGTGCATAAGCTCATAACAGGTTTTTCCAAGTCTCTTAACGGTTAACACCCGATTCAGAACATAGCAGGCTGTAGCAACTGCTTCAGCCCAGAACATCACAGGAAGCTTTGAGTCTGCCAGCATAGTTCTGGCTCCTTCAATCAACGTTCGGTTCTTCCTTTCAGCTACTCCGTTCTGTTGTGGAGTATACGGAGCGCTGTATTGATGCTCAATACCCTTCTGAAGACAAAAGATTTCCATCTCAAAGTTCTTGAACTCTGTCCCATTGTCGCTTCTGATGAATTTAACTGATTTACTCATGACGTTCTCGACTTTTGTAATTAGATTCTTCACCATCTGAGTCGTCTCGTCTTTCGTTTTCAGAAAATATACCCACGAGTATCGCGAGTAATCATCAGTTATCACCAAGCAGTAAGAAGTACCACCTAGACTTTGTACATTCACCGGACCGAAGAGATCCATATGAAGTAGTTCTAGAGTACCAGCAATTGAGTTGATCGTCTTGGTGAGATGGCTTTTCTTGTGTTGTTTTCCCTTCTTGCACGCTATGCATTTATCTTCAAAGTTAAAACTCTTTAAGGGAACGCCCATCACAAGCCCATTTTTGACAATGAAGTTCATCTTACGAAGATGAATATGTCCCATTCTCCTGTGCCACAATTCTGATTCTGATTCGCTTGCTTTTGTCATTAAACAAGATTCTCCGGTGGCCATTTCAGTAGACCTCATGTCCATCACATATGTATTCGTTTCACGTGGAGCTTTCATTACTATCCATTCTTCTGGTATATGAAAACCAGGCTTCAATACAATCGCTTCATTTTTAGTGAAATGGACAGTGTATTCTTTATCACAGATCTGCGACACACTCAGCAGATTGTGCTTTAATTCCTCCACAAAATTTACGTTTTCAAGTGTCATTCTCCCATTCGACACAGTACCTCTACCGGTAATCCTTCCACCGCTTTCACCAGCAAAACTAACTTTTGCTCCCTGAACAGGTTTTAAATCTTGCAACAAGTGTTTGTTGCCTGTCATGTGCCTGGAACATCCGCTATCTACAATCCAAAGATTGTTTGCAGCCCTGTTCAACTGTTCCTGCACAATAAAACAAAGAGTTAGAATCTTGGGACCCAAGACCAATTGGTCTTGGATCGATACGTCCCGTACCCTGGCTTTCTCAAGTTAGAGACTCGATAATTTCTGTAAGTCCTGTTAGGGTATCTCCTTGCAGATTGGGTGTAATGCCTTCCAAACCTTTGAGAATTGAAAGTGTTATATCTTGAGGTTTGGTTGTAAAAATGAGGTTGGTTTTTATGAAAACTTGAATTCGTTATATTTTGGCATTTTTTAAAGTTTTCATTTTTAGCAGGAACAAAATGACGCTTATTCTCATTTTTATTTGTCTTTACATCTCTAAATCTCGGTTTCAAAGGGCAATCTGCAACTAGATGTCCTAACTTGTTACATCTAAAGCAACATCGACTCTCCATTTTCTTGTCAAATGTTGGTTTGGATGTAGAGGCAGTGTTACCAGCCGTTCGTCTCACATAAGGTGGGACGTACGGATTGAGTGGAGAACTCTTTTTAGAAACTTCATTTTTATCTCCATCGGTGGGTAAACCTACCTTCTCTTTTGTCTGACCAGATTCGGACAACTTATCCGAATCTGATGAGACTGGACTTGAAACAGAAATATTCACACTAGAAACAGGCGAACTTGTTTCGCCACAGTTAACACTTGGTTCAACACTTGTAATCTTGATAGGAGTTGTCTGAGAAACCTCGAAATCAACAGATTTCTGAACACTTGGATTATAAGTATAGTTGTGGTTAAAGGGTGGTGGAACTTCGTGATATCCGATTCCTCCCCTCTTTGCAGAGGTACCTGGATCACTCACGAGGTGATCAAGGATGGCCGAGGAATTCCTGAACTGCTCAAGTTTGCGGTTCAGTTCCACCACCTTTACCTGGTGGTCAGCAATCTGTTTATCCCGATCAGCAATCACTTTAGTTTTTTTCTCCAAAACTTCATAACTAAGATCAATTATTTCAATTTTCTCAGCAAGTTTAATTTTTAAGCTTTGAACGTCTTTTTCACATGCTTTTATTTTAATTTTATAACTCGTTTCTCTTGCTTTCGTAAAATGGTGATCTTCTTTAATAGTTTTAAAGTCAGCATCTAAATGGACATACTGATCAGTTATTATTTTAAGTTGCTCAGACAAATTCTCACAACTAGTACAAATAGTTTTAGGACTTACCTCGGAGCGATTATCTTTGTCATTTGCCATGAAAGCGGTTTCTTCTTCATTTGCTTTCTCAATTTCTTCAACCTTCTCACATTCTTCAGCTTCAGACTCAGCCATGTTTGCTTGCTCACCAGAACCACTTGAGCGTTGATTCCAGTTGTACTCTCCTGCCTCTCTGGTCAACATGGCATTTATCTCTCTGTTAACTCCTGAGTGTTGTGTAGGTCGACCTTGTCCTCGTTCAACCCTCTCATTTCTGCATTCCTTGGCAAAGTGCCCGTACTGTTGACAATTATAGCACCTTACTTTGGACTTGTCGAACCCGGGCCGACCACCAACAAACTTTCTCCCCGTCTTATTCATGAAACGCTTGACTCGCCTCACTATCATGGCCATTTGCCATTGCAAATCCATCTCCTCCAGATCATCAGCATCGATCTGGTCATAATCCTCATCCAGAACAGCAGGGTCCACAATCTTCCCCTGGATGTAGTTTTCATAGGAAGCAATAAATGATGCATAGACTGCAAACTGCTCTTCAGCAGATTTTACACTCATAGGCATCTTGGAATAACTATTGCTTGATGCATTTGCAGAAAAACTACTTGTGGATGCTTGAGGCTTTGAAGTACTAGATCCTCCAGCAACGAAACATACATCACCATTCGTGTTTACAGAAACGTTTCCTTCATGAGACGAGTCAGAGCCTGACTCCCCTTTAGAGTAATAAGCAGCAGATTCAGGCCTTGAACTTGAGCCTGAGTTAACCTTTGCACCATACATACCAGGGTCTTGTATCTGATCTGTAGGTGTTTCTTTTCGAACCATATTAAGCTCATAAGTTCTGAGCTTGTTCACTGCCGTTTCAAGATCATAATTAGGAAAGTCTCTGTCTTCCCTCATAAGAACGGTGTACATTTCCCACTTCGGTGGGAGAGCATCGAGAAGTTTTTCAACGATCTCTTCTTCTCGGTAAGCAATCGAATAATTGCTAAGCTCTGTCATTAGATGATAGTATCTGGTGATAATATCATCCAGCGATTCGTTCTTCAAAAATTTGAAGACGGAGAACTGGGTCTTCAAAAGTTTTACCTTCGATGCACGGATACCCACATTCCCCTCGAATCTATTTTCAAGAGCATCCCAAAGCTCTCTTGCAGAAGTGTATTTTCGGAACGTATGGAGAACTTCTTGAGGAAGTGCCATTGTTATCGCAGCATGGGCCTTGCTTTCGGCCTCGTACATTTTCTTTTCTTCGTCCTCCATTTTGCTGTACTTCTTAACTACGTCACGGCCTTCGTATTGCATAGTAGGAGGGATATATCCATCCTGGATGCACACCCACATTTTGGCATCCTGGTATTTGATGTATTGGATGAATCTATCCTTCCATGCCACGAAGTCAGTTCCTTTCATAAGCCTCGGGGCCTTAGTGGCAGACCCCGCTTCTACCTCCATCTTGACCAAATCGGAGATATTGATCGACGACATCCTTGCAAAAACCTGAAAAACCTGGAAAAACAAAAAAATATTAAAACAGCTCAGTTGGCGAAGTTAAGAATAACTTCGCTTGAAGGTTAACTTCGCTGAGATCTTAAATTCGCTTGATTTGGGCGAAGTTAAGAATAACTTCGCTTAGCTCTGGCGAACTTATGAGTTGAGCGAACTTGGGTTTGAAGCGAAGTTGCGGATAACTTCGCTAAGGCGAACTTATGAAGTGAGCGAAGTTGTAGTTAACTTCGCTAATCCTTATATCTTCGCCAAAAACCCTAATTCCAGCGACGGCAACTTCGCCTGAAGAATGGTAACTTCGCCCGATGAACGGTAACTTCGCCCGATGAACAGGGAAGTTTGTTCAGATCTGTTTTCGTCAATCCAGCAGCTCCCGATCAATGCAAAGGCTTGAAAATGACTGTCAAGCACTAGCAAAACTCAATCCCAACAAAAACACGTCCCGCGAATAGGTCAAACGAGACGTTTTCTACACCCGCGTGAAATCCCGAACCTCACAATCGAGCCGATTGGCTCTGATACCAATTGTAGGTTCCTTGACGGATCGTACACGGGATATCGCTAACAACGCAGGTGCGGAATCCCTGCGCAGGTAGTTACGAGTGTAGAGATAGAATCACACGAGCAATAAATCAAACACGTTATATTAATAACCGAACACGTGACTCACGGTCACTATTACAGAAGATGACACGTAACAATACGAAACACACTGAAACAAACCCTAAAACGACCAACACAAACTGTTTCGTCTGAAACAGTTTATATACACGACAACTTCGCCATAGGCGAAGTTGTCAATAACTTCGCTGATTCAACAAGTTCGCCATAGCGAACTTGTTGACAACTTCGCGCATTACAAAACAAACATAAACAAAACATAATTACATTACAGACTCGATTACAAATGCTAGACTATGAACTACTGACACACATGTACCAACACCTTTTCTTAGTATATACTTATATGCTCAAACTTATGAATTGCTCACCAACCTTTGTGTTGACAAACTTTATTTTATAAAATGTTACAGGTTTGACTTTTGTTGACTCGAGGATTTGACGAAAAACGTTACCAAGACTATTAGGATATTAGTAAAACGAACAATATAATTGTTACTTGTATTCAGTTTGTTTGTGTGAACGAGATGTGTTGATTATTGATATATGAAATAAAATGAGTTGAATAAATATTGTCATTTTAAATAGTGTCTTGTGTATTTGTCCAATCACGTTACACCCCGGCATGTTCTACCGCGTTTGGTCGGGGTGTGACACAATGCACCAGTTATATAAATTACAAATACACTACATCTATTTGATGATAAAACAAAGTTGGTATGTATTCGCTTAATGTATCATCACACGTGCCTTGAGTTATTCTTTTTCATCGCTGGCATTCTTATTGATATCCTCACCGACTTCGATGTCCTTGCTTGTGACAAGAAAATGGGTTCGAAATGTTCATTCGTTTCTCTAGACTTTGAATGGTATTATACCATTTTCGTTTATTTGAAAGAACTATTTTTTTATCTATATCATCATCAAAGAAGACTTCATAGTTCAATGGCATATATTATATACCCCTTAGCTCAGTCTCGAAAACAACTCCGTAATGGGCCAAACTATTAATTGAGGATAAAGTGTGTAATACACTTATTCTGCTTATGTATCTAGAATGAACGAGTCTTTAGTCTTTAACCTTGATTTGAATTTGATGTCCATCTAAACATGTTTTGGATTCACTTCAACTACGTGGCTACTTTCAAAACTATGTACATTTGAATGGCACAATGTAAAAGCCAACTCCGCAATATCCAACCTCTAACAATTCATCGAGCAATACACAATAATCGGCTCCGTTTCAATGCAACAAGCCCCTCACACATGCTATAAAGCTATTAGTGACCCACCTATCATCATGGTCTTAGGTATAAAACTTGTATTCATTAACAAAATATCTTTTATGCAAGGAAACAAGGTGAGTGAGGCCTTTTGGTAGAGTTTTCAAATGATTAGTTACATGCAAATTCATATGTTATGTGTATTAGAAGCACATCAAACAAAATATTGATATACGCCACTACCACCATCACCACTACCACCGTCACAGTCACCACCTAACCAATATTTCGTTTGATGTGCTTCTAATACACCTATGAGATAAATGAATTATTATTTTATGTTGTTTGGTTTAAAAAAACTGGATGAATGAAATAACTCTAATTGTCGACCACTTGGTGTTTTTGCCTGATTTTCTAAAGTTCTAGCAAGATTGTTTACCAATTGACTTTTCAAGACTTAGCCTTTATCTTTGACTTCTTGATTTCTCATCCTTCCCTTCATCTCCATGGTAAGTTGTCTTTTGCAATATTTTAGATTTTTATCTCATAAAAAAAATCCCTTAATAAATCTCTCAGATTGAGGGAGTCTCGGTGGTCAATTTGATCCCGACCAGTTTAAGGGTATTTTAGTCAAATCCTTTTAACTTATCAGTTTCTCTATATTTTGGTCGGAAATATTTTTCGGGTTAGAGACTTTTTTGTTCACCATAAAATTTTTAATGTATTGGTTAGAATTCGACTCCCGACTCAATGTAGATTCTAAATAGTACCGGCTCGTTTAAATCTTAAAAATCTCATAACTTGAGTTTTACTATCCAATTAACCTGATTTCAATTTCGTTGTTCTCGGTTTAAATTATAGTTTATTTTCTCCAAGTTTTAGGTTCATTCGGTTAACTCAGTCAACACGTTAAAGTTAGATTTCTCGTTATTATTTCTTATTATCTCTAAACTTGCCTAAGTATTAAGGTGAAAAATCATTCCCCTCATTTTTACTGATTTTGACAATTGTTTTGGGGTCTTAAACGTACCTACTCATATTTTATATATTACCTTGTATACACAACTAGGAAACTATGAATATTGTGTGTCGATCGATCAAATGATTAATTGTTATTTGTCTGGTTGTTTTACTTTATCACATTCGGAGAGGTCCATCATAATCACATTATAGTATGATCATACAATAGTAATAGTAGCCAAAGCCCGATTCACAAGACAATAGTCAACTGACACCAACTATTTACTCATGGTTTAATTGATTTACGCTCACAGTATTTGGTTTGCTCTTTTATACACATATTATCATATTATCAAAACTGGTAATTTTCTCACTCAACCTCGTGTTGACAAATCTATTGTATTTTGTTCGCATATTGCATGCTTTCATCTGGTGTGAAGCTAAGGTGAAGAATCACTTAGAGATACCTTAAGTTAATTCAATAAAAGACATATGTGCTTGGTTTCATTACTTTGAAATATTTGGTCTATTTTTGGGTTTGTTTTGTAATAGTTTAAACAATGTGTACTTGGATGAATTTTAATAAATAAACTAGATATTGTCATATTAAATTGCATGATAGTGTCTTGTGAGCTGTGAACTATTGATTCGCACCCCGGCATTTCCGTCGTATATTGAGGTGTAACAAACTGCATGGTTGGTCCCTGTGGTTTGCAAATATTGCACACTTGACTCCAAACTTAACTAATTACAAACTTGATCCTAATATTTTTTAACTTATTACTGATGTGGTCAACATGTATGGAATTTGTAACTACGGTGGGCCTTATTTGATAACGTCGTTAAATATTTAAGTTAAATTTGTCTAAAATGATCAAAATACCCTTAATAGTAATAATAACATATCATCTTCTCCACCCTGCAAGTCTGCAACCTCTCACCACGCCCATCACAACCACCATTGCTAGAAAACACCACCCCAACCACCATCGCTAGACAGCAACACCACGTCAACCATCGCAAAATACTCAACCACCTCCCGTAATAGCCAGGCAGCCAGCAATACATCGCTAGAAACAACATGAAGATTTACCAACAAAATTTTCAACTACACAAGTTATAAAATCAATAAAGAAATTGATTCAAAACCAAATCGGCCTAGGGTACCACAACACCGTCGACTAAGAGTTCATTGTAATTCCCCAAACATTCTTATGGTGGTTTAAGGCATCACACCACTAACATGATTAACAACAAAATCGGTCACCACACCATTGTCGTGGTGTTGCTGCAACCAACTATTTAGTTGCCTTCTTTCTACCTAGACCCACCTCCATCGTCCTTACAAGTTGTTGGGGATGCGAC
This sequence comes from Bidens hawaiensis, assembly GCF_021521415.1. Taxonomy (NCBI): domain Eukaryota; kingdom Viridiplantae; phylum Streptophyta; class Magnoliopsida; order Asterales; family Asteraceae; genus Bidens; species Bidens hawaiensis. The sequence continues at coordinate 309,428 of NW_027492241.1, read as the reverse complement.
GGATCGTCAAAAGTCGTAACCTCGTCATATAAGCCGGAATAAACGAGGTGGTGTTGTGTTCAGACATGATCCTGGTATAGGATTGTTTATGAAGATGATGTTGCAACAATTGAGGTTAGGTTTGGGAGATGAAGAAAGAACGTTGGCGGGAACCATGAATTAATATGAGTAGTTTATTTAGCATCATTATCATTATTATAATTAGATATAGGATCCAATAAAATAATGGCTTATCATACATTACGCACGCAACTTGTATCCCCTTCGATTTTAATTTAACACAGTGGTAGTTTTGTAATTTTCATCAAATTTGATCCACTACTCCCAACGATTCCGTCCACCTTCATCGTCACCATTCAGCAATCATCATCGTACAACGATTTGGTCCACCGAGAAGCCACCATCCACAATCATCATACATCGTTGTCTATTACTGTTCACAGATATGTTTATATTTTGATACAATCGAAATTGAAATTGAAATTGATTAACCTAATTGATCAATTAACCTTGAAATTGATCTAATTAATCATCAATTTGAAGCTTAGGTCGATCAATTTTTTGAGTTTTTAGTGATTTAAGCATGAACGTTCAAACGTTTTTGCCTAAAAGTTTAAAATTTTTTGCCTGAACGTTTAAAATTTTAACATTTGATCGTTTAAGGTTGAGATTTTGGCTTGAACGTTTAAAGGTTTAACCCTAAACGAATAAAGATTTTGGCTTGAACGTTTAAAGGTTTGTGTTTCTGGGTGTTCAAAACTAAGAATTTTAGTACAAAAAAGTTTAGAAGTTCTGAACTTTTAAACTTTTTGTTTAGAACTTCTAAAAGGTTGGGATTTTGGTTTGAACGTTTGAACTTTTAAAGCTTTAACATTTGAACCTTAATCATAGCTCAATTAAATGTATTATCCTACAATTTCATAATCGATTGATGATTCTAAAGTCTCTTACACATTATTAAATCATTAATTTTTATCAATATGAAGATTATTAAACTATAGCGATAATGTATTATCGATTTGATTTTGTTTTAGTTTTGTGGATGATTTGATTATGGTTGAAGGCTTGAAGCAAATGATGATTTGTTGTGCGAGAAGTATTTTTTGTTTTAATTAAAATTATGTCACCGCGTAGTTCTAATTGCAATTAGGATCGGTTGGTTCAGGATCTCGTGTACATAATGTACGAAAAGCCATTATTGTACGTTAACCACCCCATTATTATTATTAAAACTATTACCATTATTATTATTGAGGGTAGTTTGGTCATTTTACAGAGAGTTAACTAATAACTTTAATGGTGTTAGCGGGTAAGGACCACCATAGATGCAAAATTCATACATGAGGATCACCTTAGTAATAAGTTTACAATTATTAGGATCAATTTGTGATTATTTAAGTTTGAGGATCAAACATACAATATCTGCAAACCACAAGACCAAACATGCAGTTAACTTTTTATTTTTATTTAACTATTTATGACATTTTAAGACGCACATTAAATTTTGCATTTAATTTATTTTTTCGTATTTTTGTTGTTCTATGAGGTGAAATCAATTTATTTTATATTTATGCTAGGTTTTATCTCCCCGTATTATGGAGATTGTTTTCATATTTCGTTATATATGTTTTTTATGGATTTTAATTTTATTTATTGTAAGGAAGATAATAATATACTTAAGGTTTGATTATGAAAGGATTTCACAAATAAATAAGATGTTATAATCCATTTAAAAGCTACATGGGTTTGGTGAGAACCATAACCTGTTTATTTTTTTTACTATAAAATTGTTTCTTAATATAATTATAAATAATATCTTTTTTTTAAAGCAGATATTTATTTTCCTATTTTATAGGATTTTCATATAAAATATTTGGTGAGATTAATTTTTAATATAATGAGATGTATTAACTCGTTTAAGGGTTATCTGGGTTTGGTGAGACCCATACCTGTGAATTCGGGTCAAATGCATGAGATGTTTAATTTACAAATAAAGCAATCTGATGGCTTAAGAGGATATATGGTGCAACCAGAGAGTTTTTAATAGTTTTGGTATATATATTTAAGACTAGTTTTTATCCCCCGTATTACGAGGGTTGTTTTACATTATTCGTATATAATATTTTTATATATTTTGTTATTTTATATTTATTTATTGTAAAGGAAGTTAATAATAAACTTAGGATTTAATGATGAAATGTTTTCACAAATAAATGAGATGTTATAACCCGGTTTAAAAGGTATATGGGATTTTTGAGACCCATGACACGCTTTTTTAATACAAAATTATTTCTTAACCATAATTAATATATTTTTTTTAAAAAAAATTGATATTAATTTTTAATATATCCCTATTTTATATGATTTTTTAGTGCATCTCTATTTGGTGAGATTAATTTTTAATTTTATGAGATGTTATAACCAGTTTAAGGTTTATCCGGGTCTGGTGAGACCCTTCCCCTTGAATTCGGGTCAATGCATGAGAAACCTCCATTTACAAATAAAGCAATCTGGTGACTTGATAAGATTATGGAGCAGCTAGAGAGCTTTTAAAGGTTTCGTTTCTATATTTATATATTTTTTTAGATTTTAATTTTATTTATTGTTATTAAGTTAATAATGTAATTAGGATTTGATGATGAAATGGTTTCACAAATAAGTGAATTGTTATTACCCGTTTTAAATGCTTTTTGGATTTGGTGATACATATGACCCACTTATTTTTTACTATAAAGTTGTTTCTTAATTACAAATATTTTTTTTTTAAAAAATTGGATGTTAATTTATAGTATTATCCGTATTACTGGGGGGGGGGGGGGTTCATTATTCGTTTATAATATTTATATATTTTTTGGATTTTAATTGTATTTCTTGTAAAGAAGTTAATAATATACTTAGTATTTGATGATGAAAGAGGTTCACAATAAATGAGATGTTATAACCCGGTTTACAAGCTATTTGGGTTTGATGAGACCCATGACCCGCTTATTTTTTTTTACTATAAATATATTTTCTTAATTATAAATAATATATATCTTTTTTTTATGGAAATCAGATATTATTTTTAGTATATCCATACTTTATAAGATTTTCATATCAAATATTTGGTGAGATTAATTTTTTATTTAATGTGAGATGTTATAACCCGATTAAGGACTATCTGGGTTTGGTAAGATCCATACCCGTGAATTCGGGTCAAATGCATGAGAAGTCTTTATTTACAAATAAAGCAATGTGGTGGTTTGAGATAATTTAGGGAGGTTTCGTTTATATATATTTAAGAAAAGATTAAAGATCTAAGTTTTTTTTCGGACTTTACCTTTTGTTTATCGTTTATCTTGTTCTTCATTTTCCGGACTATGTTACAACAGGTTTTGATCTTTTAATTATAACAAGTAAATTACGTCGATGCATTGCGACGGGAATTCAAAACATATCGGTTCGATTAATTACAATATTGATATGGTATGACCCTTCGTATAACAATCAAAAGAGAAAAACCAAAAAAAATAAAAGTTGTGACATATGCCATAGTAAAAAAATGTATATTCATTTAAAATTCAAAGGAAAACTCACTTCGGAAAGGAACTGGTACGAAACCATCTAACAACCGTTTTAAGAAAAAACCCAAAAAATAAAATCGTAAAATACCAAAAAGTATCTTGCATGTGTTTGATTTGTGTGAGAAAATTAAACTGATACCAAATAACAATAATAATTAAGCGAAGACCAACAAAAAGAATTAAACTAAAGCCATTAGAAATATATAATCAACTAAAGACAAACAACAAAAATTTAACTTAATTAAACACATGCTCAATGATAGCTTGGCAAACCTTGATGAAGGGGAACAAATATTGTAGTACACTAAAGTGTAAGGACTAAATATGATTACTCTAATTGTTCTTTCGTATAGTAGCAATTGGTTTTGCTTTAATATATAAGGATAGTATAATTTTTTTTATTATTTTTTTTTTCATTTGTTTACAAGAGAAAGTGACAAACTTAACTTTTTCTTCATATTTCATTCTTCTTCATTTTTTGATTCACGTTTAGTTGCTTTTTCTTAAACTTTCACAGTCGAATACATATTTTAAAACTAATTTGTTTTCTACGATTATTTTGCGACCACAAAGTGGTCACGGATGTTGAGAAAAACAAATTCATAACTAAAAAAAAAAAACCCAAGTCGATTAACTAATCAAGTTGCAGCACTATAATCCGACTAATCGCTTTGATTTTTTATTATTTATTTATGAAATATCTTTTTCAATATTTATGATCGTTTTGTGGTCTCAAAACTGCCATAAAAATGGCTGCATAAAATGAAAAAAAGCCTTAAAATAAAGGTAAATATCAATTAAAAAGAACTAGAGCTATATTCTCATCAAAAAGTGCGGTTTCATAAAATGAAAAATATAAGCTAAAAACAAAAATTACCATACGCGGTAAAAAATGAGAAAAAAAGTTAAATAAAATATTTAACTAAACAAACTTTTATAAATACTAAAACATAAATTAATTTAAAATTGAAGTTATGTAGTAGAACAATAATAAAATGTTTTAAACAAAATAATTAACAATTTATAATATAACAATATCGGGTGATGTGGTGCTTCAAGAGTTGTATGTCCTGCATTTGAAGCTGTGTTGTCTTCTTCTTTGTTATCACATTACACTCCCGATAGTGCGTTTAATGACTCACCTGGTTCTGGCTTTTAGCCACGTCCCTTCCACGTGCATGTTGTTTAAGGTGTCTCATATCTATTCTCCCCACTTCTTCCCAAGGTCTTTGAAAAGTTGATTCCACCGCATCGCCTTTGCTTCTCTATCTTGCGATGGTTGCCAATTGTTCTTCCAGATGATGAAAATCATGTTCCACCACCACTTCTTGCCAACATCGTCTTATTGCTCTTTCACCATCGTCATTTTGATTGTTGCCGGGTTCCATTTAGGAACCCCTAGGCGACAGCGGTGGAATCACAACGGTGGCGGATTTGTCTATGTTGTTGTTGGCCGGCTTTCCGGCTGTCTATGGTGGTGGCGGCTTTCCGGCTTTCCATATTCTTGCAGTTATGACCCGTATGTGATTCCTATTTCCTACTAACTACAGGTGGAGCATAGCCGGAGCGAAAAAGATGATTGAAAAAAGAATGAAAAGAATGAAGAACACGGAAGCAGTTAACCGAGTTTAAGAATATGATAATCTGATAGCTTTGTGATTCTTGCTAATTACTAGATCGGTTTATGTATCATTTGAATGCATTTAAATTTGTGTAGGGTGTGTTTTTGTGAATATGATTTTTTATAGAGTCATTGATTAACATGTAGTTTCACCTTCAAACTTTCATTCTTTCACATTTATAGTATGCTCATCAGTTTATATATATAGTTGTTTTGATTGAGCATCTAAAGCTATTTTCTTATTAAATGTGTCTTTGCAATGGCAGACAACATAAAATTTCCAACTTTGCTTATATATGTATAATTATTATGCTTAACGTATACATAAGAAAGAAGTGTGTTTTCTTTTTAGTTTATGAAATATATCGTCTATCTTTGTTGCTTAAGCACACGCGTAGGTGACTCCCGCGCAACAAGCAGGCTAACAACTAGTTAAGTTTAATTTTGAGTTGGAAAAACCGTCGAAAAACAAAACTAAAAACAAGATTTAATTATATAAATAGGGTTAGACCCCAAATAAGTTAAAAGTAAAGCATAAGATTAACTGAAAGGGTAAATCGGCAGTAAAGTTTAATTGGACATTTGTAGAAACTAATATTATACCTCAAGTATGATATTTATTGAAAATCATAGGTACAAAATAAATTGTTTTTCTAAGTTGACTCAAAACTTGTTATTTTTGTCATACCTTAGGAATTGTGATTGCTCGTTTTTGTAACGCCTCATACCTGTACATGTATGGTGGGGCTTTGTTAGTGTGATGAAATCTCATTGGAGAATGACCAATCAAACACTTTTTTCTTTTCATTTTCACAATGACTTATTTCATTTACTCTGTTATTCTTGTATACCAAATGCTACTTTAATGTAATACCTTAAGTATGTTAGAATTAGAAAACGTAGGTACTAAAGAAGTTGTTTTTCAAAGTTGACTCAAAACTTATTATTTTTGTTATGACATAAGATTATTTATGTAATTACTCTTTTCTTTAAAGTCTCATACATGAGGCTTCGTTAGTGTGCGAACATTATAGTTGTTGATGGCATCACAAGCCTTAATTGCATTTCATTGTATCCTATTTTACCATGTGAAATAACAATATTAACGTAGACAACTCATATTTTGTGGGCCCATCCAACCAAATGTTGCATTATCCGATATCAATCGTTTTATTTTTAAAATTTAAAATTCAACGAAAAATTCAATACATTATACCTCACATTCATTTTTTTTACCTTCACCCCCTAAAATTTAACCAAAACCACATAATCCCTCTAAATTTAAAAAGCTACTATTCATCCATATATTATCTCTCACACATACGCACACATATATAAGAGAAAAAAAGTAATAAATAATAAAAATAAAGTAGAAAAACGTAATAAAAAAGGATATAGAGAGAAACATGGTGAATGGAATATGGGTTTTATTAATGACATATATATTTTGAAAAGAATGATTGATGAGTGGTGCGATGACAGATAGTGGTGGATGGTGAACGACAGTGTTGATGACGGAGATGATTAGTGGTGGTGATTGATGACGGTGGTAGCCGAAGGTGATGGTGGTGAGTAACGGTGATTGGTCGCCTGAGTAAAAAGGAAGAAGAAGAAGAAGAAGTATGAAGTGAAGAAGACGAAGAACCAGAGTTATATTATAATTATAACTTTTTCGCGGATCTTTTTGACCCATCGCGATACGCGATGGGTCATCCTTATATGTGTCGCGTATCGCCACCCAATTGGGTGTGAATTAGAGTTTGACCCCATTGCGATACGCGAAGGGGTGTGGAGAGACGTCATCGCGTGTCGCGATGACGTCATTTATGTCAGGATAACCATCTCCATTGCGATACGCGATGGAGTAGTTGCTAAGCCCATCGCGATATGCGATGGGCTTTGTTAACAGATGTTTTTGGCAAAATGGGTCCAAACATTTTCCGACCGGACCACTTTTCGGCATCCCGGCATCACCCTGAACACGTTTCCGAACTCAAAACATACTTTTCGTACCTGGAAAGACGTGTAATTATCAAACTCTTACCGAACTTCATGAACTTCCAACTCTTCAAACAAGCTTCCTCACACTTGATGTTTGCTCGACAAAACTCAAGACAACAATCAATACAAGACTCAACAAAATGAAAACAAACTGGACAGACACTTACAAACCCCGGGTTGCCTCCCGTAAGCGCTGAATTTCATGTATACAACTCGACAGTGTCTCGAACTCTCAATTGTCTTCATAAATCGGTGAAGTTACAATGAAACTCACTGATTCCTTTTCCATCTTGTGAGTATCCTTCATTTCCAACTATGGCTTCAACCTATAGCCATTCACCACTTGCCACACATGGTAATCAAAATCCTCAATCTCATATTGACCATGGTTTCCAGCCCTCACAACCGAATACGGGCCCGTCTACTTACTTTTCAACTTACCCGGGAAGAGCTTCGTCCTCGTGTTGTATATAACCAAACCTTTTGGCCAACTTCAAAAGTCTTCAATCGGATATTAGCATCATGAACTTTCTTCATATTTGCCTTGTAAGCGGATGCACAATCATATGCCTCTCTCTCAACTCTTCAATCTCACACAAAGCTAACTTCATTGCCTTACCGGCATCATCATAATCCATATTAACATGTTTAGTAGCCCAATATGCTCTTTGTGCAATTTCAACCGGTAAATGGCAATCCTTTATATACCCAAGTCTATAAGGAATGGTTCCAATTGGCGTTTTATACGTGGTTCGGTAGGCCCATAGAGCATCGGTCAACTTGGTTGACCAATCCTTACGGTCCACCCGAACAGTTTTCTATAAAATATGTTTGATTTGCCTATTGGAAACCTCAACTTTTCCACTCATTTGTGGATGGTAAGGAGTTGCAATCCTATGATCAACACCATATCGTTTAAGCAATTTTCCAAATTTTAAGTTTTTGAAATGAGACCCCCATCACTTTTGATAGTTCAGGGGACTCCAAATCTAGAAAATATGTTACTTTGCACAAAATTGCAAACGACTATCTTATCATTCTTCCTAGTGGCTATCACCTCAACCCATTTAGACACATAGTTGACGGCCACTAGGGTGTATAAATTACTGTGTGAATTCAGAAATGGGCCCATGAAATCGATCCCCCAAACATCAAAAATGTCAACTACTAGGATCGGGTTCAAGGGCATCTCATCTCTCTTAGAAATGCTCCCGAGTTCCTGACACTTTACACAGTGTGTCGCGAACTCGTGAGCATTCTTAAACAATGATGGCCAAAAGAAGCCACTCGTAAGGACTTTTCTAGCAGTTTTCTGGCCACTAAAGTGACCCCCCCACACGCAGACGAATGCGCGTGTTCCAACACTGATCTGACATCCTCCCCGGGTATAAATTGTCTGATCAGCACTAGTTTTGAACAGGTCCGGGTCATCCCAAATGTACTGTTTGGCTTGTGACATCAAATGTTTTTTCTTCCTCTTTGGCCAATGCTCCAGTATATCACCTGAAACTTTAAAGTTAACAATATGAGCAAACCAGGGATTTTGTGAGACTGCCAAAATGTGTTCATCCGGGAAAGACTCGATAATGGGCCCGTCCTTGTCTCCATCTTCCACCAAAATTCGGGACAAATGATCTGCAACAACATTTTCACTTCCTTTCTTGTCCCGAATCTCTAGATCAAATTCCTACAGTAATAATACCCATATTATGAGCCTCGGTATTGCATCTTTTTTGTCCATAAGGTACCTAACTGCAGAGTGGTCAGAATAAATGATTACTTTACTTCCACAAATATAAGACCTGAATTTATCTAGAGCATTTACTACTGCTAGTAACTCTTTCTCGATTGTTGTGTAATTCAATTGAGCATCAGAGAGAGTTTTACTCGCATAGTATATGGCAACAGACTTCTTGTCAACCCGTTGATCCAAAATAGCCCTGACCACATAGTCACTTGCATCACACATTATTTCTAAAGGTAAATTCCAATCAGGTGATTGAAAGATAGGGGCTTCAACTAATTTCAACTTCAAAATGTCAAAGGCTTTAGCACATTCATCATTAAAGTCAAACAGGGCATCCTTAAGCAACAAATTACATAAGGGTTTGGTAATATCACTAAAACCCTTAATGAACCGTCTATAAAACCCGGCATGTCCCAAAAATGATCTAATGCCTTTAACATTTGTGGGATGAGGTAAAGTGGAAATAACTTGAACCTTAGCTCGGTCCACCTCTATCCCACGACTCGACACAACATGGCCCAAAAAAATCCCCTATTGGACCATAAAATGGCTATTCTCCCAACTAAGAACCAAGTTTGTTTCAACACATCTTTTCAAAACTCTTTCGAGTTGATTTAAACATGACTCAAAAGATGTGCCGAAAATCGAAAAGTCATACATGAAAATTTCTAAAGACTCCCCCACCATATCAGAAAGAATACTCATCATGCACCTTTGAAAGGTGGCGGGGGCGTTACATAGCCCGAATGGCATTCGCCTAAACGCGAATGTGCCATACGGGCACGTAAACGTAGTCTTCAGCTGATCCTCAGGATGAATGGCTATCTGGTTATACCCGGAATACCCGTCTAAAAGCAATAAATTTTTTTGACCAGATAGCTTTTTGAAATTTTGATCAATAAACGGAAGCGGAAAGTGATTTTTCAATGGTGCCGCGTTCAGTTTTCGATAATCAATACAAATGCGCCACCCGGTTACCGGCCGGGTGGCGACCTCGTTACCTGTGTCGTCCTTGACGACCTGAATGCCCGCTTTTTTCGGTACTGTCTGTGTCGGGCTTACCCACGTGCTGTCTGAGATAGCAAAAATAATACCAGTATCCAACCATTTCAGCACTTCTTTCTTCACCATTTCCTGCATGTTCGGGTTCAACCTCCGTTGGGCATCATGTACGGGTCTGACATCCGAATCTGTTAATATCTTGTGCATCATAATTGAATGGCTGATTCCTTTCAAATCTGCTGTTTTCCACCCAATTGCTTCCTTGTTTTCAACCATCACCACCATCAAAGCATTTTCCTGCTCAACAGATAAACTAGAAGCTATAATAACAGACAAAGTTTCATTCTCACCAAGGAAAGCATATTTCAAATGCTTTGGAAGCTTTTTCAGTTCAACTTTCGATGCCTCCTGTAGTGACGGTTTCAGCTCGTTATCAATTTTCTCGGGACGTGGTTCCACCTGAAGTGACCATGGTGGACGGTCTCCTTGCATAGCTGAAATTTCCAGCTGTCTCTCCTCCTCTTCTAGCAACTCGTCTGTTTCCACCTGTAACATGTTAAACAAAAAACACATCTCCGTCGTGCCATTTGTGCTGACGATAGAGTAGTATAGCAGGATACACTCGTCAATGACATCTGCCATAAAGCACTCGTCATCGGCCGAAGAATTATTTCCATTTGTGAAAACATTAATCCTCAACTTACGGTTACTGAATGCCATGTCGACGGTACCATTTCTACAGTTAATGTTGGCATTTGCGGTGGCCAAAAATGGTCTACCGAGGATAACCGTTGGTTGTTTGGTTCTTTCACCCGAAACATAATCGAGGACCAAAAAGTCTGCTGGAAAGTAAAAATCTTCCACCTTGACGATAACGTCAGTAGTATCCCCCGAGGAAGTTTCGCTGTCTGGTCAGCTAAGACAACCGTGGTGGCGGCTGCCCGAAGCGGACCGAAGTCATACTGGTCGTATAGACTTCCCGAGAGAATACAGATGCTAGCTCCAAGATCTAGAAGCGCCCGTGTCATTTTAGAATCACACACTTGAATGGGTAGAATAGGCGTTCCCGGATCTTGTAGCTTAGGTGAAGAATTACACTCAAATTATCAGTCAAATCGATCTGTTTGGGAATCTTATGACTCCTTTTCTATGTGCACAACTCTTTCAAGTACTTTTCATAGGCGGGAATATGTTTTATGGCATCTAAAAGGGGTATATTAATTTTCATTTGTTTAAACGTTTCCCACATTTCTTCTTGTTGCGGGCCCCTTATTGATCCCATCTTCTCCTAAGATGGCGCCAACAAAACATCGGGATAGGGGACAGTTTTCACATTCTCCTTGTCTTTAGGGTTGTTGGTGTCATCTCTTGGGACCGGTTTATTAATATTAGTTTCACTTTTATTAGATTCATTTAATTTAACCGGTTCTGGCCCGTCATCACTGACGAGATTTTCATCAATTTCTTCCACCACCTCCTCAACCAATGGTAGTGGAACCCCAACCTTATTATCATACTTTTTCCCATTTCTTAAAATACTTACCTGGTTAACGTGCTTTTAGAACTTGAGCTGTAGTGGTTCGGTTTGATCGTAGTGTCGCTCGGGAGTTGACCCGCATTCTTCTGCAATTTTGCCATGTCTGCGGCGAGCTGACCAATTTGCTTTAAGATTGCCTCTGACGATTTATCCCGTAACTCGAACTGTTGCTTCGTTTCAGCCTTATGATCTGTCATAACGTTCATCAATGCATCCAACTTTGTGTGCACTGACCCATCCGCATTTCACGAGGACCCCCTCTGCTGGTCTTGATTACCTGATGAATTTCCACCTCGGTTACCGTCTCTATTATACCCCCGATTTTGATTATACGAACCCTGCTGACCACCTTGGCAGTAATTTCCCTGCGATCTGTTCTGGTTCTATCCCTGAAAGTTCGGGTTTAACTGTGTAGACGCGTTCTCGTATCGAAAGTTCGGGTGAGTCCTCAGGCCGGGTGATAGGTGTTTGAGTTAAACCCTTGGCCCTCAGAATCCACGTAAACATAATTAACCTCCTCGGGCTCATCGTCCTCATCGTCCCCAATTCCCAATATTGTGCATCGTTAGCGAGTTAAACCAGTGCTTTGCTTTATGTTTTAGGGAAAACTGGAATAACCATAACCGAACCTCATCCTGGTCAAATGTATTGTCACCAATCGACCCGGAAATAGCCGAAAAATCAGATAAATGAGAATACGGGTCTTCAGAAGCCATCCCGTGAAAGTGTGGAACAATGTTAATGTAAGATGGCCGGGACTTAAAAGTCTGATGTCCTGGCACTCGCTCCTGTGGAACAATCGGGGATGCTCTGTCTGAAATCTGAACTGACTGTTAACACCCTGAACCAGGGCTACAAATTCCTTCTTCGCCCCCTCCCCCGGGATTCACCAAACTTCCTCTGTTCACCTGAATACCCCGACCTCTATCAACCTGTTCTGCCCCAATAACTCTGTTTCGACCCATATCGTTTCTTCCTTAGTTTCAGTTAACCGCTTTACCTCGTCTTTGATTTACCGGTTCTTCCAACACTCATCCCAATTTTCATCACCCTCGTTCTCCAACTCAAAACCCTCATTCTGTCCTTGCCAATTTACTTCTTCATTACCTTGAAAACCTTGACCCACATCCTGTTCTTCCCCCTCTTCTTCATCTTCTGAATTAATACAGGGGCGATCATCGTCAAGGTTAATCTGAACTCTGCGTTTTGGAGTGTTATGTGGTACTGATAGTTCGCCTCGATCGGCGTCGTGGTTTCGGTTTCTGTTTCATTTTCTAGAAAAACGAGCTGAGTTATTCACGTTGTTTTGCTGGTTGGTGTTTAATGGTGGAAGTGGGTTATTGCCGGGCTGGTCATTGTTATCTGGGTGAACTCGGTTCTGGTTTTGGTTTTGGTTTCGGTTTTGACCCTCAATTTTTGAATTTCTGTTATGAACTCGGTTTTGCCGAGCTAATCTCTCAATCTCTGGCTCGAAAACAAGCGGTGACTGTTTGCCTGAGTGTCGGGTGTGCATAAACCAATTACCTGCACAAACAACACACCCCGCGTAAAATGGAAATAAATAAAATTTAAACTAAAAATAAAAAATTAAAAACTAAAATAAACACAAAAATCAAATAACACGAAAAACACTAAGCGCACTAACTTCCTAGCAATGGCGCCTGATGTGCTAAAAATAGTCAATAAATATTAACTAAATTAAACAAGTAATAAAAACAAGAACTAAGACTCAACTAAACAAAACACCGGCAAGTGAACCGGTCAATTGTACAAAGCTAAGTAAGTCCGGAATATCGAACCCACAGGACTCTTTAATTACGTTAATTAACTAATTAGACTCGACTTACGACACGACTATTTATTATTAATGTTTAAGGGGGATTTTTAAACTAATAATAAACTAAGATTAAACTAAGAAAGCAAATAAACAAGTAAACGAGAAACAAGCAATTAATCACGAGATCGAAACCAATCAGAGAAGGAATCTACCTAGGTAAGAATCCCATGTATCAACAATCATCAAGCAATGGACAAATAACATGATTATGGAAACTGATTTCTAAAACATATTCATCTAACAAAACCCTAAGGACCCTTGACTGAATCAAGTGAAATGCCAAAGAACAACTATTAGATTATTAAGCAATCAATATTATTGATTTCCGCAAAGTCATCAATTAGGGTTAATTAATAGTATCTATAGCAAGCAATCTTACGAAACACTAAACCCTAGATAACTTGATAAACTAGCATGACATCATGAACATGGATCAACACAATAAGCAAGAATATTGTCACAATCTATCCTAGCATGCAATTGACCAAGACACACGAACAACTCCTCACCTTACAGCTATTGGAATTTAGCAAAACATTTAAAACCCTAACCAACTATCAACAAGCTTCTATGATCTAATAGGCCTATTCAACCATAATAATCAAAACACCAAGTAAAGATTAAACATGAACCCTGAATCTAAGAACACAATCAATAGATAAAAGATCCATGTGAAGCAATTGTTAACAATCAATCAAGATAACAAATACTTATACGCATCATGAAAACAAAATCAAGTCTTTACTATTAAATAACGAAATCCATAATCAAACAATAGTCCAAAGCAAGAATCAAGTCTCAAACATGTTCATCAAACCTAGGTAGACATGAAGTCTAGCCTAGAATCATTACTAAAAACAATCCTAAACAAGTCTTAAAAACAAAGAGGAAAGACATCAAGAATAATGAACAAGAAACGAAAGTTAGAGTGATAAAACCCTTTGCGATTGATCCTCGAAAACTCGGATGAAAGCTCTCTCAATCCTCCTTGGTTCCTAGCTTCAAATCACCTTCAAACCCTTGGTTGTTGACTTAAAATAGGCTGCCAAAAGTTGTAGAATCGGATTGGTTATAAATATGTATATATAGAACGCATAATGGGCTTGGACTTGCAAAAACGAGTGACCAGAAAGGCCTAGGCGCCCACGACGGCAAACTGCCTTTTGCCTAGGCGCGGCGCGGCGCCCCCTGGGGTGAATTTTCGTTTTTTTGCACTTATTTCTTGTTTATTCATGTTAGGCCCCTATCTTAACTCCAAGTAACGATGAGAAACTTCTAGAACTTCTTTTCCTTGACTCCAAAGCCACCATCTACATGAAAACAAATCTAAACTTTAAGTGAACTAATCATGTAGTCATTGACGAGTAAAACGAACATAAACTTCGCATGAAATAATAGAAAGAATTAAGTTTAACATGCAAGACATCAAAAGAGTTAAAACACGATAAATATATAAAACTTGACTCAAAACCTTAAATAATAAAAGATAAACGAAACTCGAACTAAAACGAACTCAAAACATTAAATAAACAAAACTTTACACGGGATTCAAGATGTATAAATAGACGTATATCAAATATCCCCACACTTACTCTTTTTTGTCCCTGAAAAAGTCTAATGCAGTTGGATCAGAATCGGAAAATATAGTCTAACAAACATATAGGTTAAATTTTTAAAGCTCAGAAAAACGCAAAAACCGCGATCACCGATATTGTTGTCCACTTAAACCCATGCCTTAATCTTTACCGGGACAAATATGATCCGACAATTTTTTTAGTCAGTGGTTTACACAATTAAGACTCGCTTATTTTCAGCTTTTACTGGACCAGACCACCCCAACTTGACTTAAACCTCAAAATTAGCAGATTTAAAACTTTTGTTGCTCTATTTTTTCATGAATAGCTAAGACGATCAAGGGTATTGTTTATCCACCTAAGCTTAAGCATCAAAGTTTACCAAGCAGCCATTAGATACGATTAAGGTTCAATTAATTAATACCTAGTGCTCCCCACAACATGACATACCCCCGTTATCAAGCAACGCCCCGAACCCTTCATCATAGGTGAGTATGCAAAATTTCATCTGTAGGGCTTACATGTAGCGTGTCCCTTGTGGTCCATTTCTTAATGGTAATGAGACGCGAGCAAGAGGACCCCACATGGCTAACATCGTGGATGATCAAGTCTGTAGTGAATTTATACTTTTGTACTCTTGTGATCATGTTTATAGACATATAAGGGTTTGCTCCTTTTGGCTTTATTTAAATATTCACAACCCCACTTAGGAATTGTGAATACCCAGATGAATAGTCGGCATACAGACCCATGGTCTCCGGACCCGAAGCATCCCATCAATACAGGATTTAAGGTTATAAAACCATACGCCGAAGAGGTGTAAAACACTAAACTAGCAGTTTTAAGTTTATATCAAAGGCTACACGGCAAACGTTAAACCTACCCAAGCATCATATGATAACGTATTCAGATTTTTAAAATTTATAATATTTTCACTTTTTTCATACCAAAATTTGAGGCTTGAGTATGGCCCGACCTTTCATTACTTATTTTCCACGGACAAAACGCATTACCCACAAAAGATTTCCGTTTTAACCATTTTATCAAATTGTCCTTTCATTTTCAAGGCTGAGCCTACCGACACATCCCGAGTTAAGTGCGCTTTCTTTTATTTATCTCATATTATTAGTAGTTTGAAAAACTAATTTCTCGATAAATATCATCATCTCCCACTTTTACGCAAAAAACTAAATACAAGGGACATTTTTAAACATTTTTCAATTTTTTTTTAAATTTTTTATTTTTTAAATTTTTTTTTATTTTTCAAACAAAAACTCAATTTAAATTACGACTCAAATATCCTATCCCCACACTTAAATTTTGCATTGTCCTCAATGCAAGGATAAGGACGACTTAAAATAAAAATAAATTAAAATAAAGTCAGACTACAAAAAACTAAAAACTAAAAAATAAAAACAAAAGCAAATAAAAAAAAATTAGCAAGTTAGATAATGGAAAAGACTTAGCTGGTAATACGCGCATGAAATATGATGCCAAAGTCTTCTTCCATGAATGCCCTCCAACTACGAACGTGCTCAACAAATGGTAACTCCTTCTCTCACGAACGTAAGTGGCAAAACAAAACAAACATATCTAAAAATGTATCTTATCATAACGATAGATATTAAGCAATTAAAGTATTTCACCAATAAATAAATCATGAATAATTAGCAACAAATAAATAAATAAAAAGTATACGGCTCGGCTGCTCCATCCCCACACTTGTCTTTTTCATTAAATTCTTTCTTGGGGATCATCTCTCTAGCTCAAAATATCTTCAAACTAGCAAAACTCAAAACCACAAAACAAAGTCGAAATACAAAAACTATGTTAGCGACTCGATGACTTGTACAAGACTCGGACAACTAGACCCGAAAACATGACTCAAGATACCAAACCAAACACAAGGAATCACACCCAAATGATAAAACTAGGAATTGGTGAAAAATTGTGAAATAATGGAAAAATACAAAAAAAATTCGGAATATTGATGCAGGGGGGCGCCGCGCCACGCCTAGGGCTTTATGCCTTACCCCTTCGCGCGGAGCCTAGGCGGAGCTGTAGGTATTTTGCTTGTTGTTTGCTCTCCGCGCACGCCAAGGCAAAAAATTATCTCCGTCGATCGCGCGACGGGGTGTTTTAACAGAAAGTTTTGAATGTTTTGTGCATCTTTTTGCCTTAGAAAACATTTCAGAAAATTACCAACTCTTTCTTATGCTCATTTTATGTTATTTCAACGTATAAAACTTACCTGGCACCTTCTGAATTCTCGTAAATTCCTCTCTCCGTGATGGTAATGATTCCTTGGAACGACCCGACGACGCAACGAAACAAAGAAAAATAGAAATTAAAGTAAAGGAAAAATCTACAAACTCTACACTTGAGTTTTCACTCAAGAACTCATGCTATGCAAATCACGTGGCGGACCGAGTGGAGCTTCCTCCACCTCGGTAAAACTCCAATGCCCTCAAAGATACCGAATCACGATCCGACCATTCATCAACCTTGATCTTCTTCTTTCTAACTCCACGAACCTTCTCAATCTTTCGCATACCACCACCTTTTCTCCAACATGCTTCACAATTTCCCGAGAGCTAGAAACCGCTCGCTTCTTCCCCACACTCAAACTTACAGAACGGGAACAATCAAGACTAGGATCCATGACCGAGATAAATGATTCTATCGAGTAAAATGGGTGACATGGATCAATGAGACCGTCTTGACCACTCGGATGTCTCATGGACTTCGCCAAATAAGTGGCACTATCATCACCGGCTCTAAGCGTGATCTTGCCTTCAAACACATTGATGACCGCCCTAGCGGTACGTAAGAATGGACGACCCAAAATAATAGGAACTCTCTCATCGGCCTCCATATCTAAAACAACAAAATCTGCGGGAAAAACCAAATTATCTACCTTAACGAGCAAATTCTCCACGACACCCCTCGGATACTTAACGGAACGATCGGCTAAAGACAACGTCATTCGAGTAAGGGTGAGCTCTCCTAGGTCTAGATTCTCATACAAAGAATATGGCATGAGGTTTATGCTAGCTCCGAGATCGGCCAATGCTTGACATGTCGTGTCACTTCCGAAAAGGCATGGAATGGTAAAAACACCGGGGTCGGTAATTTCTCCTGTACTTTATTAAGAACCACCGCAGAACACTATCCATTTAGCGGTACAGTCGACAGCTCCTCCAACTTATCCTTTCTTTTGAGAAGATCTTTCAAAAATTTGGCGTACGTAGGCATATGCTGGAGGACTTCGATGAACGGGAGGTTGACATTCAATTGGCTAAATATATTAAGAAAATGCCCGTAATTTTTCGTATATTGTTGATTCTTTAGATGAGCGGGATATGGGACATAGGCTAGGTCAATGGTGTGTGGTGGTGGCCAGGCTCCAACCGGCTTCTTATCGGTGTTTTTCTTAACTTGCGGCTCTATGATTGGTGTTGTACTATTTTGTGACTTACCTGGAGCCTCTAACTCTATCTCTTCATCTATCAACTCATTGTCCTGATTTTCCCTAATTTCTCTACTAACTACCTCCGGACCAAAAACCCTACCACTACGAGTGGAGATGGCGTTCAATTGAGTAGCCGGATTAGTTTGGGGGATACCCGAAAACTTACCTGGGGGCCTTTCTTCTAAACGACGAGCAATATCACCAATCGTCCTTTGAATATCGAGAATAGAAGATTGTTGATTCTTGATTAGCAAATCGTGGTCGGCTAACTTTTTCTATGTAACTTGATCTCTATCCAAGATTAGCTTCATCATCTCTTCCAAACGCCCAAGTCCACCATTCGAATCCTGCACATTATTTTGAATATTAGTACCATCGGTGTTATTATTATTAAAATACTGACCTTGTTATTGATTATAAGATTTTTTAAATCCGGGTGGTGCACCCGACGGACGCCAGTTAGCATTATTCTGATTCAAGTTCTTGTAAGTGTTCCAATTCTGACTGTTGTTGTTGAAATTGTTGGGAAACCTATTTTGACCAGCAACAAAGTCGACCTGTTGATTCATCACCGGGCACTCCAACATACCATGTCCACTTCTACAAAACTCACACTTGTCCACCTTAGCCGTCAGCTCCTTAACCTCTCGGGTTAGTGATTCCAAAGCAGCAGCCACACTAGTATCCAGATTAACCTGGTGTACACCTCGAGCGGATGAGGATTTAATGCTAACGGGAGTGGAATTCCCGCGTCGTGGCCCTTTGGCGAGGTCCGATTGATCGAAGCTCTCAAACATCTCGTTACATTTGGCGACATTCTTCCTAGCCAATAAACTTCCTCCTGCGGCTGTGTCGAACCGTACTTGGGTTTCGTAGTTCAACCCATTATAAAATTTCTCCATGAGAGCCCATGGTGTGAGACCATTCTGTGAGCATCGAGACAACAAGATCTGAAAGCGCTCCCAAGCATGACAATATTGCTCATCCGGCTCCATGTGAAACGAGTGAATCTGATCGCGAAGAACAGCCGCTTTCGCCGGTGGGAAGTACCTCTTGATAAATTCGGAACATAGTGCTTCCCAAGTGGTGAATGTGCCAGGTGGCTGCGTGTCAAGCCAAGTAGCTGCTTTACCTGTAAGTGAAAAAGGAAAAAGATGTAAGAAAATGGCATCTTCAGTATCACCTTGCAAATTATAAGTTTTAAGAACGCGATAAATTCGGTTAATATGAGCCGTTGCATCCTCTTCATCGTTCCCATGAAACTGATTAGTTTGAACGATGTTGTTCATGACGTATGACGGAATCTGCCACGAGTTGGGGTTGTCGATCGCGGGGATGACGATGCATGACTGGTTTTCTGGTTAAGCCATCGAAGGCTTGAGCAGCAATTGTTCTGTCGTCGGCCATTTGAACGTCTGGCTGACTTCTCGGGCTTTCTGGTGGTGAACTTTGTGGTGATGATTTTTGTGACGAACTAGCCTCGGTCTTCAATGGGGACAAATTCAGATTATCCAACGGTGGTCCTTGCGAACGAAGATGTGGCATAAACCTGAAAAACGCAAAAGACCAAGTGAGTAGACTCGAATACTTAAAAATAAACTAAAATAAACTTAAAACTTAAATTAGACTCCTACGACTCAGACGAAAATAAAACAAATAGCACTAATATAGCAAGTAAGTCCAAGTAAAGCTATTAACGCAATCGCCAAGAGTCCCCGGCAACGGCGCCAAAAACTTGATGTGCTAAAAATAGTCAATAAATATTAACTAAATTAAACAAGTAATAAAAACAAGACCTAAGACTCAACTAAACAAAACACCGTCAAGTGAACTGGTCAATTGTACTAAGCTAAGTAAGTCCGGAATATCGAACCCAAAAGACTCTATAAATTACGTTAATTAACTAATTAGACTCGACTTACGACACGACTATTTATTATTAATGTTTTAAGGGGGATTTTTAAACTAATAATAAACTAAGA
Source organism: Bidens hawaiensis (assembly GCF_021521415.1). NCBI lineage: Eukaryota > Viridiplantae > Streptophyta > Magnoliopsida > Asterales > Asteraceae > Bidens > Bidens hawaiensis. The sequence goes on along the minus strand of NW_027492241.1, from coordinate 289,092 downwards.
TTAAACTAAGAAAGCAAATAAACAAGTAAACGAGAAACAAGCAATTAATCACGAGATCGAAACCAATCAGAGAAGGAATCTACCTAGGTAAGAATCCCATGTATCAACAATTATCAAGCAATGGACAAATAACATGATTATGGAAACTGATTTCTAAAACATATTCATCTAACAAAACCCTAAGGACCCTTGAATGAATCAAGTGAAATCCCAAAGAACAACTATTAGTTTATTAAGCAATCAATATTATTGATTTCCGCAAAGTCATCAATTAGGGTTAATTAATAGTATCTATAGCAAGCAATCTTACGAAACACTAAACCTTAGATAACTTGATAAACTAGCATGACATCAAGAACATGGATCAACACAATAAGCAAGAATATTGTCACAATCTATCCTAGCATGCAATTGACCAAGACACACGAACAACTCCTCACCTTACAGCTATTGGAATTTAGCAAAACATTTAAAACCCTAACCAACTATCAACAAGCTTCTATGATTTAATAGGCCTATTCAACCATAATAATCAAAACTCCAAGTAAAGATTAAACATGAACCCTGAATCTAAGAACACAATCAATAAATAAAAGATCCATGTGAAGCAATAGTTAACAATCAATCAAGATAACAAATACTTATACGCATCATGAAAACAAAATCAAGTCTTTACTATTAAATAACGAAATCCATAATCAAACAATAGTCCAAAGCAAGAATCAAGTCTCAAACATGTTCATCAAACCTAGGTAGACATGAAGTCTAGCCTAGAATCATTATTAAAAACAATCCTAAACAAGTCTTAAAAACAAAGAGGAAAGACATCAAGAATAATGAACAAGGAACGAAAGTTAGAGCGATAAAACCCTTTGCGATTGATCCTCGAACACCCGGATGAAAGCTCTCTCAATCCTCCTTGGTTCCTAGCTTCAAATCACCTTCAAACCCTTGGTTTTTGACTTAAAATCGGCTGCCAAAAGTTGTAGAATCGGATTGGTTATAAATATGTATATATAGAACGCATAATGGACTTGGACTTGCAAAAACGACTGACCAGAAAGGCCTAGGCGCCCACAACGGCAAACTGCCTTTTGCCTAGGCGCGGTGCGGCGCCCCCTGGGGTGAATTTTCGTTTTTTTTGCACTTATTTCTTGTTTATTCATGTTAGGACCCTTTCTTGAACTCCAAGTAACGATGAGAAATAGACGTATAAATAGACAAAACTTAAATAAACAAAACTTTACACGGGATTCAAGATGTATAAATAGACGTATATCAGCGCCATTGCTAGACTGTCGCTATCTAGTCAAAAACACTTATAATCAATTCCTAATCACCTAAGCAAGCTAAGGTAAGTAGGGTTTCAAACACAAGAAGTATGTGGTCAATGTAAATCGTGTAAACAAATTAAGTATTATGAAATTGCAAATTGTAGTGCTGATCACACAAGCAAATAAGTTGGTTTTAATAAAGATTAAGCAAATTCACGAATTCAAGTAATTAACAAAGAAGACTTATCCCCAGGGTTCAAGAATGTAATTAAACAGTTTCTCATGCAACCTAACAGATTAGTTATCACAGACTGACTAAAGACTTATTAACGAGTTAAACCTTAGACACCAACAATCGCTAACACATGGCACTGGTTGTCAAACAGTCCCTGCCAGTGTGACTCAACTAAGGGCAATTGTGTGCTTCGTTGTATACAATCTAGTTAAACAACCCTATGAGCAATTACTATAGCAACCGACAAACTAATCGTTCTCATCAACGTAAACCTAAACCGATTGAATGCACAACATTACTAAGTATTAATACTCATAGATCAATCAAAGATAATTACACATAGTATGTTCATGGTTACAATTAAAACTGAAATAAATACAAACTCTACATCCCGGGAATGAATCGGAGAGATTAGCCGAGTCTTGACATCATGGAATCGTCAATAGTGATTAAATAGAACATGTATGTGATCTCGGTATGGTTAAATCGTATGTGATCTCGGTATGGTAGAATCGCTCTCCGTGTGCTCTGAAAATCGTTGGGTTCAAGATATGAGATCATCGGGTCGTCCAAGATGAAAATAACTTAAAACCCTAAAAATCCCGTCTAAGCAACCCATCGCGATACGCGATGGGGTCTTCACCGGTCCATCGCGTAGATGGACCAAAAGTCAACATCATTTAAGTCCCATCGCGATACCCGATGGGTCTTCAAGCATGCACATCACGTATCGCGACGTGGCTTGTCACCAGCATAAATCTTTTGTCTTTTCTCGTTTTGCGTGTTGGACGTCCCGGGTCTTCATCACGTGCATCAGCAGGTCCATATTAAGTACTTTAATGTCAATGACCTGAAATACAATACACACGTATGAAGTATCGATGTTCCTATAATAAACGGTTAAAATTAAGAAATAAACGAACTTTAATATATACAAATTAACCAACCATCATTGATTTTTGGCTAAATTCTAGGATTATAGAAGGAATGTGATTTTTAGCTAAACGAACCTAGTATTTACATAAAATATCAACTTTATGTGTGCGTGCGCTCGCGCGTGTGTACGTATATATGTACTAGGTTTATTTCAGAAGTGTTTTTTAGTGCAATATATGAATCCAACCAATCGCATTTTTTTTCTTTTGTTTTATCATCTATTTAATGATAAGGGTATTTATGGTAAAAGATATATTTTTCATATATGGTAACTATTAATTTATGGTGAATGTATGATTAATTTATATTCATATTTCTAACTATATAGCCAAATCAACCTATATTAAATTTTTGTTTTTTTTTATTTTACCAAAATCAATTTTTCAATTAATCCATATTATCTTTTTTATCTTTTTTTTTATCTTCGTAATTTAAATTTCATACCTATATCCAGATAATAGTTCTTAAATTCAATTGTTGTGATAAAATTACATAGTACATAAATGAACCTACACAATACATGAATAAACCAAAATTACACATACATAATTCGAAATACCACCTACACAATACGTATATGAACCTACACAATATATAAACGAACATACACAATTCAAATACCACATTCATAGTACGTATGTGAACACGCACAATACAAACTAAACTTTTTTATTACATTAAACAACATATAATAAATAACGGATTATTGTAAAATTTTCACATACACATATGTGATACCGCCCTACATAGTACATATATGAACTTACACAGTACAAAATAAATTTTTTTTCACATTATACTACATATAATAAATAACAGACCATGTTAATAGCCTACAATTGAAAATTTTCCGCATAAGCATTCGTGATTCCACCTACACAATATATGAATTTGTGTATGTAATACATAAATTTATGTTGACATGAATCTATGTAGGCAATACAGAATATTTGACGCGTTTGAAAAAAAATAATTGAAGATACTGTGTATTTAATTAAGATAATTGATTTTCTAAAAGTGATCAAATAATTATTAACTAAATTACGCTAATCTAGACACTAAATAATACTCTAGACTCTTAAAAACTCGAATAAACTACTGACCGGCAAGTGAATCGATCAACCGTAGTAAAGCTAAGTAAGTCCGGATATCGAACCCATGAGACTCTTTTAATTACGTAAATTACCTAATTAGACTCAACTGATCGACGCGACTATTTGTAACATCCCAATTTTTCGTTCGGATAATAATAATAATAATAAATATGATAGGATAAGTAGGCTTTTAGATGGACTTAATTATGGACCAAAAGGGAAAGATGGGCCTTAGGTCCATGGGCGTAAGGGAGTATAAATACCCCTTAAACCCTAATCCTTTCCATTTTTATCCTAATCTACACACTAGCCTATACCTTAGAAAACACACACAACACCATCTTATAACCCGAACCAAGATCCGAAGGCGAAAACCCGAGCTTGTTGGTGCTGGAATGTCGTGACGGACCAAAACAACATCAAGGCTTAACCGTGTTCGTAGTTCAACTCGTTCAAGGTACGTTTATAGTTAGAAATCGTTCGTATAGGTTCGGTTTGATTTGGGAAATCATAGATCTGTGTTAGTTTGTTATAAACGAACCCAAAACAACAAATATTACTGGAATTGATTAGCATTTGATAGGTTAATTGTTAACCTAAAAGAACCCGTAACCTATATGCCTAAATCGCACCCCTTAAACATCGATGTTAGGACGATTTGATGGTTGGTGTTTGTAGGCGCTGGTCAGACGATTCCGTTGATACCAAAATCGTGATATTTGGTTAAGAAACGAAGGTTTAATTGCAGATCTAAGATCTGTTGACTATTTGCTGTTCTTGACGATTTTGACTTTGACCCTTGAGTTAAAGTCTGGATAAGAACTATGGGTGATTCGTTATGGGTGATTCTTTAGCTAGTTCGTTATGGGAGCTTAGCGAATCAGAGGGTGATTCGTTAGCTAGTTCGTTATAGGAGCTTAGCGAATCAGAGGGTGATTCGTTAGCTAGTTCGTTATGGGAGCTTAGCGAATCAGAGGGTGATTCTTTTCCCAATTCGTTAAGAGCAAAGTAACGAACTAGGAGTTTAATATAAAGACAGAATGGTCCCTAGACTTAGAAAAGAATTATATAATTACATATTAGCCCTTGGACTTTGATAAATTATGAAAGATACCTTTAAAAGGTTCACGAGTAACGATTAACTAACCGGTAATGATTCAATGAAGTAAAACCGACTTAGACGCATAAGACTGATTAAGTAGCAATGAGAGTGGCTAGAGTAGTAATTGATATTCAATTATTAAACAGTTAGATGCGCACAGTTCGAGAAGCAGTAACCGTTAACAGAAGAAGTAGCTGAGATCAGGTGAGTTTCTAGCCCCATTCCTTGTGATGTTTTCGGGGCTGTGTGCATACTCGTTGTGTTTTTAATACATTTATCCTAAGTGATAAGTGTATGCCATATGTGATATATGTGATAGATATGAATGATTGCTTGTCGGTACACGAACGATCTTCGGATATTGCGCGTACTGTCAGGTTATAAACAAAGTTACGAATATTATATATGGAAGATGTATGAACATTACAAATGAACACTTGTCGGGGCGTGAACGATCTTCGGATATTTTACGTATCGACAAGGGGTATGGTTGTTAAATGAATGATGTAAAGAACGCCTAGAGTGTTCTTATGCTATAATGTAATTATTGTATATGTGAAGTATGTGTATACAGGTACACTAATGGTATGTGAGTCCTACGTTCGACATAGTAAGTTAGGATGGTGAATCCCTCTAACTTCTGTTAGACGTAGACTTGGCAAGTGATGGCGTAGTTAAGGACTGCGGGCCTTATACGTGATGTAGATGATAGATGTAAACGTAGATAGGGACGGTGGGCCTTATACGTGTTATAGGAGATAGACGCCAACGTAGATAAGGACTGCGGACCTTATACGTAATGTAGATAGCCGTCAGCACAGGAAAGGACTGCGGACCTTATACGTGCTATATTTGTGTTGTGGTAGCATAGGGGAGGACTGCGGACTTTGTACGTGCTATGGTTTAGGTTGCAACATAGGGAAGGACTGAGGACCTTGTACATGTTGTCAGTATAGGATGGTATAGGGAAGGACTGCGGACCTTGCACATACCATAACTGGTGAACATAGGTAAGGACTGCGGACCTTTTACGTGTTCACAACCTTGAGTATAGGTATAGACAGCGGACTATGATCGTACTCTCGGTAGACCAGGGTTAGTGATTGTAGATATGTATGTATGTATGTATGGTAGTAGGGTAACTGGTTAAGTATGGATATGTATCTTCGGATATGTATGTATGTATGATATGTGTATGTATTGTATGTCGCTTGATTAACTAGAACTCACTCAGTGTAGCTGACTTTTAGTACGCACGCAGGTATACATGTTTATCGAGATGGCATGAGGATGACACATGGCATGGATTGAACGGCTGGCATCTGAAGATGGAAGAAAAGATGTTTTAAATATAATGATTTGTTTTATGGTATCAAAGAAGAGATTGAATGTTTTGTAACGAATGTTTCAAGTAAGCGTTTCCGCGAAAGTTTTAATTAACTCTGATTGCAAGAACTGTGTTTATGAGTAAATCCGATGCTAAAGTAGGGCTACCGGGAACGGGGCCTTACACTATTTAGTTTTATTTTATTAGAGGGGGGTTTTTAAATTACTAATATTAAACTAATAAATTAACTAATTTAAGTAAACAAAACACAAGAAAATAATTTGATTGACTCGGATGATGATGAAAAACCACCTAGGCTTGATCCCTAAGTTGCAGTTATCAATTAATTGGACAATACTTGTTATGGAACTAAGATAATAAAATATGCACTTAAAAGAAAACCCGAACATGACCTCTGACCCTTCTCAAGAAGACACCTATGGGTTTCTATCAAGTTTTAAGACACACCAGTTTTATATATTAAAATCCCTATGGTTATTTAAATAATTATGAACGAGTACCTTAATAATGAAATCATACCTTACAACGTGGAAATCAAAGGTAATTTAATAAACTCAATTGACTCGATAGACAATGTTAACTAATCAAACCTAGACGGACTCCTTATGAAGAACTAAATCTAACAATCTTAATTAACGAAGATCTAACAAATAACCTATCACCTTACATCTTTTTAGGTTAGCAACACACTTTTAGTCGTTTGACTAATAATATTATTCCCATTATCATATTGCAAATCAATCATAAACTAGTCAAGAACACATAATATATGACCTAACAGAATCTTATTATATGAAACAATCACCAAGGATTATGTGGAATAATAAAACTGTAAGGCCCCCGTTCTCGGTGCCATACTTAAATGTTGGATTACCCATAAATACAGTTCAAAACATCATTGTTAATTAAAACTTTCGCGGAATAAATAAAACTTTAATCATTCAATACAAAACATTAAACTTGTCTTTGAAAACATAATATAATATGTCTTATTATAACATCATGAAAAATCTTCATTTGATGCCAGTCCCTTCAAGTCATGCCATGTGTCTCCCTTAAGCCAGCTGCTTCAACCTATTTACCTGCGTGCATACTAGAAGTCAGCTACGCTGAGTGAGTTCTAGTTAATCAGGCAACATACAATACATTTACATACTTACTCATTCGTATCCGAAGATACATATTTCTTACCTGCTTATCTTTCTTTCGTACATACATAAGTACATACCTTCTTTCTTTTATTCTTTACTTTTCTCATTCTTTTATATTTTAATGCCTACTTTACTTGCTTACACGTTTTAAAGAGCATTATGCCCTACTTCCTCGAGTATTATTAGGGCCGGTTCCCTTTTTTTGTCGTGGATATGATTAGAGTCCGGTTCCCTTCTTCCTCGAGTATTATTAGGGCCCGGTTCCCTTCTTCCTCGAGTATTATCAGGGCTAGGTTCCCTTCTTCCTCGAGTATTATTAGGGCCTGGTTCCTTTTCTTCCATACAACATACCATACCTTTCTATATATTCATAATAATAACTTTCACACATACTATTGATCTTTTCTATAACATACATACATCATTCGTACATCATATATAACAATCACATCTTCAAACTATCACTTGGTGGTACATGCAATATCCGAAAATCGTTCACGCGCCATCAAGCATTCATTCATACATAAATCATATAAGGCATACACTTACCACTAAGGTAAGTGTATTAACTAATCACATCGAGTATGTACACAACCCCGAAAACATAACAAGGAATGGGGCTAGAAATTCACCTGCAAATGGTTCCTCTCTGAATTTACTATTATGCCCTTCTTGAGCCGTGCACGGCTAACTGTGTATTAATCATAATATCAATTAACTACTTCTAGCTATACCATACTTCTAAGTTATTGTAACCACTAGCTACGGGGGTCCGCGGGTAGCGGGGTTCTAGGGGCGGCAGCCCCTAGTGGGGTCCAAGGGGCTGAGCCATGTCTGTCGTTTAAACGTTATCTTTCATTATTAATTAATTACTTATCTTTAGTTCATATATCATATAAGTGCAAATCTGTTGTTCACGTACGTATACGCCGTTTATCTTTTGTTTATTTTGGAAAATCACAAAGGTCTGCATAAGTATAAATCCATACCAGCGTTAAGTCATTTCCCATATAAGTCAACCATATAAGTCAGCACGTATAAGTCATTTCAACCTATAAGTAGACAAGCGTGTAAGTTGGCCAGCGTTTGACTTACACACCAGCATAGGTTACACGCCCGCATAAGTCCTTTATGGACTTATGGGCCGTATAATTATAAGTCGTATAAGTCCATAAAGAACATATGCGTCGTGTAAGTTATGCGCCTTCCCTTATACGCCCCTACTTATGTGATGTCATACATATACGCCCAATCATATACGCGTGTATACTTATACGCTGAATTTACATAGACGATTATATACTTATACGCCGTATAAGTTCAGCTCAACTCCTTTATTCGTGTTTTTGGGGTTTTCTTCGATTCCGGCGCCGTTAGCCGCCGTTAACCACTTTGGTTGGTCGGGGTTTGATCGTTTATAGCCTAGGTAGCTTCGGGGTGTCCAGATCTGAGCTAAGGTGGTCCTTAAGCTCTTTTTTGGTTGATTAAATACCCGAATAAAGCTGGATCTATAACCAAACAGGTCGTACGGCATCACGGGTTGTAGTGTCGGGTTCTACTCTGTTGGTACAACTGAGATAAATTATTTTTTACCTTCAGTTGGTCTCGGATCATTGAATATAGTAGATTAGAGAGTTTTGTCTTAAGTGTGTGTTTTTGAAGGTGTAGGCTATGATGTAGAGATGGATGAAAATGGAAAGAATTAGAGTTTAAGGGGTATTCATATTCCCTAAAGCCCATGGACCTTAGGCCCATCTTTCCTTTTTGGTCCATATTTAATTCCATTTAATTAGCCTACCTTTCATCATTATTATTTTATTATTTCTCTACTAACTCAAGTAAACTTTTCCCATCATAATTAAATAATATATAAAATATTATTTTTAGAAATTTCGGGATGTTATAAAAACTAATCAATCAAAACCAATAACACATATGCATCAATTAAATAAACCAAACAGTTTAATGATTCATAAAACCATAACGAAAAGCATAGTCCAAAGAAAATCAAACTTTAACAAGGGTTCATTGATAGCCTTGGCAGTCTACAATGTTTAGCCTAGTATCGAAATATCAAAAGCAATAGTCATGAAGGAAAACATGGTGAAAAATAATAGAAACTAACTATTAAAAAAGATAAAACCCGTAGTCTTAAAACTCGATCAAGTAGCACTTCACCGGATGACTCTTTGCCTTCAAAACCGCAAAATAACTCAATTCTAAGCTCCAATAAACTCCAAATTCTGCTGGTATTCGTAGGGTCTTTTCAAGGTTAACGTTCAAGGAGTTTATATAGTGTAATTGGGCCTTAAACCTGACAAAAAAAATATTCTGGAAATTTAACCTCTATACGCCGTGCAACTAGGACTAGCCTCCCTGTCCGCACGGCGCAGCGTACTTATGGAGGGTCGGCCTCGGCCAGTCCGACCGGCTATCCTTCTGGTTCAACTCAGATTCGTTCTGGTTTCTCGTTTAAGCATATTTTGACTCATTTTTCGCCTTTTCAATTATGTTCAACTTCCGGAACCTACAAAACACAAATATGTTAGTAGTATAAAAATCTTAAATAAAACGAACAAAAACTAATAATATAATATATACAATATACAAGGAAAATATAAATAAATATTAGTATATCAAATATCCCCACACTTACTCTTTTTTAGTCTCTGAAAAAGTTTAATGCAATGAAATCAAAATAGAAAAAATATAGTCTTAAAAACATATAGATTATTTTAAAGCTTAGAAAAGCGCAAAAACCGCGATCACCGATACTGTTGTCCACTTAAACTCATGCCTTGATCTTTACCGGAACAAATAAGATCCAAGAATTTCATTTTTTATATAACTCAGTGGTTACCACAGTTAAGACCCGTTTATTTTCAGGTTTTACCACCCAAACCACCCCAACTTGACTTAAACCTCAAAATTAGTAGATTTAAATTTTGTTGCTCTTTTGCATTAATAGTTAAGACGATCAAGTGTATTGTTTTTCCACCTAAACTGAAGCATCAAAATTTACCAAAGCAGCCTTTAGATATCATTAAGGTATAATTACTTAATTAACAAGTGTTCCCCACAACATGACATACCCCCGTATCAAGTAATACCCCGAACCCATCACCATAGGTGAGTATGCACGAATTCATCTGTAAGGTTTACATGTGTCATGTCCCTTTTGGTCCGTTTCTTAATGATAACGAGACGCGAGCAAGGGGACCCCACATGGCTAACAACGTGGATGATCAAGTCAGTAGTGTATTTGTACTTTAAGTACGAGCTGATCAAGTTTAATGACTTAAGTTCGGCAGAAAATTGCGGGTTTGCTCTTTTTAGCTTTTTAATATTCATAAATCCACTTACAAAATGTGAATACCTAGATGATAACTGCATGCAGACCCATAGTCTCCGGACTTGAGGCATCCCATCAATACAAGATTTAAGGTTATAAAACCATATGCCAATGAAATGTAAAACACTAAAGCTAGAATCTGGTTGCTGGGAGATTTGGCTTGCTAGAAATGCATCTGTTCATGATTCAGTTGCTATGTCTTCTTCATCTATTATCAATAAAGTCAAGCGCTGGTGTAAGGATTTATTGCAGCTTGATTATCCCACTCATTCTTTTGGTTTTCATGATTCTCTTTGTTTCCAAGTAATGCATATCCCTATGGTCTCCCCTAATATTCCTAAAGGAAAATGGATCAAACGGGCTCCTCTTCCTTTTGGTATTTTGAAGTTGAACACAGATGGTTCTTCAAGGAATGGCATGGCAGTAGGTGGTGGCATTATTAGGGACTATAAGGGCTCCGCTTTGGTTGCTTTTTCTACCTTTTATGGCCCAGGTACCAACTCATTTGCAGAAGCCAGAGCTCCCCTTTTTGGTCTGATGCTTTGTTACAGATTAGGCTACTCCAAAGTAGCAGTGGTTTAAGATTTATATCACCGGCTACTTGGTATACTCTAACGTTAAACCTACCCAAGCATCATATGATAACATATTCAATTTTTAAAATTCATAATATTTATAATATTTTCACATTCATACCAGAATTTGAGGCTTGAGTACAGCCGGATCTTTCATTACTTATTTTCCACGGAGAAAACGCATCACCCACTAAAAATCATATATATTCATTACCCATTTATCAAATTGCCCTTTCATTTTCAAAAGTTGAGCCTACCGGCACATCTCAAGTTAAATGCGTTTTCTTTTATATTATCTCATATTATTAGTAGTTTGAAAAACCAATTTCTAATAATTATCATCATCTTCCATTTTTAATGCAAAGACCTAAATTCAAGGGACAATTTTCGATATTTTTCTTTATTTTTTCTTTTTTTTAAATTAAATTTAAAACTACGACTAAAATATCCTATCCCCACACTTAAATTTTTCATTGTCCTCAATGCAAGGATAATGACGACTTAAAATAAAAATAAAAATAAAAATAAAGTCGGACAACAAAAAATTTTAAAAAACTAAATAAATAAAAAGAAACACAAAATAAAAATTTAATAAGCTAAATAATGGAAAAAACTTTGCTGGTAATATGCGTGAAATATGATGCCAAAGTCTTCTCCCATGAATGCCCTCCAACTACGAACGTGTTCAACAAACACTACCTCCTTCTCTCATACACGAACATAAGCGGCAAAAGTTCAACAAAAATATCTAATAATATATCTTATCAAGCTGATAGATATTATGCTTTCAAAGTACTTCACCAAAACAACCAATATATAAAACATGTCAAATCAGCAGCAAATAGATAAACATAAAGTATACGACTCAACTGCTACTCCATCCCCACACTTGTTTTTTTTATTATACTCTACCGGGGGGATCGTCTCTCTAGCTCACTCAATCTTTCTTTAAATCTACAAAACATAAAGACACAAAATCAAAGAAGAACTACAAAAAACTACGGTAGGGACTCGATGAAATATCCAAACTTAAATAACTAAACCTTAAAATATGACTCAAAATACCAAACTAAATACAAGAAATCACACATGAATGATAACACAAGGAGTAACACAAGAAAAAAAATAAAAATATGAGTTCTGGGTTAACTATGCCGCGCGACGAGGAGTGATGCCTTGGCCGTGCGTGGCGGCGTGTCCCAATTGTCCAAATGTTGGTCGCGCTGCGCGGCTACATGTCTTGGTCTCATTGTACGGCGTGACGAGGCATATTTCCTAGAAAGTTTTGAGTTTTGGAAGCCTAAATTCCTTTGAAAAATTTTCAAAAAATTACCAAGCCTTCCTAAACCCATTTCATGTCACTTTTACGTGCAAAACTTACCTGGAACTCCGACTTCTCCTAAACTCCTCTCTCCATGATGGTAGCGATTCCTTGAAACGACTCAACGACATAAAACAAAACTACTAAAAATTGTTATTAGTGACTCAAAGAAAATAAAAAGAAAACTAGGATAAAAAAATACAAACTCTACACTTGAGTTTCCACACAAGAACTTATGCTATATGAATCATTTGGCTGTCCGAGTGGAACTTCCTCTACCTCGGTAAAACTCAAGTGCCCTCTAACAGATTGAATCATGATCCTACCCCTCATCAATCTTGCTTTTCTTCTTTCTAAATCCACGAACCTTCGCAAACTTTCGTTACCACCACCACTTTCTCTATCATACTTCACCATCTCTCGAGAACGTGAAACCTATCTCTCATCCTGCACACTAAGGGGCTGTTTGGCAATTGCTGAACCATTAAGTGCTGAATCATAAAGAGGTCTGAATAGTTAAGAGAGTCCGAGCCAGTAAGATCTGAACAAGTTAAAGTCTGTTTGGTTGAACAGACTTTATGAATCATTTGGCTGTCCGAGTGGAACTTCCTCTACCTCGGTAAAACTCAAGTGCCCTCTAACAGATTGAATCATGATCCTACCCCTCATCAATCTTGCTTTTCTTCTTTCTAAATCCACGAACCTTCGCAAACTTTCGTTACCACCACCACTTTCTCTATCATACTTCACCATCTCTCGAGAACGTGAAACCTATCTCTCATCCTGCACACTAAGGGGCTGTTTGGCAATTGCTGAACCATTAAGTGCTGAATCATAAAGAGGTCTGAATAGTTAAGAGAGTCCGAGCCAGTAAGATCTGAACAAGTTAAAGTCTGTTTGGTTGAACATCTGAATAGCTATACAAAATGACTATTTTACCCTCTGAACCATTTTATGCTGAATGAAATGTATCTGTTTGTTTAGAACTCCGAATAATAAATAAGTATAAGAAGAAAATAAAAAACATCATAGAAAATCCAAATTACACATTATTACTTCAAAATCCAAGGAAACATATTAAAATCCAAATAGAAGTTAATACTTCGCATACAAAATTAATTCTATTAATTTGAAATTAGTTGAGTAGCTATCTCGTCACGCAAAGTAGTCATATACTCAATGCCTTGTGAAACCCATTCTATGTCGTGAACGAACTGGCCATCACTTTCTACACTTTGTATATCAAAAAAGATATTGTTCTCATCGTATTTCATAAATAACTGATCATGAATATTGCATTTCCTTATAAAATTATGGACAACAAAGCAAGCAATCACTATGTCTCTTTGTATTGGAAAAGAAAAGGGAGCCATTTGCTTTAGAATTGGGAATCTAGCCTTCAAAACACCATACGCGCGTTCAATAACATTTCTAAGATGCACATGAGCATGATTGAATCTTTCTTCCTTAGTTAACGCACGTTGCCGTCAAAAATCGGCTAACCAATACCTTGTATTACGATAGGGTTCCATAAATCCATGAGTGTTTATGTATGCAGCGTCGCAAAGGTAGTATTTATCTGTAACGTTGGTATCAAAACTATTACCAAAAAAATATAGTGTATTTAATAATAAAAGTTGAAGAATGATTAATTACCTAGTGGGGGGAAAGGAAAGCCGGAATTTGGGTTCAATGCAACTTCTTTTAAAACTCGTGAATCATGTGCAACACCCTCCCATCCGGCCCATATAAATGTGAATATCATATCAAAATCACAAATTGCTAAGACATTTTGAAAACATTCACCTTTTCTTCTTCCCCTATAACGAGTTTGTTGATCAGCAGGCACGATCGCATGTATAAGAGTTCCATCTAACGCACCTATTGCTCCAGGAAATATTTGTTTTAGATTTCTATGTCTCTCTGAGGTATTTGCAAATTCATTAGAAGACGTTGGGATTATAACTTCTCGTGCGAAATTCATCATTGCATTTAGGACTTCATGAAAACATCTATGAATCGTTTCCGTTGAGTGTTGAAACCTCCGTTTAACCACTCGAAAACGCTCATTATGTCCTATAACAATCAAAAACATAGCCACCTTTTCTTCCAAACTTATTGACCTACTACTTTGCAACCAACTTTTTTGCTTAAAATGATTGCACAATAGTACAAATGCATCACGTGAAAGACGCATCATCTCATAACATTGTGTAGAAGATCCATGCAACAATTCTTGCGTGTATGCATGACCGGTCAATGCCGAATTCAGGTCTCTTATCCTTTCAATTCTTCTTGAGGCTAACCCTAGCCAATGCCAACAAAGGAATATGAACACTAAAATCTCATCGTCCGAATCCATAAGCAACCTGTCATAAAAATTACCAACATTTGCATAAAATCCATAAGATAACATCCAAATAATCCTAACATAAGATCAACATCACATTAAAAAAATCCTACATAACATAACATCCAAAGAAAATCCTACATAACATAACATCCAAAGAAAATCCTACATAACATAACATCCAAAGAAAATCATACATAACATAACATAAAATCCACAAAAAAAGCCTATCAATGACACATGAAATTAAAACAATCCATACTTCGACCCCGCATTCTTAACCCATATCTCACAACCGTGTGGCGAAAGTCGTAACCACACTTTCCTCAAATCGGCACTTTCACCAAAAAGCAAAAGCGTCGTTCGATATTTGGCATCAAGCTCTTCCCATCCCAATGTCTCCAACTTCTCCATGCATGCATCCATGTCATTAGAAAGATTGTGCTTTTCAATCAACATCTTTGCCACATTGGTAATATGGTCCCTAACTTCTATTATCTTTGAATTAAATGTTTCCTTAACTTTACGTTTTTGCCTAGACCGACCGGATGACTCCTCACTAACACCTTGAGTCGGGGGTTCCATTTGAGTGAATTGAAATCCTCAATATCATTTAAATTTTGGTCAGACACTTCCTCAGAAGGACGAGGAAGTTTAGAAGATGGCCCCCAAACTGTCAAAGCCATTTGAAGTAGAGCCCTCAAACAATTGAATACAAAGCTCGGAGTAAAGAAGTGGCACACTTCTCAAAGATTCTATGACTCTGTTGGTCTGTGTGAAAAATATTATAAAATACAATAAGATTAATAGAAATGTAATAATAATTATTATTTATACAAAGGAAATACCTTTATCTTAATTTGCCATTCTTCTTCCGACATGTTAAAACTGTTTATTACGGGATCATAAACGTTGCCGGTTTTGTTTTTTAACTTTGACCAAGCAACAAATTTTGATTTAAAATAATCATAATGGTTTTTCATTTGTTTTTGATCCACAATGAAGTTGTGTTCTATTTTCAATTTCTCCTATACATTCTTCCATGATGTTGGTTTAAGGCTACTTCCTTGAAGTCCATAGAGTGTTATTTCATGAAGACATGCTTTAAGAGTGTTATTCCTTGAAGTCCGACATGACTACTCCAACGTTTCCTACTCTTTTTTTGTGCCATTTCTCTATGGGTCATTTCTTTTTGGGTCATTTCTAAAAAAAAACAAATTACCACAAAGAAGGTAAACAACCAACAACTTAGGGGATTAGAACTAGAAGATAAATTCTAGTGTAAAAAGTAATTTGTTCACAAGTAAGTGCATTTAACATAAAAAAATAGATAATATATCTAAAGTACTTATTATTACAGTAATCGGTTTTTAAACTTTGGATAAACATATTCTCATTCTGATTATTTAGGAATCATATCACATTACTAGCTGCAAAAAAAACAGACTCCCTGTTTCACTAAAACACCTCATTTAACTTAAACACACAAAACAATTGATTATCTATGATCTATATATACACTATCTTATTGCCACAACATCAAACAACACAAGCACATCTATGATCTATAGATACTCTATCTTCTACAGTCCATTTCATCACAGCTAATTATATGTTCTGGAGTTTCATAAAATTTAAAGAGCATTTCACATATGTGTAGAACTTTTTAGTGACAACATCTTGCAGTGTGCTATGGGGTGTAAACACATAAAACTCTAACTTGTCACGTATGCAATATATTTACATTTAAGGGATTGGAAAGACGAGCCCGATCTCAGCTCAGTTAAACTTAAGAAGACTCGAGCTCGGGCCATGAGTAATTCTATGGGGAGTAAACGAGCCAAGCCGAGCCCGAGCTCAACTCGGTTAAACTTAAGAAGACTCGAGCTCGGCTCATGAGTAGTTCTATGGGGTGTACGTGCAATTGATCATCACTTAACCGCGTACGATATCCTGGTTCTGTGCTGCACCAGTTAGCGGGTAATAAAAACCGACTTTGTTATTAACGAAAACCGGTGGATTTCTTATATATATGATTATCACCCTCATATTGTTTCAGAATGGATTTCTTAGAAAATTAAATTCATGCTTCAAAAAAACAGAATCTGAAACTAAATCTTAAGGTGAAATTAAAACTAAATCTAAAAAAATGAGTCATAAACTGAAATTAAAACTTGCGATGAAGATGGGAGAACAAAGAACACAAAACCTACACATGCTTAGCAGATGGAGAACAAAGAACGAACCACGGTTCATCAATTTCGAATATAAAATTGGCTATTGGAGAAAAGTACCTGTGTAGCAGATCTTTCGAAGGGTCGGTCGATTGCGTAGCACGCCGTGGCAGTCGCGAATTGGGAGTGAAAGAGCGGCGGTGATTAGGTTGTGGGTTGGGATGGATCGTAGTTGAGTGTAGAGGCTTTATTAGGTTGAGGGTTATATTGGTCCTCTTTCTCATTCAGATTCATATTCTGTCTGACCGAATAAGAGGTAAAAGTTTCCATTCAGATGCACTTTTTAAACAAACCAAACACCCCATATCTGGCCGAATAAGATGTGAAGGTCTGAATGCTTCCATTAAGTGGCAAAACAAACACCCCCTAACTCGGACCGAACGGTAGTGACCAAGACGCGGATCCGTACCCAATATAAATGAATCTATTGAGTAAACTGAATGAAATTGATCAATGAGACCACCTTGACCACTTGGATGTCTCATGGATTTAGCAACATCATATGTAACATTCTCATCACCAACCCGAAGTGTGATTCTTATGTCATACACATCAATTAGTGCCTTCGCAGTACGTAAATCGGACGACCAAGAATAATCGGGACCCTCTCGTCGGCCTCCATATCAAGCTCCACAAAATCTACCGGTAAAACGAACTTGTCAACCTTCACTAGAAAATTTTCAATAATCCCCCGTTGGTACTTAACCGAGCGATCGGCCAACGGAAAAATCATGCAAATTAGTGTAAGCTCGCATAAATCCAACTTCACGTACAAAGAATATGACATGAGATTAACACTTGCCCCCAATTCCGCCAACTCTTGACTCCTCGTGTCACTATCAAACAAACATGGAATAGTAAACACACCCGGATCTGACAACTTTTCCGGTACTGTAACAACTCAGATTTTCAAATTAATATTTTATATCCGCTACCCGACCCGTTTTTATGTTCGGGAAATTTTATCAATAAAATATCGTGTTTATTGAGTAATTATTATTTTATTAATAATTGTTTATTATATGTATTTATTATATATAAATTAACTCTGATTTATATTTATTTTTAACCCTAATTTAAACATTTAACCTATTTGTAACCATCTTCATAGTCCAAGGACCTTTTAGCAAAACCTGATATATTATTATCCATTAACCCTTATAAGCCATTTACCCAACCTGCATCCAAACCTTAATACCCGAACCCGTGACCCGTATTGCACACTCGTATACCTAATATGATTAACATGGCCCTTTATTTTCGTTATTAACTAGGAAATTGAATCATGGTTTTGTTAATCTTGCCTAACGCGGCCTACCGACGTTCTTAATTATGTTAAATCGATCAAAACATATTCGTATTGCTTATTTTACTTGGCCGACACAAACCCGTTTCTTATTATACATGTAAACGAGCATTACAGTTCAATTAAAACTACAAATACTGTCCTCATACCATCGCCAACATTGCGCCCTTATCTAATTATATTTTCTTAGTCGTTTGCTTTGAGTTCTTGATCTGTTTTTGGCCGGCGAAGGGTTGATCTAATTGACCATCATTTGCTCACTGTTTAAGGTAAATCTTATATGTATTATAATTGCAAGTTCGTGTTCTGCAAAAGCCCTAACGTTAAATGAGCGAAAAGTTAACAGATTTCACGATTGAATATCTAGGTTTCATGTCTTTCTGGTTCGCGTCTATGGGGTTTATGTATAACCCATTTCGTGTTAAAACAAGTTAACACCCTAGCCCAGTTGGCTAGGGTGGTTGTGTTTGGTGGTTTGTGTCGCTGGAGGAGCGGGTACGAACCCCCTTGCCCTTTTATTTTTGGAAACAATTTTTTATTCGTTATATAAATCTTGTTAAATCATTAATTGATATTATAAATATAAAAAAACCATAGATAATCAGTATTTTTATAAAACCGACATTTTAACTAGTCGTTTTTCCAAACCTTTGATAAAACCATAAATTATACATATTATATATATATATATACACACCTATATATATATTAAGTATTAAATTGTTAAAAGTATTAATATTAAAATTTTATAAAGGTTTTAATATTTAAAAAGAGTTTTAATCCAATATATATATTTAATATAATCTTGTTAATTAATATATTAAAATATAGTTACAAGTATCCTATATAAGATTATATTTTATGTAAATGTTACTATTTATTATATGTTAGTTACAATAATAATTTAATAAGAAATCTTTATTAATAATAAAAATATATCTATAAATACATTAAATGTATTTTTAGTTTAAAATAAACATTTAAAGAAAATCTATTTATATAATCTATCCAGAATTTTATAAAACATTTTATTGATAATTATAATTTTTCATAATTAATATATACTATTTATTAAAGTAATAAAACTTTGATAATAAAATTAATTATAAATCTATGTAATGATTAACTTTTGCAAGAACGCACTCGATCATCAATTCCCAAGTCTCTATCTAGTTTTAGATTCATATTTAATTCATTCATATTTATTTCTGCATCTATTCTTTATTAGGATATCTCGTCGGTAATTCACAAAGAGCTTGATCTACCTCTTTTTCTTCACGAATCATTGTCTCATGTTTAATTGTTAAGGTGAGTATTTCACTCCCCTTTTTACTTATTTTAAATCTTTTGGGGACATGCGTACATTATCTATTTACCTATTATTTAGTATTCAACTGCAACTGTTAATCCTTGTGTGTATATTAGGTTATGCTTAACTTGCTAGTTGCTTACTTGCTTTATTTTACCGCATTCGGAAAGTTCCATCAATTAATAGTATGATCATACGACTGTCGTAGTGGCCGGCGTCCAATCGCATGACAATAGTTTCACTGAAAACACATATTTGGTAACCAATGCCCGATTCGTATGTAAACGGTTTAGCCATTTCTTTATTATATGTGTAAATTGTTTATATGTTATGGCTTAATTGTTTATCTCACAGGAACATATTGCATTTTCTCTTATATATTATTATTGTAGTGTTGTAAATTAGTGTTTTACTCACTCAACCTCGTGTTGACAAAATTATTTGTATTTTCAACGCATATGTAGCTCACCGTGTGATTTGATTGATCAGGATCTATTGAAGAACTTATAGCTTATTATGCTAGAGAAGAGATATAAGATTCAACCTGAATTGAACTATCTATTGTCTTATTTGTTTTAATTATGGATGTTGTATTTTGTTTATTTGGATTTTGTTGGAATAGTTGAATTAAATAAATTGATATTGTCATTTTAATTATTGCATGATAGTACCTTGAGAGCTGTGAGCAATCAGCTCACTCCCCGACATTTTCGCCTTAGGTTGGGGTGTGACAGGTACCCGATTCAACACAACCGCCAAACAATCCTCGTTAAGAGGAATAGATGAAACCTCCCCTAACGATCTTTTCTTTTCAACAAATCTTTTAAGAACTTTGCATACTTCAGCATATGTTGGACAGCTTCAACGAACGGGAGATTAATTTTCAATTGTGTGAACATATCAAGAAAATGCTTGTACTCCCTTGTATACTTTTGATGCTTAAGACGTGCGGGAAACAGGACATGGGCATGATCAATAAGTGGTGAAGGCCTAACCTCTCTCGGTTTCTTCTCTACACCACCCCCCCTCCACTATAGGCTCACTGGTTGGTGCGATACTTGTTGGCCTAGCCTAGGTTGCACCCTTCAGGGCGTCTCCATCTCTATCTCCTCATCTACCAAATCATCCTCCCCATCTTTCTCAACCTCTCAACTAACTCTCTCCGGACCTAAAACCCTACCACTATGAGTGGAGATGACTTTTAATTGAGCATCCAGATTATTTTGAGGATTACCTGAAAAATGACCCGGAAGTCTCTCTTCTAAACGACTGGCTATATCTCTTACAGACCTCTGAATATGAAGGATGGCGGAATGCTAATTCCTTAAAAACGAAGTCATGATCTGTTAAAGTTTCCTGGGTGACATGATCTCTAACAAGTATATGTTTCATCATCTCCTCCAGTGATATAGGCTAATATATATATATATATATATATATATATATATATATATATTATATAGATATTTCCTGCACTTTTAAGTATTTTGAGCTAGTTTTTCTATTAATTATAAATGTTTCATACGTGGGGATTAAAGGTTGAAAGAATCAATGAACTAAAACGAGTAAATCGACAAAGTAATAAAAGCTATTGGTCGTTTTATTGTTTGTAAAATAAAAATATAATGATACTAAAAAGAAATAACTAATATTGGTGTTGAATTACAGGAAGGAAGTTATATTGTCAGTGGACCCAACTTAAAATTTCTTGTGCTACATGCCTTACTAAACGAAATTAATTGAGATTGGCCTATAAGCATGTTGTTTAGGCTATAGTTGAACCATGTCGGTTTATAGATAAACTAGGTTAGAACCCGTGTGATACATGGGTTAGTAAAAAATATATAATTAAAAAACAAAACAAAAAGACATGTAGTACACAGGGCAATGATAAAATAAACAATTACAAACATTTTTTTTAATATCATAAAATTACCAATAGGATACACGTAATAGACATTAGTGTTTTGTAGTAGTTAACAAATGTTACAAAACTTTAAAATTTTAAATTGGTAAGTTTTCATGGAGACTAAATCTAAAATTGTCTAATACTAGCTTTGATTGTTCCCTATCGAAACTAAATCTGAAAAAACAAAAAACCATGTAAAAAAAGACCCAAAGAGGTCCTAAACTCTGAAAATATGTTTTGAACAAATAACTTGTAAAAAATAAATTTATAAATAAATACTCATTTTATTTTAAAAAAACTATTTAGAAACAAAATAATAATAATAATAATAATAATAATAATAATAATAATAATAAATACCTCCTTGATTTTCAACTCATGATAGCCCGAGCCCGGAACAGAATGTCAAAAAAGCTGGTAGACCATATGAGCCTCCAAAGATCAATGCTTGAAGGAAGTACATAATATTTGACATCAAATGTTGAAAATTAGTTTGCATATAATTATTCTTTATGTAAGGCCCCGGTCCCGGTGCCCTACTTTAGCGTTAGATTAACTCATAAACACAGTTTTAAATATCAGAGTTAAGTAAAACATTCACAGAATAATAATAATAGTCAACCATTCATTACAAACGTTCTTAACTTGTCTTTTAAAACCTAACATAAAAGATAGTATCAAAACATTGTGACAAATCTTTAGATGCCAGCCTATTCAGATCATACCATGTGTCCCCCTCAAGCCAGATGTCTCAGTCTATTTATCTGTGTGCATACTAAAAGTCAGCTACGTTGAGTAAGTTCTAGTTAATCGGGCAAAATACCATACATTCGCATACTTACATACATACGTATCCGAAGATACATAATACGTACTTAGCATGTTACCTTTCTTTCATTCATACATACATGCTTCCTTTCTTTCTTTCATACTTTCATACTTTCTTGGTTTAGCTTACTTATACATACGTAATTATCTCTACGTTTTAAAGAGTATTTCGCCCTATAATCTACATATATTATTAGGGTCTGCAACCCTGTAACCTTCGCATATATTATCAGGGTATGCAACCCTGTAACCTTCGCAGATGTAACATCCCGAAATTTTTAAAATAAGATTTAATATATTATTTGTGAAGGGTACAATAATTAAGTTAGTGGAGTTATAATAATAATAACAAAATATGAAAGAGTAAGTAGGATAATTAGATGGGATTAGTTATGGACCAAAAAAGAAAGTTGAGCCTTAGGTCCATGGGCTTAAGGGAGTATAAATACCCCCTTAAACCCTAATCCTTTCCATTCCATCCACCTTATTCTCTACACACTCAAAAAAACACACATACTTATCCATAATCGGCCGCCAGCAAGAGGAGAGAAACGAGATCAAACGAGCGTTAGTTTGTGTTAGATCTTTGTTATACAAGCTATATACAAGATTTAGAGTTCATAAACAAGCTAACCAAGATCAAATGTACACTTAAAGGTATGTTCTTGATCTTAAAGATTACATTTTTATAAACGGTTAGTCTCGAAACTTGAACCTAGAGTAGATCGGGTATAAACGAGTATTAAAGTAGCAAACTTGATGTTAAAATGAACCAACGAATCCATGGCTATGTACGGCTCATTTAAAATAAACCTTAGATCTAGTATTGAACGTTTTTAGCTTAAAGGTCCAAACTTTATGATTTTTCGGGCCGAGTCTTATCCGAAAGTGACCACGGGAATGCTTACGGGATTGGTTAGTATCATATCAAAGGTTCACATGTTTAAAAAGAGATGTTTGTGGGGTTAAAATCAAACCCGTAGCTGATGTTGTAACTTCGCCATATAAGTTTGCTGGTTGTTAAGTTCTCATGCTACCAAGTTCGTCGTAATCTAAGTAGGGCTACCGGGTTCGGGGCCTTACAGCAGATATTATTAGGGTCTGCAACCATATAACCTTCGCATATATTGTTTGGGTATGCAACCCTATAACCTTCGCATATATTATTAGGGTTTGCAACCCTTTAAGCATACCTCCATACAACCATACATTATATTCTTTATATTTAAATTTATGTACTTTCACACATACACTTAATCTTTCCCATAACATTTATATATCATTCATACATCATTCGTAAAACAATAACATATCACACTATTACCTGGCGGTACATGCAATATCCGAGATCGTTCACGTATCGTCAAGCATTCATTCATACATAAAATCAAAGAAGGCATACACTTACCACTTAAGGTAAATGTATTAACTAATCACATCGAGTATGCACACAACCTCGAAAACATAACAAGGAAGTGGGGCTAGAAACTCACATGAACTCGGTTCCTTTCGGAGTTAATGGTAACTCCTTTATTTAGATGGGCACGGGTAACTGTATAACAATTACACATATCAATCAAATTTTACTATGCGTATCGTATTTCTAGTTTAATATAACCTTCAACGAATGGGGGTCCAGGGGCAGCGCCCCTGGCAGCGGAGTTCTAGGGGCGGCAGTCCCTAGCGGGGTCCAAGGGGCAGAGTTATTATTTTATTCTCTAACTCATTCATTTTAGAGAATGGTCTCTTGGTTAAGCCTCATTCGCTATCCCATTCGTTATGATGAATGGTTCCATTCGTTATAACGAATGGTTTGATCTGAGATGAATGAAAGGGTAACGAATGACTAAGGCCATTCGTATTTTCTATAAGACGAATGAGGGCTCATTCATTGCAAGAGTACATGAATGTACCTATAAAAAATGGTTGATTCGTTGTCTCTTTATGACGAACGATAAATAACGAATGAGTGAGGTCATTCGTTAATTTCATAGGACGAATGAAGGCTCATTTGTTATGCATGTATTCTCATTCGTTATGATTGCCTAACGAATGACCATTGATTCGCTCTATCATAACAAATGACCATAAGATCTTATCCAAAACTTTGACTCAGATGTCAAAGTCAAAATTACCAAGAACAGTCAACACTAGATTCACGATTAAACCTCAAATCTTGATGAAATAACATGAAATTGGTCTCATTGAGCTCGTATACCCAGCGCCAACAAACCCTAATCGTTCATACATCCAATCATCGCGTTTAACTGGTGCGTTTGATTAATACATACGTACGGCTTAACATTTGAGTAATTTACCAGTTCGATGTTAATGAATTCTAACAAGAATCGCCGCGTTTGATTCGTTTTTACCATTTTTGTGCTGATCTAAGAATACTAAACGAACCGAACAAGTTATCGTTAATGAACGTACCTTAAACGAGTCAGTTTACGAACACGATTTAAACTTGATATATATCTTGCACGTCACGACGTTCTAACACTATCAAGCTCGGGTTTTTACCTTCGGATCTTGGCTCGGGATATAGGAGGTGTTTATATGTGTTTTTGAAGGTGTAGGATATGGTGTAGAGATGGATAAAAATGGAAAGGATTAGGGTTTAAGGGGTATTTATACTCCCTTACGCCCATGGACCTAAGGCTCATTTCAACCCTTATTCCATCTTTTAAATGTCCAAGCCCAGCCTCTTAAAGTTTATTTATCTAAACTGATACATGACACATTATTGAATAAACGAAATTTCTTTTATTATTATTATTATTGAAAGTAGGATGTTACACTTTAATAATGTAAAATGCATGCAGCGGATTAAAATAAATGTCACGGGCGACTATGATACACATCACTCAAAATCAAAAGTCAGCCGATTATCCAAGAAAGGCTGAAGAATTACAAAATAATAATGATGTAAATATTCAAAGTTTTACAATATGAATAAATATTATATTAAAGAATATTCATTTCACCAACATAGATGTAGGTATAAATAATACGCGCGTCCAATTGAAAGGCAACAGTTTGTCAGCTCAGCATAACAAAAAGCTGAAAAATCAGCTGTAATTCCAACTACTATGAAAGAAGAGCCGAGAGCATGAACAGAATGCTCTCGCGCTACCGTTCCCACAAGAATGTAGACCCAACTCCATTTGCTGAACGAAAATGTAATTCCTTTCATATACCTATATTAATCAGTATTAACATCAAAATACTAAAATATTTATTTTCAAAATGGGTGCTTATCCTCACCCTTACATTCTTATAAAAATGTGAAACATCATTCAAGTTAATTTTTTTTAAAAAAATGCTACAATTTTAATTTCATAAACGTCTCAAAGTATATTGGTTGATACAAAGATGATGATTTCTTTACCAAATGGAAAAACTTTTCTAGAGCATTTTAACCATTGTAATCGACCAAAAAAATTAGCAAACTGAAGAAGACTAAGGGTACATATGTAATTGTCCTATCATAACAACATTTTATTTTAAAAACATAAAAAAATCTTAAAAACATAACATGAATTCAGATGGTGCAATTTAAATGCACAAATAAATAGTTACATTTTCTTATACAAAAAACATTCAATTACTTGAACATCATCCTTGATTGCTTCTAAAGAAATCGAACACAAAACAATAATTGTGCATTCCGACCTTGGTTAGATAACAGTAAATATAATAATTGAAACAATGAAGAGGCAAACATAATGGCCACTAGCAAGTTCAGTAAGCTTTTTGATGAGCTCTAGATCAAAAGGGTCGAATGAAAGGGGTCGAGAGGTCAGGATATATATATATATATATATATATATATATATATATATATATATATATATATTTGGCACTTGAAGTTTATTACATTTCATAATATTACACTCCAAAGAACCATATCATTACTTGAACATCACCCAAGACTTGGGTTCACTATGTCCGCATTGTCCCCGTTGTTCCTATAAACATTACACACTTACTGTATATGTATAAATGTATTCATCCAAATTGAGAAAAAAAAACCAAGAACATCGGCCAATAGGAATTGTTAGGTTTAAGCCTGAAAGATGAAAATGGAATTGTGTTTGACATAGTCTGGTTGTTTACAGAACCCCCGCTATATGTGAATTCAATTTTAATTTTAATAAAAAGGAAAAAAATTAAAAAAAAATGCCAAAATATCATGAGATAATTTAAAGAGATTTGATGAAAATATTTTAATGAAAAAAATAAAAAAATGCCAAAATGTCATGTGGCAATTTAAAGATATTTGATGAAAAGTATTTTAATGAAAAGAAAAAAATTAAAAAAAATGCCAAAATGCCATGTGACAATTTAAAGAAATTTGATGAAAAATATTTTAATAGAAAGGAAAAAATAAAAAAAAATTCCCAAAATGCCATGTGGCAATTTAAAAAGATTTGATGAAAAGTAGGAAGATATGGTTGCTTGAAAATCCACTCTTTTATTATACAGGTAGATCAAGGATGAGTTTACGAAGCAATGAGTGAAAGATATATATGCATGAGGGCCCACAAGAAACAAAGAGAACCCTATCACAAAGTTTTTGACAGCGGCTATACACAAAATTAGTAGGTCGGTTAAGAAGGTTTAATATAAATAATAAATAAAGGGTAGCCGCAAGGAGTTTTGGGAAAGGAAGAAAGCACGTTAGTTCGAGCGGAGATCGTTTGGGTTCAACACCTACTCCACCAAGCATCATCACTATTCGGTTTGTATTTATTATTTTAATCATGAGCTTGATTGTTGAACTTAATTATTTTTGTTTCTTTTATTTAAGATTCTAGGCTAAACTTTTTAGACTGCCTAGGTTTGTGATGAACCATTGTTGACGTTTGATTTTTATTGGATTATGCTTTTCGTTATGGGTTTATGAATCAGTAAAGAGTTTGTTATTTTTTATTCCATTCATATGTGTGCTTGGTTTTATCTGATGAGTTTTATTGCTTCACAATTTCGTTGGTGATTGTCTATCATATAATAGGATTATGTTAGGTCATTTACTCTGTGTTTTTGACTAATTTGTGATTGATTTATTATAAGATCATAGAAAAAATATTATTATTCAATAGATAAAAGTGTGTTGCTAATCCAAAAAGCTGTAAGGGATAGATTATTTGATAGGTCTTTGTTGATTAAGATTGCTAGATTTAGTTCTTGGTAAGAAGTCTGCCTAGGTTTGATTTATCAGCTCTGTCTATTTAGTTGAATGAATTTATTAAACTATCTTTGATTTTCGCGTTGTAAGGTAGGTTTTCATTTAAAGGTACTCGTTCATAAGTAATTAGATAACCGTAAGGAAGTCTAATATTAAAGCTGGTTATTTTAAGAACTTAATATAAATCCATAGGTGTCTTCTTGAGAAGGGTCAGGGGTCCTGTTCGGGTTTTCTTGGAAGTAACTATTTTATGATTCTAGTTCCATAATAAAGCATTTTTCTGATTAAGTGATAACTGAAACTTTGGGGATTCTAGCCTAGGTGGTTGTTTGTTATCATTTGAATTAAGTCCAGGTTTGAGTGGTCTTTAGTTTTATTAATTATTTTAATATTAGTTTAATCTTAGTTTTTAGTAGACTCTCCCTTTTAAGAATAATAAATAGTCGTGTATTTAGATGAGTCTAATTTAGCTAGTTCACGTAATTAAGAGAGTCTCGTGGGTTCGATATCCTGACCTACTTAGTTGTACTAGAGTCGAGTGGTTCACTTGTCGGTTAGTAGTTTTAGTTAAGTTAAAGAGTCTAGAATTATTACTTAGTGTCTAGATTAACTTATTTTTTGTTAAAAAATATTAGACTACTTTTAGCACATCATCTAGTCTTCGCATTCCGCCGTTCGAATTCTACTCAGTACTTACACCTTGCCCATTACTCGAACTCTGAACATCCTGACCCCATTATTATACTGATCTTGCCCCCGGTTATAAGCAGCTTGGAAACCAGGCGGTGCACCAGACGGACGCTAGTTTGAATTAATCTGATTTGGGTTCTTGTAGTTGTGCCAATTCGAATTGTTGTTACTGTTATAAGCATTTGAGAACCGCTTTTGACTGGCTACAAAATCCACCTCTTGATTCATCAACGAACACTCTAAAGTGCCATGACCACGCCCACCCTACAAGTGAAATGGAAATAAATGTAAGAATATAACATCTTCAGTAGCACATTGTAAATTAAAAGTCTTAAGAACACGGTTGAGGCGGTTAATGTGTGCTAGTGCATCTTCGTCTTCACGCACATGAAATTGGTTGGTTTGGGTGAGAGCATCGATGATGTATGATGGAATCTGCCATGAATTCGAGTTATTGATCTTGGGAATAACGATGGGCGAATAGTTTCCGGTGAAACCATCGAAAGCATGCTCGGAAACAGTTCTGTTGTTAGCCATTTGAGTGTTTGGTAAACTTCTCGGACTTGACGGTGGTGAACTTTGCGGTAATTATTTCAGTGTATAATCAGACTCTGATGGTTGTTTTTCTGATGATGAACTAGCCTCAGACTTCAAAGGAGAAAGTCCAAGATTATCCGGTGGTGGTACTTGCGAATGAAGATGTGGCCTATACCTGAAAAACGCAAAATACCAAGTGAGTAGACTCGAAAACTTAAAAATAAAACAAAAATAAAGTAAAACTTAAATTAGACTCCTACGACTCAAACAAAATAAATAAAGCAAATAGAACGTATGTAGCAAGTAAGTCTAATCGAAGCTAATAACGCAATCGCCAAGAGTCCCCGGCAACGGAGCCAAAAACTTGATATGCTAAAAGTAGTCAAATAATTATTAACTAAATTACGTTAATCTAGAAACTAAGTAATACTCTAGACTCTTAAAAACTCGACTAAACTACTGACCGGCAAGTGAACCGATCGACTCTTGTAAAGCTAAGTAAGTCTGGATATCGAACCCACAAGACTCTTTTAATTACGTAAATTATCTAATTAGACTCAACTGACCGACACGACTATTTATTTTTATATTTATTATAGGGGGTTTTAAATCACTTATATTAAACTAATAAATTAACTAATTTAAGTAAACAAAACACAAGACAATAATTTAACTGACTCAGATGATGATAAAAAACCACATAGGATTGAATCCCCCTAACTTGCAGTTATCAATTAATTGAAAAATACTTGTTATGGAACTGGGATAATAAAATAGACACTTAAAAGAAAACCCAAACTGGACCTCTGACCCTTCTCAATAAGACACCTATGGGTTTCTAACAAGTTTTAAGACACATCAGTTTTATATATTAAACTCCCTTACGGTTATTTAAATAATTATGAACGAGTACCTTAATAATAAAATCTTACCTTACAGCGCGGAAATTAAAGGTAATCTAATAAACTCAATTGAGTCGATAGACAATGTTAACTAATCAAACCTAGACGAACTCCTTACGAAGAACTAAATCTAGCAATCTTAATTAACAAATATCTAACAAATAACCTATCATCTTACAGCTTTTTAGGTTAGCAACACAATTTTATTCGTTTGACTAATAATATTATTTGTATGATCATATTGCAAATCAATCATAAACTAGTCAAGAACACACAGTAAATGACCTAACATAATCCTATTATATGAAACAATCACCATGGATAATGTGGAATAATCAGTGGCGGAGCCACGTACTTACGACCGGGTTTGGCCGAACCCGGTATTTTTCCGGTTTTATATTTAAACTATATATACGTATTTACGACCGAACCCATACTTTTTCAGCGAGCGAATCTAGTACCATTTTAAAAAAATATTCGAACCCATAAAAATCCCAAAGTTATTAATAAAATGGGTTAATAAGCCCAACCCAATTAACAATCTTAAACATAATGCCTAAATAGAAATTAGGAAAAAAAAAGAAGCCGAAAGCATCGATGATTCAATTTCTTAATGGATATTGGTACCGACGTACAGGTCTAAGTATCACCCTCCTTTCTCCTTCTTCTACCTTCGTCTATCAGACAGTCGCCCGCCAATTGCCGGTTACCCAGTCGCCTCCTTCAGACTTCATTGTCCTTCACGGCTTCACCCTCTATGTTTTATGTTTTACTTCTAAATAGTTTATGGCTTATTGACCTTTATAGTTGAATGTTAAACAAAGATATCCTTATTATATATAACATAAACCGAGTATTTGATGACTGTCGTTTGAGTCAATCAAAAAACTAATTATTCTAAATAGTTAGAGCAAGTAGGGTATCGTATCACAAGGAGTATGTGGTCAATGCGATTCGTGTAACAGATTTAATATTATGAAGTACCGGTTTTTAGTGCTGATCACACAATCAATAGTTTGAATTAAGAGAACTAAGCAACGAGCAAGCAAACGAATATTAAGCAGTTAACAAAGCAAACCACACCCGGGAATTCAAGTAAGCAACCAAACAGTATCTCATGCAACCTAACAAATTGATTATCAATGATTAACTGAAAACTGGTCAACCAGACAAAACCTTAGTCGTCAACAATTACTTTACACACGGCACTGGTTATCAAATAGTCCTTGCCAGTGTGACTCAGTTAAGGGCAATTGTACATTTTATCGTATTCAATCTAACCAAACAGTTATATGACTAATTATCTAGCAACTGGTAACAGATAGCTCAGACCAACGTAAACCAAATCCGACCGAACACACAGAAATACTAAATATCAATAATCATATATCAATCATCAATAATAAAACATAAGTATTCTTAATCACATGAGAAAAACTGTAAATGGTTACAAACTATACATCCCGGGTGCGATTCTAGGAGATTAGCCGAGCCTAGACATCATCAAATCTTCGATACGGATGATAGGGATCATGCGGGAGGTCTTGAAACGAGCTAGGATAATGGAAATCGCCTATAGGACTGCTGGAAATCGCCTTTGGTTCGTAAAAACGGAGTTAGGGTTTCTTGTTGATGAAAAAGAAGTTATAAACAAAAAAGTAATTGCTGTAGCAGTGTCCCATCGCGGTACGCGAAGGGGTCTTCTATGAGTCGATCGCGTACCGCGATTGACTAAAAAGTCAAACTTCATTAACCACCCATCGCGTACCGTGATGGGACCTTCAGCAAGCCCATCGCTTACCGCGATGGGACACTGCTACAGCAACCTTCATTCTTTTCATCGTTTAGCGTGCTGGACATCCCGGGTCTTCATTCCGTGTCACAACAGGTCCATACTGAGTACTTTAACGCCTATGACCTGAAATCCAATAAAACACGTATGAAGTATCGATAGTTCTAAAATAAACAGTTAAAACTAAATAATAAACAAACTAAAACATATACAAATTAACCGACCATCACATCCCCACACTTATCTTTTTCTTGCCCTCAAGCAAAACTCTAAAGCAAACATCGAACTCCATCATAGGTATGTATATTATCGCCATTAATACTAGTAAGGTTTAAGGTCATACCCAGTTTCCTAGACTGACACTGTTTTTAGATTGACATCTCACAAATACGGTTAAGTGCTATAATAAAAACAATAGAGTCGCCCAGACAGGTGTACTTTGTTTCCGGTTAAGGCACACATGCTCATACCACTAGTAATATAACATCTCTCCTCTCGGTTTAATATATGGACTAGCAAAAGATGTGCCAGTATCACTCAGCTCTCAATATCACTCATATGTACATATTAATCTATCAAGCTGCTTTGGCACAAATGCAAATCAAGAAACCTTTAAAAGGGTTGTAACGGGGCCATGTGAAAGGGTATGGAAGGGAAATATTTAAGTAGCTCAAACGATCCGACCCGGCTTATTACAAAACATCCAAATAAACGAAACTAATGTACAACTACCTGACTGATTATATACATCTAAATAAACAAACTATCAACATACTGATTTCACATTTTTTTTACGTAAACGAACTTCAACGAACTACAGAATACATAACTGAATATAAACAGACATCTTTTTTTTTTTTCTTTTTTTCACATTTTTTAAGCATAATAACGTGATGCTTAACAATGGAACAAATACAAATACAAGAACAAAAACAAGAACAGTTACAGTTACAAAAAAACCTAGTAAGCCGGATCGTCTCGTAACATAATGTCGGGGTTAAACAAACGAAAAAATAAGTCCAAAAAAAATGTTTTCTAAGGGACCCAACCCCCCACCCCTCACATTACCCACGCTTATATGCATAATGTATGAGGCCCAACCCCCCAGTACCCACACTCTCGCTCATCCAGACGAGGCTTAACCTAATTGCCTCTATCACTTTTGCATTTTGCCAACTACGATCCCGTAATCCATGAACATCAGTGAAAGCACTCAAATGACGTGTGTGTACTATATATTATATGTGTATTATATATATATATTTGGGTCAACTCACACACGTACCGGAGGAATAGGGTTGACGACATAAACATGTGTACCTGTCCCCATAACTCGTTATTCCCGCCTAAACGACCTCATTTTCAACTTCTCGTAATAAAAACATTTGTGAGCAAGACTAATGAGACGCTGAAAAACCAACCATGACCTGAAACCTATGACTTGGCATTAATGGCAATAATTAACAGTTAACAACTTTGGTTTCTGAACACTCTTCGAGGTACTATCGGGCTAAAATTTTTCAAATTTCCCCCATCCCCGCACTTGAGGTTTACATTGTCCTCAATGTTAAAATAGATATAATGATTAATAAACATTTAAAGGACGGGGTTGAAATTTACTTTTTGATTATTAAGCAATTTTAAAATTTCGGGGCTTATGTGAGGTGGTTCTACTAACAAATATACAATTATACTTTTAACGATTAAAAATAATAAACAAAATGAAATTATGAAACCGAAGTCACCTGATATCAACGTGACTGGAGAAGAACCAGTCGGCTCGTGAACTCTCTAAAACACTCGTGTACTCTTGCCTCATCCAATTACCAAACTGACAATCGAACCTGCAAAATCTCGAGATGTGTAGAAGCAAGCTTCTCACAAGTGTAAGACATAGGTCTTTTAAGAGTCATGAAATTTAATATTAGTTAATTTTATTAAAACAATTACTGAGCCAAATTAATTCGTTTCATAATAAAATCTGTTAAGTTAATTAAAAAAAATTAAAAGACCTAACTTACTTTCGTAGGAATCACGATTGCATTTAGCGTTTGCAACAAGCCCTGTAAACCCCCCGGTAGCCCGGGAGGACGAGTGGGGTCTCGTGAGGGTTTATAGTGAACAACACCCACAAAGTTCAATTACAACAAAATATACAAATTAATCAAACACAGTAGCAATCAAAAGATATATAACATAATGCCCAACCAGTTACCCATAAATGAATCCCCAAAATATAATATAATATAATACAGACCATGATAATAATAAAAACAAAATAAAGTGAAAAAGGGTAACCAAAAAGCTACTGTGCTGGTGGATCATCAGCTGCCTCGTCCTGCGGGTCTACAGGCTGCTCCTCTGTAATAGTCAAAGAGTCTGGAAGCGGTACCTGCAAAGCAGTAAATAATAATCGAAAGTAATCATCATAACGGGCCCGCTGTGCCACCTGCTCCTGCTGTATCTCTGACTGCCGCTGATATAACATCTGTAGTGTGACTGGCTGCCGCGGCTGTGAAGATGATGATGCTGATGCCTATCTCAGCGTATGCTGCTGCTGAGGTCACTCAATATGTGCAGTCGGACGATGCTGCCTACGTGTCGGAATGCCTCTCTGAAGAGAAACTGCAGCCTCCGATGTCGAACCAGGACTAAAGCTACTGGATCCTGCTCCTCAACGATCCCGGCCCAACGGGCCTCCGATATCCCAAAAACACCTGTGGCTGGCCCCAACGTAAAGTATCCGGTCGGATAGCACTCAAATACCCCAAGTCGCTCAGCAATCCTCGTAATATAAGGCCCTAAGGGTAAGTGTGCCGAGGATCCCTAAAGTCTGCTACCCCGAGCAAAAGATGTGAGCAGGAGCATCGCCATATTGGCTGGTCGCTGGCCAAGGATAGAATATAAACACAGCAATTCTAAGTTGATGCACTTCTCGTGGCCCGAATGTCGGCCTACGAGAGTACAGGCAACGATCCTATCAATGTAGCGATGGACGGGGTCCCGAATAGACGACTCCACAACAGAACTGGAGTGGGCCCCGTCGGCGATCTCCGCCCAATACTGGCCTAGCTGAGTCTCCGTGAGCCAGTGCTCACGGGGCGCCTGAGCGTGTGTCGTGTACCCTCGTATACTCTGCAGAAATGCAGGCGCCTGAACCTCCTCGGCCGTATAAAATCCAGTGGCCATGGCAAAATCTAGGACTGACATCTCGTAAAGCTGTCGTCCTAGTGAAAAGGATACCGCTCGTGGCCCACTGAAGTCCATGGGCGTGAAGTCAAAGGTCGAGTAGAACTCACGTGTGAGCTCGACATATGAATGCGAGTCACAGGCGAGCACATCTGCCCATAGACGTGTCAATAAAGCTCGTATCTGGTCATATATCCCCAACTGACCCAGCAGTATCCAGTCAAAAGAACGATGGCGAAGCAGCTGCATCTGTCGGACCCGCTGAAATCTCGTATACTCCTCTGATGTCAAATAGAATCGGAGAACTTGATGAGGTATACGAGCATCTCCCATAATATCCGTTGGCTCGATGCTCGCTACAATCTGTACCTCCTCACTGTCATAGCGGATGACACGAGGGTCAGTCCGCTGCCTCTTGCGCCGGGTGCGCGAGGACTCTGGTGCATCAGCCATATCTGCAAACTCAAGCAAACAAGTTAGATATGTTAATACGGCGACGACCATATAGAATTTCGGTCGCGGTCGTCCCATATAATAAAATAATATTAAAATATTAATAAACTAATAAAATAAAAATAAAGCCGAAAAATTCGGGAATACCCTTTGCATATATCTATAGTAACATTTCAAACTGTCAAGGTATCCCCGAGACTCGATTAACAAAGCACAAACAAACGTGACTCGACACAACTCGATTAACTACACACAACCAAACAAAACAAAAGACGAACTAACATGCTTAACACAAACTGACCAACTGTCTCGAAAAACTTGCAAAGCAAACAAGTAATATGTCGAGTTGGGTTTTGAAGTATTAATAAAATATTTTAAAAATATTCACATAAATCGTTTAAAATCGAACAAACACTATCATTAGTTTTATAATAAAATAATGATTTTTAAATGTGAACCTCAAAACCCGACTCGTTACATTGAACAATACCGATTAGTCAAACGAATAACCAACTCAATTAACCCGTAACCATAATCCAAAAATAAGTTCCGTAACCCGGTAACCATAATCTCAAAACTACAAGTAATAAAACAATTATCCCGACACACTAAACAAAGTTACAAACGAACTCTTTCCGACAGCCCATATCAAACTAACTGGTATCCGAAAAATTGAACAAGTTGTACACATACCTCGATGTCGGGAAGAAAGATTGAGAGCAAACAAGAAACGGTGGTACAACGGATGGCCGGCAATGGTGAATGGTTGGTGGTGGTTGGCTGTGGTGATGAAGGGTTGCGATGGTGGATTGGATGAATGGTGGTGGTTGTAGGAGGGAGGGAACAGAGGGGGGGTGGTAACGGCGGTGGTGCGGGTGTGGCTAGAGAAGAAGGGAGACAGTGGTGGTGATAGGATGGTGATGAATAGCGACAGCGGTGGCAGTAGGATGGTGATGAATAGCCACGGCAGTGTTGGTAGGATGGTGATGAATAGCGACGGCGGTGTTGGTGCGGTTTTCGCCGGAGAAGAAAAACAGGAGGGGAAGAAGGGAAGAAGACGAAGAAGAAAGAAAGAGAGAAGAAGAAGAAGATATTTATCCTATCGGGTCAGGCGGGTATCCATAACCCATCGCGTACCGCGCTGGGTAGAATTGGACTGTGAGCGTAACGACGCCCAATTTGGGGCAATTAGGGTTTTAACCCGATCGCTTACCGCGATGGGTTCAGGAATCAGATTTGAAAATTTTCGAAAACGCACCTGTTTTGGCATCCCGACATCACCCTGGACACGTTTAAAACTGAAAATAACTTTACATACCTGGATTGACGTGTACTACACCAATGCTTACCAAACTTCACTAATTTCCCATTCTTCAACAAGCTTCCCCACACTTGGCGTTTACTGCACAAAACTCGAGACGACACTAAGTACAAGACTCAATAAAATAAAATAAAACTGGAAAGACACTTACCGACCCCGGGTTGCCTCCCGTAAGCGCTAAATTTAAAGTCTACAGCTCGACAATGCCTCGAACTCAGTTATCTTCATAAACCAGTGAAGTTACAATAAAATTCACCGATTCCTCATCCAGCTCGTGTATGTCCTTCATCTCCAAATATGGCTTCAGTCTATAGCCATTTACCACTTGTCTCAAATGATTATCAAAATCTTCAATCTCGTACTGACCATGATTCCCGACTCTTACAATCGAGTACGGGCCCGTCCACTTACTTCTTAGCTTGCCCGGGAAGAGTTTCATTCTCGTGTTGTACAACCATACTCGTTAACCAACTTCAAAATTCTTCCACTGGATATTAGCATCATGAACCTTCTTCATCTTTGCCTTGTAAGCGGATGCGCAATCGTATGCCTCGTCTCTCAACTCCTCGATCTCACACAAAGCCAATTTCCTCGCTTTACCTGCATTATATAATCCATATTAACCTGTTTAGTAGCCCAAAACGCTCTTTGTGCAATTTCAACTGGTAAATGGCAATCCTTTCCATACACAAGTCTATAAGGAATGATTCCAATTGGCATTTTATAAGCAGTTCGGTAGGCCCATAGAGCATCAGTCAACTTAGTTGACCAATCTTTTCGGTCCGCCCGAATGGTTTTCTGCAAAATTTGTTTAATTTGCCTATTAGAAACCTCCACTTGTCCACTCGTTTGTGGATGGTAAGGAG
This sequence comes from Bidens hawaiensis, assembly GCF_021521415.1. NCBI lineage: Eukaryota > Viridiplantae > Streptophyta > Magnoliopsida > Asterales > Asteraceae > Bidens > Bidens hawaiensis. Next base: position 251,827 of record NW_027492241.1, on the reverse strand, counting down.
TTGCTATTATGTGATCAACACCGTATCGTTTAAGCAATTTCCCGAATTTAAAATTCTTAAAATGAGATCCCCCATCACTTATGATAGTTCGGGGGACTCCAAATCTCGAAAAAATATTACTCTGAACAAAATTGCAAACGACTGTATGATCGTTTATCCTAGTGTCTATTGCCTCGACCCATTTAGACACATAATCAACGGCCACTAGTATATACAGATTACCATGCGAATTAGGAAACAGGCCCATGAAATCGATCCCCCAAACGTCAAAAATATCAACAACAAGGATCGGGTTCAAGGGCATCTCGTCCCTCTTTGAAATACTCCCGAGTTGTTGACACTTCAAACAGTGTGTCGCAAACTCGTGAGCATCCTTAAACAAGGATGGCCAAAAGAAACCACTCGTTAAAACTTTTTGAGCAGTTTTCTGTCCACTAAAATGACCACCACACGCAGACGAATGTGCGTGTTCTAACACCGCTCTGACATCCTCCTCGGGTATGCATCGTATGATCATCTGATCTTCACCGATTTTAAACAAATCTGGATCGTCCCAGATGTACTATTTAGCTTGGGACATCAACTGTTTCTTCTTTCTCCTTGGCCAATGCTCTGGTAAATCACCTGCAACTTTAAAATTAACAATATGAGCAAACCAAGGATTTTGTGAAACTGCCAGGATATGTTCATCCGGGAAGGACTCGTTAATGGGCCCATCAGTGCTCCCATTTTCCACCATAATTCGGTACAAGTGATCTGCAACAACATTTTCACTCCCTTTCTTGTCCCGAATCTCGAGATCAAATTCCTGCAACAGCAAATCTATCTGATAAGCCTCGGTTTTGCATCCTTTTTATCCATGAGGTACCTGACAGCAGAATGGTCAGAATACATAATAACTTTACTACCCCAAATATAAGACCGGAATTTATCTAGAGCATATACTACTGCTAGTAACTCCTTCTCAGTTGTGGTATAATTTAATTGAGCATCCGAGAGGGTTTTACTTGCATAGTATATAGCAACGGGTTTCTTGTTAACCCGTTGACCCAAAACAGCCCCGACCGCATAATCACTTGCATCACATATTATTTCAAAAGGTAAACTCCAATCGGGTGATTGCAAACTAATTTCAATTTCAAAATGTCAAAGGCCTTAGCACATTCATCATTAAAGTCAAACGGGGCATCCTTAAGCAATAAATTACATAAGGGTTTGGTAATGTCACTAAAACCCTTAATAAACCGTCTATAAAACCCGGCATGCCCCAGAAATGATCTAATGCCTTTGACATTGGTGGGATGAGGTAAAGTAGAAATGACTTGGACCTTAGCCCGGTCTACCTTGATCCCTCGACTCGAAACAACATGGCCCAATACAATCCCCTCTTGGACCATGAAATGGCTCTTTTCCCAACTAAGAACCAAGTTCGTTTCGACACATCTTTTCAAAACTCTTTCGAGTTGGTTTAAACATGACTCGAAAGATGTGCCGAAAATCGAAAAATCATCCATGAAAATTTCCAAAGACTCCCCCACCATATCTGAAAAGATACTCATCATGCACCTCTGAAAGGTGGCGGGGGCGTTACATAACCCGAATGGCATTCTCCTAAACACGAATGTGCCGTACGGGCACGTAAATGTAGTCTTTTCCTGATCTTCAGGATGAATAGCTATCTGGTTATACCCGGAATACCCATCTAAAAAGCAATAAAATTTTTGACCAGGTAGCTTTTCGACAATTTGATCGATAAATGGAAGCGGAAAGTGATCTTTTGATGTTACCGCGTTCAGTTTACGATAATCAATACAAATGCGCCACCCGGTTACTGGACGGGTGGCGACCTCGTTACCTGAGTCGTCCTTGACGAATTGGATGCCCGCCTTTTTCGGTACTCTCTGTTTCGGGCTCACCCACATGCTGTCTGATATGGCAAAGATAATGCCCGCATCCAACCATTTCAGCACTTCATTCTTCACCACTTCCCTCATATTCGGGTTCAACCTTCGCTGAGCATTGTGCGCGGGTTTGACATTAGGATCTGTTAAGATTTTGTGCATCACAATTGAGGGACTGATTCCCTTCAAATCCGCTATGGTCCACCCGATCGCTTCTTTATTCGCAACCAGCACCGCTATCAGAGCATTTTCATGTTCAAAAGATAAGTTAGAAGCTATAATAACAGGCAATGTATTATTCTTACCAAGAAAAGCATATTTTAAATGCTTTGGGAGCTCTTTCAGCTCGACTTTCGGTGCTTCCAACATTGACGGTTTCAACCCGGTATCAATCTTCTCGGGAAGCGGTTCCACCTGAACTGACCATGGTGGACGGTCTCCTCGCACAGCTGCGATCTTCATTTGTATTTCTTCTTCTTCCAGCAACCTGTCTGTTTCTACCTGTAACCTGTCAAATATAAAACACGTCTCCGCTGTGCCATCCGAGCTGACGACAGAGTCGTATAGCGGGATGCACTCGTCAATGACATCAGCCATGAAGCACTCATCATCGACCGGAGAATTATTTCCACGTGTGAAAACATTAATTCTCAGCTTACGGTTACCGAATGCCATGTCAACAGTACCATTTCTACAATTAATGTTGGCATTAGCGGTAGCCAAAAATGGTCTACCGAGGATAACCGTAGGCTGTTTGGTCCTTTCACCCGAAATGTAATCGAGGACCAAAAGGTCAACTGGAAAGTAAAAGTCTTCCACCTTGACGATAACTTCAGTCAATATTCCTCGGGGCAGTTTCGGCGTCTGGTCAGCTAAGACAACCGTAGTGGCAGCCGCACGAAGCGGGCCAAAATCGTACTGGTCATATAAACTGCCCGGGAGAATACTGATGCTAGCTCCAAGATCTAGAAGCGCCCGAGTCATTTTAAAATCACCCACTTGAATGGGTATAATAGGCGTTCCTGGATCTTGTAGCTTGGGTGGAAGAGCACCCGAAAGAATTGCACTCACATTATCGGTAAAATCAATATGTTTAGGAATCTTATGACTCCTTTTCTGTTTGCACAATTCTTTTAAATATTTAGCATAGGCGGGAATCTGTTTTATGGCATCTAAAAGAGGAATGTTAATTTTAACTTGTTTAAATGTTTCTCACATTTCTTCTTGTTGCGGGCCTCGTTTTGATGCCATCTTCGCCTTTGATGGCGCCAACAAAGCATCGGGATATGGAACAGTTTTCACCTTTTCCTTATCCTTAGAGTTGTTGGTGTCATCCTTCGGAACCGATTTTTATTTTTAGTTTCACTTTTGTTAGGTTTATTTAATTCAATCGGTTCCAGCTCGTCATCACTGATGAGAGTTTCATCTATATCTTCCGCCACCCCATCAACCAACGATGGTGGACCCCCAACTTTATTATCATATTTCTTACCATTACGTAAAATACTTACCTGGTTGACGTGCTTTTTCGAACTTGAATTGTGATGATTCGGGTTGACTGTGGTGTCGCTCGAAAGTTGGCCCGCGTTCTTTTGTAATTTCGCCATGTCTGAAGCGAGCTGACCAATCTGCTTCATTATTGCCTCCGACGATTTATCCCGTAACTCGAACTGTTGCTTCGTCTCAGCCTTTTGATCAGTCATTACCTTCGATAACGCATCCAACTTCGAGTGTACTGAGTCGTCCGAATTACTAGAGGACCGTTTCTGCTGATCCTGGTTACCCGAAAAATTTTCACCCCGGTTACTGTCTCTGTTATACCCCCGATTCTGATTGCTCGAACCCTGCTGATAACCGCTCCCTGAAAGTTCGGGTTCAACTGAGAAGACGCGTTCCCGTAACGAAAATTCGGGTGGTTCCTCAGGCCCGGGTGATATGTGTTCGAATTGAAACCTTGGCCTTTGGAATCCCCATAAGTGTAATTAACTTCCTCGGTGTCATCCTCCACATCATCAAAATACTCGGGACACTTTTCGGCCTTATGCCCGATTTCACCACAATCTTCACAAACCGGGAATTTTACACCAACTTTCTCAACTTATTTCTTCTTACCCTTTCTATACCCAGCCAGTTCATGTTCTAACTCAGCAATTCTTTCATATTCACTCGTAACTAACTTAATTGGCCTGGAGGAATTACCACGTCTTCGTCTTTCAGCTGCTGCTTCTTCCTTGGAATGTTCACACATAAACTCCAAAAAATCCCAATCATCTTCCTCCGGCTGATTCAGCAACAAACCATTACACGAGGCCTTAAGATGCTTTCGGTCCTCGTAAGTCAAACCATCAACAAAGCACTTAACCAGTTCCCACAGTTCGATCTGGTGATGTGGGCATTTCCTGATCATGTCTTTGTATCTAGTAAAGGCTTCGTGAAATAACTCACCAGGTAACTGTGAAAAGTGACGAATATCGGAACGGGCCTCGGTAGTCTTCGACTATGAATAAAACTCGTTTAGAAACACTTGTTGCATCTCGGCCCAATTTCTGATACTGTGCATCGGTAGCGAATTAAACCAAAGTTTAGCTTTGTCTTTTAGGGAAAATTGGAATAACCGCAATCGGACTTCATCTTGATCAAACATATCGTCACCGATAGACCCGCATATAGCCGAAAAATCAGTTAAGTGTGAATACGGGTCTTCCGAAGCCATCCCGTTGAAGTGAGGAAAGATGTTGATGTAAGATGGCCGGGACTTGAAAGTTGGTTGTCCCTGCACTCGTTCCTGTGGAACCAACGGGGATGCTCCGTCTGAGATAGCCGGTCTGAACCGACTGTTAACACCATGAGCGGGGGCTATGTAATTTCTCCTCTGCCCCCCGGGGTTTCCCATACCGCCCCGGTTAACTGGAATACCACGAACTCTTTCGGGCCGTTCTGCCCGATTTACCCTTTCTCGACCTCTCCTGTTTCTGTTGTCTGCTTAAGCCCGTCTTCGATTAACAGGCTCCTCCACCTCATCTTGATAATTATTATCACCCTTAATCTCTGGTTCACCAACCTCGTTCTCGGACTCAGCCGCCCGATTCCTCCTAACCCATCAATCTACCTCATAATCCGCTGCCAGAAAACCTTCGTTTCTATTATTATCTTCCCCCTCATCCTCATCTTCAGTCGGAACACTCGATCGAACATCGTCAATATTTATCCGAACTCGTCGGTTGGGGTTATTGTTTGGAACTGATGGTCGTGCTTGGTCAAAGTTGAGGTTTAAGTTTCGGTTTCGGGTTTGATTTTGGGTTCTAGATGCACGAGCTGAGTTATTTTGGGTGTTTTGGTTATTGAAATTGAGTGGTGGAGGTATGTTATCTGGGTGAAACTGGTTATTCTGTGGAAGTGGGTCTTGGTTTTGGTTTTGGTTTTGGTTTTCGTTTTGGTTCTGATTTTGGTTTTGGTCTTCCATCTCAGAATTTCTGTTTTGTACTCGGTTCTGCCGAGCTAATCTCTCGATTTCAGGCTGGTAAACTAACGGAGACTATCGGCCCGAATGGCGGGTGCGCATAAACCTGTAATCTGCACAACTAACACAACCCGCGTAAAATACAGATAAATAAAATTTAAACTAAAAATTGAAAACAAAATTAAAACTAAAATTAAAATTGAAATTAAACACAAAAATCAAATAACACGAAAAACACTAAGCGCACTAACTCCCCGGCAACGGCGCCATTTTGATGACCGTCGTTTGAGTCAATCAAAAACCTAATTATTCTAAATAGTTAGAGCAAGTAAGGTATCGTATCACAAGGAGTATGTGGTCAATGCGATTCGTGTAACAGATTTGATATTATGAAGTACTGGTTTTTAGTGCTGATCACACAAGCAATAGTTTGAATTAAGAGAACTAAGCAACGAGCAAGCAAACGAGTATTAAGCAGTTAACAAAGCAAGCCACACCCGGGAATTCAAGTAAGCAACCAAACAGTATCTCATGCAACCTAACAGATTGATTATCAATGATTAACTGAAAACTGGTCAACCAGACAAAACCTTAGACGTCAACAATTACTTTACATACGGCACTGGTTATCAAACAGTCCTTTCCAGTGTGACTCAGTTAAGGGTAATTGTACGTTTTATCGTATTCAATCTAACCAAACAGTTATATGACTAATTATCTAGCAACTGGTAACAGATCGTTCAGACCAACGTAAACCTAAACCTACCGAACACACAAAAATACTAAATATCAATCATCAATAATAAAACATAAGTATTCTTAATCACATGAGAAAAACAATGGTTACAAACTATACATCCCGGGTGCGATTCTAGGAGATTAGCCGAGCCTAGACATCATCAAATCTTCGATACGGATGATAGGGATCATGCGGGAGGTCTTGACACGAGCTAGGATAATGGAAATCGCCTATAGGACTGCTGGAAATCGCCTTTGGTTAGTAAAAACGGAGTTAGGGTTTCTTGTTGATGAAAAAGAAGTTATAAATAAAAAAATCCCGGCTGCACACCCGTCGCGGTACGCGACGGGGTCTTCTATGAGTCGATCGCGTACCGCGATTGACTAAAAAGTCAAACTTCATTAACCACCCATCGCGTACCGCGATGGGACCTTCAGCAAGCCCATCGCGTACCGCGATGGGACACTGCTACAGCAACCTTCATTCTTTTCATCGTTTAGTGTGCTGGACATCCCGGGTCTTCATTCCGTGTCACAACAGGTCCATACTGATTACTTTAACGCCTATGACCTGAAATCCAATAAAACACGTATGAAGTATTGGTAGTTCTAAAATAAAAAGGTTAAAACTAAATAATAAACAAACTAAAACATATACAAATTAACCGACCATCAGTATTCTAGGATATTCTTGAACCGAAATAAAATATTCATAATATATTATTAAATAGAGCCATATTTTATATGTATTTTTTGTTCAGATGCTAGTCACTCAAATCAAGTATGAGCAAGAAAAAACAAGGTTAGTTTTTTTACTTTTTGTTTGATTATATTTATATATATATATATATATATATATATTAATTATCATTTATAGTTACAATTATATTTATGTTTATCGTTTACAATTATGTTTGAATAATATTATGTGTTGAATGTTGCTTACTAGTTTGTTTTGAATTTGTGGATTTAAGGGATATTTAAAGTTTTTTAAAAGAGCGCCAACCAATCTTGGTTCTTCATCTTCAAATGTCACTCATCAAAAAATAGATTTGAATGATCTTCCATGGGATCCATCCGAACGAAAGCCAATATCATCTTATCACCCTAGTCAAAAGGATGAAATTAAACGAACATATATAGTTAGAGGTCCATGTCAACCAATGTTAGACGAATTTCCACAAACAATAATTTCTGGTGAAGCAAGGCGTTTTCGTTCGAAATTGTATGGAAATTATAAAAATTGGTTGGAACATAGTGAAAAATGGATAGGGTATATTACTTTGTTTGTTACTTATTCAAAGATATTGATCAAACTGATGCATTAAGAAGTGAAGGCTTTAATTCTTGGCACAAAAAATGAAGACTTAAGGAACATGTTGGTGAACTATATAGTTTCCACAACAAGGCTGTTAAAAAATGTGAAGAATTACAAAATCAAGATCAAGCTATATGTTTTGCATTTGAAAAGAGGAATGACAAGGAGAAAGCTGGCTATAGAATCCGATTTCATGCTACAATTATTGGGTGAGATCAACGAATCAATTGGTAAAGTTATATTCAAAAATTCCCCAAAGAATAGCCAAATGCCCATCTCCACAAATTCAAAGAGAGGTCATTAATTGTTTTGCATAAGAAGTACTAAAACAAATTTTTGAAGAACTTGGTGATGATGAATTTTCTATATTAGTTGACGAGTCTAGGGATGTTTCTAAGAAGGAACAAATGCCTTTAGTGTTGAGATATGTGGATAAATTGGGACTTGTTAAAGAGCGATTTATTGGTTTAGTTCATGTCAAGGATACGACGACCTTATCTCTTAAACATGCAACTTATGAATTATTTGCTCAAAATAACTTGAGTTTGACTAAAGTTAGAGGTCAAAGATATGACGGTGCAAGCAATATAGCAGGTGAGTTTAAAGGTTTAAAATGTTTATTTTTGAAAGAAAATTCTTCTGCTTATTTTGTACATTGTTTTACTCACCAACTTCAACTACTTGTCATGGGTCTTGCAAATAAACATGATGAAATTTGAAATTTTTTTGACAATGTGTCGACTTTGACAAATGTGGTTTCTGCATCTTGCAAACGAATATATATGATTCTGGAAAGTGAAAAAGAAAAATTGAAAGAAGCTATTGGTCATGAAGAAGTTGAAACTGGGAGTGGTTTAAATCAAGAGCTTTCCCTTGCAAGAGGCGGAGATACATGTTGGAGCTCTCATCATAAACAATAACCCGTTTGCTTCAATTTTATCCGTTGGTTATTGAAGTGCTTGAATATATTAGAAACCATTGTGACACTAATGTGAAGCAAAGACAAGCAAATGAAATTTGGAAATACATGAAGACATACGAATTTGCATATTATTTACACTTGATGAAGTATGTCTTGGGGATTACTAATAATTTGTCTCAAAGTATTCAAAGAAAGGATCAAGATATATTTAATTCAATGGAGATGGTTAAAGCAACTAAGCAAGAACTACAAGCATATAGACTTAATGGATTTGATTCACTTTAGAAAGAGGTAACATCTTTTTGGGAAGAAAATGAGATTGAAGTGGTCAACATGGATGATCAATACGTTGATCCAAAATATAGAAGGAAAAAAACGGGCATCATCAATCATCATTGTTATGAGTTTGAGAATTTCAACACCGTGTTAGATATGCAAATTCAAGAGCTTGGCAATCGTTTTAACGAGGTAACCACTGAATTGCTTATGTGTAAGGGAAGTTTAAGCCCGGATAGAAACTTTAGTGCATTTAATGAAGACAAGATGTTAAGGTTGGCGGAGATGTATTCGAATGATTTTAGCAATGAACAAAGAGAAAGTCTCAATAATGAGCTCCGCATATACATTGATAATATAAGAGAGGATAAGAGGTTTTGCAACATGAATGGTATATCTAATCTTGCAAAAAAAAATGGTTGAAACAAAAAAGCATTTTAGATATTCTTTGGTTTGTAATTTTTTGAAATTACCGGTTGCAACAGCAGGTGTTGAGAGATGTTTTTCTTCAATGAAGCATGTGATGACAGATTTGCGCAATCGGATAGTTAACGGTCATAAATGAATGATGCTTGCATTTGTTATATTGAAAAGGAAGTTTTTTTTTAAGTTATGATTGAAGATGGTATGAATCGTTTACAAAACATGAAAACGCGTAGGGAACAATTATAATATGTAATATTTTTTTTATTAATGACTTTATATTTTATTAAATGTTGACATGGTACTTTTGTTGTGATGATGATATTGTATTTTATTGATTGACCGCCAATCCAACCCGACCCATTTAGGCTCGAAAACTTGACGCCGAAAAAAGTCGAGTACCATAAAATCCCGAACCCATAAGAAGAAATTCCTAGGCAACGCCACTGGGAATAATAAAACTAATCAATCAAAACCAAGCACACATATGCATCAATTAAATAAACCAAACAATTTACTGATTTCTAAAACCATAACGGAAAGCGTATAACAAAGAAAATAAAACTTTAACAAAGGTTCATCGATAGCCTAGGCAGTCTATAATGTTTAGCCTAGCATCAGAAAATCAAAAACAATAATCATAAAGGAAAACATGGTGAAAAATAATAAAAATTATACATTAAAGGCGATAAAACCCTTGTTTTCAATCTCGATCAAGTAGCACTTCACCAGATGATTCCTTGCCTTCAAAACCGCCAAATAACTCAATCCTAAGCTACAAGAAACTCCAAATTCGGCTTGTATTCGTAGGGTCTTTTTCAGGTTAAGGTTCATGGTGTTTATATAGTGAAACTGAGCCTTAAACATGACAAAACAAAATATTTTTGGGAATTTAACCTCTAGGCGCCGTGCGACCAGGGAGGCTCGCAATGTACTCATAGAGGGCCGGCTTGGCCGGTCCGACTGGCTATCCTTCTAGTTCAACTCTGATTCGTTCTGGCTTCTCATTTAAGCATATTTTGACTCGTTTTTCGCCATTTTCAACTACGTTCAACTTCCAGAACCTACAAAACACAAATATGCTAGTAGTATACAAATCTTAACTAAAAACAACAAAAACTAGTTAAATATCATTTAAAATATACAAGTGAAACATAAATAAATATCAGTATATCAATAATGTATTTTTAACATTTGTTTGATTAATAAGATCAATTAAAAAAAGTTATATGTAAGTATGTAACTTACGGTTAGGTAGTAATAATAGGGTAAAGTTAGAATACAAAGGGAGAAAAAAATGAGAAGTGTGAGAAGGATTTTTTGACCACACCAAAAAACCCCTTAAAAATATATTCAAAAAAAATAATAAAAAAAACATAACTCACAATATAAATAAAAAACGAAAAAAATAAAAATAAAAACTAAAATGTTTCCGCCATCATTCACGTTCAAAAGAAAAATTAAAAAAATACAAAAAAATTAAAAAAAAAATAACGAAAAGACACAATGGTGTAATCAAAGACACAATTATAACTAAAAAAAGACACAATAGATCGCAAATTATTAGACAATGCCGAACAAAATATAACACAATATTAAAGTAATATAACACAATATAAAGAAAAAAAGATACAATGTCAAGGAAAAAAGACACAATCAATGACGAAAATAAGCACAAAACACAATGATAAACAAAAAGACACAACAAATTTTTTTCACTTGTCATTGTGTTTTTTTTATGAGAACGAGAAAGACGGTGGAAACATTTTTTTGTTTTTACTTTTTTCATTTTTTATTATATTTTGAGTTATGTGTAACATCCTACTTTTGGTTATAATAATAAAATAAATTTCGTTTATTTCATGGTGGGTCATTATCGGTTTAGATGAATAGAATATGAGTTGGTCTAGTGTTGGGAAATTGTATATGGGTTATGGTCTTGGGTATGAAAGAAAGAAGGAAAGACCATGGGCTTAAGCCCATGATCCCTAAATATATAAACCTTAATCACCATTAATTCTCTCATTTTACACACATTCCATACACCTTAAAAACACACACTTAGATCTCTCTCATCTTGCTCTCTCTCTCTAGCCGAAACCAAGAAAGAATTCGAGCACCGACCCGAGGTAATGATAGTTTAATATTGTATGAGCTTAACCCGTTAGATAAGTCACGAAACGACGAGCCGACACCGTTAAACCGTTTAAGTCACGAGATCCGGGTGGAATCGGGTATTAACCGAACCTATGATGAGCTTAGGGGTCACCCTAGCTCAGATCTGGATCGAACGAGATGAAAAACAGTGAAAAACAAGTTAAAACTCGTTTTTCCGACGTGTTCACGGTTTTCCGGCGGCGGCGCCGAAAAATTTAATACGAGGATGTCAGGGAATGTTCTGAAATTCCCTGACCTAACCCTAGTTCGCTACGGGAATTTAACGAATTACAGGTGATTCGCTAGCTGGTTCGTCTATGGGAACATAACGAACTAGCTACAGTTCGTGTTCAATTCGTTAAGTTGATTCGCTGAGGAAAGAATAACGAACTGGCCTTAGTTCGCGTCTAGATTCGTTAAGGAAAAGATAACGGATTCGTTATAGTCATTCGTTAGAAAAGATAACGAATTGGATGGACCAATTCGTTACCAGGACTGGTTCGTTATGGACCGATTCGTTATAAGATCCAGTTCGCTTAATAACCAGTTTGTTAAAGGGTTCAATTCGCAGCATGGATCAGTTTGTTAAGATAACACAATTCGTTAAGAACCAAGTAACGAACCAGAAGTTTAAAAGAATGACAGAATGGTCCCCGGACTTAGAAAAGAAGAATGTAATTACAAAGAAGCCCTTGAACTTTTAAGTAGCAAACTATTTAATGATCCAAAATCCTAATGGAAAATGTGTTAAGACAGTTAATGAAAATAAAAAATTTTTCAAGCTGACCTGGCAGCTTAACCCCAGCCAGGGGCTCTACCCCTTGGACCCCGCTAGGGGCTGCCGCCCCTAGAACCCTGCTGCCAGGGGCGCTGCCCCCAGACCCCCGTTCGTTGAGGGTATTAATTAAACTAGAAAGACGATATGTGTAGTGATAGTTTATTGATACGTATAATTATTATACAGTTAGTCGTGCACAGCTCAAGAAGGGAATAACCGTAAACGGTGAACGCAACCGCATTGAGGTGAGTTTCTAGCCCCACTTCCTTGTTATGTTTTCGGGGCTGTGTGCATACTCGATGTGATAGTAAATACACTTACCTTAGGCGGTAGGTGTATGCCTTGTATGATTTATGTATGACGATTGCTTGACGGTGCGTGAACGATCTTCGGATATTGCCTGTGCCGTCAAGTGTTAGTTAAAGGTATGATTGATATGTATGATGTATGAATGACGTATGTATGAATATGTATGATGTATGAACAATATATGTATGAAATATTGATGGTACGTGAACGCTCTTCGGAGATTGCACATATCGTCAAGGAATGTATGTAAATGACAGGTATGTTATAGTAGCGCGAATGTAGGGAAACGAACCTAATAATGTCGGCGAATGAAGGGAACCGACCCTAATAATATCGGCGAACGTAGGGAACCGACCCTAATAATATCGGCAAAGGTTATAGGGCGGAATGCTCTTTAAAATGTATATGTATGAATGAAAGTATGTAAGTAAGTACGAAAGAAAGAATGAAAGTACGTATGTAAGTAAGTGCGTAAGAAGATATGAAGGTATGTACCTCCGAGTGCATAAGCTAGTATGTGAATGTATTGTATGTTGTATGATTAACTAGAACTCACTCAGCGTAGCTTACTTTTAGTATGCACGCAGGCTAATCGACTGAGGCAGTTGGCTTGAGGAAGACACCTGGCAGGATCCGAGAGGCTGGCATCTGGAGATTGTCGTAATGTTTGAAATACTATGTTTTATGTTATGTTTTTGAAAGACACGTTATGGATGTTGTAATGAATGATTGACTTTTATATTATTCCGCGAAAGTTTTTATTAACTCTGATATCTAGAACCGCGTTTATTACTGAATCCAACACTAAAGTAGGGCTACCGGTAACGGGGCCTTACATTATGATTTATTTATTTATTTTTAATTTTTAGAGGTTTTTTTGTGTGGCTAGAAATCCTTCCCATCATTCTCATTTTTGTTCCTCCTTGTAGAATAATTTGACCCAGTAATAATAATAACAAATAAATGCTATCAATAATTTAAGTTTCACTTTAAAAAGTATAAAAGCAAATACTAAAATACCTCTTTTCATTAAAATATTGTTACATTAATATCTTCATAAATACACATTTGTCATATCATGATGAATGAATGTAACATCAATATTAACAATATACAACAAAATAATTAAACAAATTGAGATTACAAATAATGAAGTAACAAAATTTTTAGGATCGAGAGTATCATGATAGAACTTTGAAAGACGCAATAAATTAATGGGTTATTAAAGCCAAAAAGAAACCCTTTTTGTCAAAGATAACACAATAAATGAATGTAATTACTGGAATTGTAATAGATCAGTTAAATATATGAAACATTAGAGGTCAAGAAAGACAAACACACCATGATAACCACAGGAAAATGTCAAGATAAAGAGAAGTTAAATAACTACATGAAGACCTTAACAATGTTACACAACATTAATTGCGAGGGAGTTTTGTTGTTAAGGAAAAGGATTAAGTTTGAAGGCATGTACTGAGATAACCGTAAGATCTCAAATGAATTGACAAATTGTTAAAATAATAACATCAATAGGTACATAGGGCTTCTATTAGATAGTTATGTCTTAACTAAGTACGCAGTCCCATTTTAAAGGTAACTGATCATAGGTAGCTAAATGTATGGTTACGGTTCATATTAGATAATTATGTTCATAGCAATGATCAAAGTCCTGATCCCCACAAACGATTACATTCGTGGCTCCGGTCATAGACTGTTGAGTGAAAAGTTACCAAAAGTAAGCAAACCAAATTCCATGGATAATACATACAAATGTGTGTCGTGATTTATGAGGAGAGTAAATGTAAATAAATCAAACAAATGCAAACATAAATTCATAAATATAATCGAAAATTTAGAGTACATGAATCCATTATCCCAACATAAAGAAAAGAACAAAACAAAGATAGTAATGCAAGGAAATGTTGTTCGCGGCGCTTGTATTCTCGAAGGTAGCGGGTCTTGGGTACATGGGCTAGTGTGGGGTGGTGGCATGACTTCTAAGCTGAAATTCATTAGCGTTGATGTAGTACACATGTCCTTGCGTACTCTTACTGGATTGAGTTTCTCGAGCTTGAAAAGCTTGGTTTGGTTGGGTTTGAATAGCTTTAATGGGTTGGGCTTGTGTTGGTTGACCTTGGTTGGCTAAGATTTTATCGACTTGAGTTTTGAGTTTGGGAGGCTTAAGCTTGATAAATAATAAGCTTGAAGTTGGTTGGTTTGGTTAGGGTAGGTTTGAATTTGATAAACAAGTTTTGGGCATGTGTTGCGTAAATGGTTTGGGTCACTATAGTGGTAGCAGGCTATGGCATATGGTTGGGTAAATGGTTGAGAAACGGGTCGCGGGATGGATGGGTGATGTTGACTACGCGTAGGCGCTAGACATGAGTTGATGAAGCGACCAATGTTGGAACATACTTGGCCTTGATGGTAGTGGGTGATGGAATCGACATGTGTCACACATAGGATGTGTCCCTTTGTATGCCTTTTGTTGTGTTGAGTTTAGGTATTTTAGGTTGTGTTGGGTTTGGGTCGGTTAGGGCAGAGTTTTTGTGTTTATTGTTGTTGGTGGTGGTGGGTTCGTAAGGTAGTTCGGCCTTGACCTCTTTGGCAGTTTGGTCATAGCCTTTTTGGTAGGCTTTGAAGTATCCTCACGCGTTAAAGTCTCTAATTTAAGGTGGTTGTCGGATAGGGTTGCTGCAAGGTTAATGGCATATCGGAGAGCTTTAGGAGAGATACTCAAGATGGAGTCTTGAATTTGTCTTGAGAGACCCCTAATGTATCTCTTAATGGAACGAGACAAAGGACTAATAAGATGCGGTACTAAAAGACTGAGTTTATGAAACCGAGTTGTGTAAGCTACGTTTTCACCACTCTTTTTTTTTGAGATATTAAAATTCCACTTCAAGATTCATAAGTTCATTGGGAGGACACAACTCTTTGGTCATTATGTCTTTGAGCTCATCTCATGGCAATGCCATGACTACTTTTGTACCATGGGCGTTTTTCTCTTCAGTCCACCAAGTAAGTGCCCTTTTCTCGAAGATGCTTGAGGTAAACTGGGTATTCTTTTCATACAGGCATTCAATATGGAGGCAAGTGCTCTCCATATTTTCATACCACTGAAGTAAAGCAGTGGCACCTTGGGACCCTTAAAATTTAAGAGGTGAAACATTAGTGAAGATTTTGAAGCTACAAGTGTTCGTTTGTGAACCCGGAGAAGCGGAGTTTGAGATGGCAATGAGGTTGTGGTGAATTTTGGTCATCATATCTTGGATTACAGCCGCTAATTTCATGGTAATTTGGGGAGTTAATCTACGGTTTGAGTACTTGGCAGGGCGTCGAGGAAATCAAGAATACATGCTACGAGACAGACATGATTCGTATTTTAAATCAACAGATTTAAATCATGCCACATGAAAATTGAGATAAAAAATTAAATCCAGCAAGTTAACTTGAACTTCAAATATAAATCATATGAAAACTATATGAAATTTGAAATTAGAGTATCTATATATCACCATGGATTTTCATATTCCAATACAAACTTAATATAAACAATGAAATCGATTTGCAAAATCGAGTGTTCATGTATCACCATAACTTTTTGAATTTTTGATAAAAACCTCAAATAAAGAACTGAAGTTTGAATCATAAGTTTCATGAATCACCATGACTTGCATGTAAATTTAAGAGTGGGAGTGTAAATTATTTGGTCACGTTGACGACTTAAAGTTTTGGTTCGTATGACGTTTGGTTTGGTGTGGTATGTTTTGGCCTAATATGTTTCAACACCCTGTAACATCCTACTTTCGATTATAATAATAAATGAAATTTCGTTATTTGATAGTGTGTCGTTTATTGGTTTAGACAATTAACTAATAGAAGGCGGGCTTGGACTTTAGAAGATGGAATAAGAGATGGAATTGGCCTTAGGTCCATGGGAGTATAAATACCCCTTAAACCCTAATCCTTTCCATTTTATCTATCTCTACACCATAGCCTACACTTTGGAAAACACACACAAACATTATCCTTTAACCCGAGCCTAGATCCGAAGTTGAAAACCTGAGATTTTTGGTGCTAGAACGTTGTGAAACCGAACCTACATCAAGGACCAGCTCGTGTTCGTAGTTCAACTCGTTTAAGGTATGTTTATAATCTGAAATCGTTTATTTAGGTTCGGATTCATCTAGGAAATCTTATATCTGTATGCATATGGTAAAAACGAATCCAACAAAGCAAATCCTACTGAAATTCGTTCATTTGCTAGGTTAATTGTTAACCTATAGAACCCGTAACAAAGATGCACAAATCGCACCCTTTAAACACGAATCTGTGGCTGATTGGACACCTAGGGTTTGTAGGCGATGTGATTGCGAGTTCAATGATACCAAAATCATGTTATTTCGTTAAGAATCGGGGGTTTTTATCGCATATCTGAGGTCCGTTGACTGTTATTGTTCTTGACGATTTTGACTTTGACCCTTGAGTCAAAGTCTGGATAAGAACTGTTGATGATTCGTTAGGGTTGGGTGATTCGTTACGCGGTCTTAACGAATGGGACTCATTCGTGTGACTTGATAACGAATCAGCCCTTAATTCGTTAACTACCCATTCGTTAAATAAGATAACGCATCTAGTGATTCGTTATCAAGTCACACGAATGAGTCCCATTCGTTAAGACCGTTACAAGATAACGCATCTAGTGATTCGTTATAGGCTCATTCCTTAAATAAGATAACGAATCTGGTGATTAATTATAGGCTCATTCGCTATGCTAAGATAACGAATCAAGTCATGTTCAGATAACGAATTGGAATGACGAATCAGATGGTAATAAGGGACGAATCTGGATAACGAACTAAGGAAGATTATATAACGAATTAGATAACGAATTAGGCTTAATTCGTTATAGCTAATGAGTTAGCGAATTACATAATAAATTAAAATCATATTGGAAAATGTGTTAAGTCAGTTAATGAAAATAAAATTTATTATAGGCAGCTTAACCCCAGCCAGGGGCTCTACCCCTTGGACCCCGCTAGGGGCTGCCGTCCCTAGAACCCTGCTGCCAGGAACGCTGCCCCGGACCCCCGTTCGTTGTGGGTTATATAAAGATAGAAATATGATATGAGTAGTAATAGTTAATTGATACATGTAATTATTATACAGTTAGCCGTGCACAACTCAAGAAAGGAATAACTATTAATGGTGAACGTAACCGCATTCAGGTGAGTTTCTAGCCCCACTTCCTTGTTATGTTTTGGGGGCTATGTGCATACACGATGAGATTAGTTAATACACTTACCTTAAGTGGTAAGTGTATGCCTTATATGATTCATGTATGAATGAATGCTTGATGACGCATGAACGATCTTCGGATATTTCATGTATCGTCAAGGGATAGTTTAAAATATGATTGATATATTTATGATATATAATTGATGTATGTACGTATGGAAGTTATAATTATGAATGTATAGAAAGGTATGGAAGGTATGATTAGAAAGGGAACGGACCCTAATAATATCCGCGAATGAAGGGAACGTACTCTAATAATATCCGCGAATGTAGGGACGGACCCTAATAATATCCGCGAATGTAGGGAACGGACCCTAATAATATCCGCAAATGTAGGAAACAGACCCTAATAATATATGTGAATGTTTTAGGACGTGGTATATGTATATGTGTATATATAAAAAGGAAAGAAGGAAGGTATGATAGTATGAACGTACGAAGGAAGGTAAAGAACTATGTATGTATATGTACCTTCGGGTGCGTATATATGAATGTGTATGGACGTATTGTATGTTACCTGATTAACTAGAACTCACTCAGCGTAGATGACTTTTAGTATGCACGCAGGTTAGTAGAATGAGCCAGCTCGCTTGATGAGGACACATGACATGGAATTGAAGATACTGGCATCTCAAGGAAATGTTATAATGTTTTAAAAGACTATGTTTTATGTTTAAATAACGAAATGTTTGTTAAAGACGAGATTTGAAGGTTGTGTAATATATATTATGGTTGAAGTTTTATATTCCGCGGAAGTTTTAATTAACTCTGATATTTAGAACTGTGTTTATGAGTAAATCCAGCGTCAAAAATAGGGCACCGGTAACGGGGCCTTACACACCCTCACCGAACCCTTCAGGGAAGCATCCTAGGCTCGCGTCTGATTAGGATTTATGTACATTTGCTTACCCTTATGTTAAATAACATTGGTGTCAAGTGTTCAGAACGCAAGTGTTGTCCCCCAATATGGTTGTGTAACGGTTTGAAACCGTTAGAACCGAATCAAAAACAGTTGAAAGATATAACCGGAACCGGACCTTGTTATAGTAAACCGGTTCGGTTCCAGAATTACGAAAGACGGTTCTTGCTAATCGGTTCTGTCCCAGAACCGGTTAAGTTGGTTATGTTATGCTGCAATAGACTATACAACTTTGTTTCTCATAGTCACGTGAGAACTCAAGCATGATAATAGATAAATAAGTATATAAAAAGCAAAAGTTAATGAATATATACATGAATATAACTTTTGGAGATAGAGCAGAGAGCTTGTGAAAATATTTGGACCAAAAATTGTGAAGATAGACCATGATTTGGAATTGTATATAGGAATGGCGGTTGTGATCTTAGTTTTTTTTTTTAATATATCAAGATCATAGTTTTTTTTTTAAGATATTGTGATCTTAAATTCTAAGTTTTTTGTTAAAAATTATGAACAAACGGTTCTGAGTGGTTCTTTCATTCTTTAGCGATTCAGAATCGGAACTGAACCAATACCCGTTTGGAACAAAATCTGAAACCATAGAACCGACCCTACAATCCACTTGTCGGTTATAATACAACGGTTCGGTCTCAGTTCCTCGGTATTGTCTGTTCTAAACCATTTTTTTCTCACCCCTACTTCTAGTTACTACATACCCGTCTACGAAAAACCATCTTTAAGGAGAGCGAAAAATCAAAATATCGGAACACGAATTTCATCATTGAGATATCGCAAAAATCGTTGAAATAAAGAATTCAAAATCGATTAGGCATAAGATTCGGATTTATGTGTGAACATGTGTACATGCAACGTTATGAAACTAGATAAAGATAAATAGAGCATATAAACAAAATTTTAAAATGCGGGCACATAGCACATCGGTATACATGCAATTCGGGTTCTAATTATAAACTATAACTATACTAGGTCACTATTTCTAACCGCGTATCATATATCCACGGCTTTGATACCAATCTGTAACACCCTGACCTTGGGCGGAATATGCCAAGGCGGTATTAGATTGTTAATAAGCTCGTAACATTATTTAGGTGACAATAATTATATAAAAGTTCATGTACAAAATATTCATAAAAGGTCAAATAACATTACATCGAAAAGCAAATAAGGTTTATCCTTAGCACTTCATTGAATCAACCTGTACCACGTTAAAAATAATATGTTTTTGTCAGTATTTATGTTGATGAGAAATTATAAGTTTTAAATATATATAATATGTAAAAGTTAACCATTCACATGCCAATATGTAATATACTCAATCATAAAGTAAATGAAAAAAAAAATAAATCGTCTCGCTCTCCCGACCGAAGTCAAAATACTAGAGGAATGAGAACCACCATTTTTCCCAACATAAGTTGAAGAATAGGTAGCGCAGGCATGTTCTGCCCCCCCCCCCCCCCTGAGATCGTGTTTGCATTCGCGTACCAACCACCATAATCAGTAAACACATTGCACATAGTTCACGTATAATCATCATAAACATTATGAGAGAATTGATAGTATCATGCATGACATTAATACAGATCGGTTTGTGAACAAGAACAAAACTAACGAAGAAAACTTGTAACATTTTACACCCCAAATAATTGTAAAACAGAGAATGTGGATTATGAAAAACTCACATGAATAAAGGAAAGCGGTAACGAGAAGATGATAACAGTTAAGGTGAACTAGTTAGTTCCACGAAAGTCCCGATTTATCCTATTTTAAAGTAAAAAAATAAATGTCTAATCAAAATAAACGAACTAGACATAATAGAATAAGTTTATAACGAATTTGGGATCAATAAGACGCTAAATGTATTTTTTGTATTAATTTTATAAAAGTTGAATTAAAAGCGTAAACGATTTAAAATATTTTTACAAGTTTCTTTTCAATTTTCAAATATTGAAAAGCTAAACTAATATTATATATATATATAACTAAGTTATAATTATATATTAAACGAAAACTTGTTTTGATTGTCTAGCGGTGATCGTTTTGTTAAACGAGAATTTATTTTTGAATATTTAACGGTGTTCGATCCGTTAAATGAGTGAAAATAATACTATTTATTTTCTTGTAACAGTTATGATTTAAATATAATAAAACAAAGTGAAATAAAATAAACAAAACAAAAAAAAAAGCAAAAACTTAAAACCGGGTCTGGAGGACGCAAACCTACGCCACAGGCCGGTTCAAGATACAACGTAATATGCACCTGCTACTGGGGCATGTGTTTAACTTGATTAAGGAATGGAAACGGAAATATTTATACACTAACTTAAATATTTTGCATTGGCCATGGTCTTAACACGCTAAGCAACATAACACCTTACACAAGTAGTCAAATCTTTTGTTTCTTCTACTTTGGATAATCAATAATTCATTTGTATAGAACTCCAATCTGAACCAAGCTCAAAGCTAAAAAAGAATAAGGAAACACACTCTTTGTCGGAACGAGGAAGAACTGTTGACGTAAAACCCGCTTTTCCGCTCTTTCCCTCTCTTCTTTGCGACAAGCTTCGGAACCTAAGTCAGAGAGATGAGATTTCATTGCTAGTGTTCTTAGATAGTAGGGACCTGCTTGTGCCAATAGCAAAAAACCAGATCGTTGCCCGAACTACCCCTCTTAATGCCTGTTTTCTTACTTTCATTTCTATTGAGTAGTCAACTCTCATTTAAACTATTTTGAAAATACCCCACTTTATAAAGATTCCTCATATATTAGTTGACTCTAAAATTGCTTTTACAAAAATTTTAGCTAATATAAATTTGTGGCATATTTATAAATAAGATTAGTTTTATGTAATCTCACGTTTGACGTAATATCCATCTTCGATACACAACATGTACTTGATTTGGCATCGTTTTGAAAACGCCATCAATCTTTTAATTTCATTCAGAGATGTCATGGTTGTTTGGCGTTATGACGTGAAATCGATCATGAGTTTACAGCTTTTTTTAGATCAACCGATTTTGATCAAAGGTTGGCTGTTTTTCTTTGATCACAATCCGATTATGAGGTTGTTATTGAGTTCTTGATCTGTTGCTTTTGGTTATTTTAGCAAATAAAAGACATATTATATGAATATGTGTGTGTTAAATTAACATTTGTCATGTATTTTAGATTTTCAATATCATTAAAATAAGCAGTTTATGCTAAGCATGTATATACCAACAAATATTTTCTTTTTTCTCGTTTTTTTCTTTATTAGCTTCCACTCATGTGATACGGCAATTTCGTCCTATTAAGAGGCCATTAAGAGGTTAAGAGGTAACTTCTTAATGGTTATTAAGTTAAGAGGAAGTCTGAATAGTTAATATTACCATTCAGACTTAAGGTTGTCTCTTAACTATTAAGAGGTTATAAACCATTAAGATATTGTCTCTTAATGACCATCAAGAGGTGACCAAACAGTCTCTTAAAAGATCTCAAGCGTATATTCATTTTAGCGTATGGAGTATGGACGTTTGAGTCAGATTTCAATCGAATAGGTTGATTCAAGTTGGGTTTATTTTAACGGGTAAAATGTATATAAAAGTAAAATAATAAAAAAGTTATATTATGAGGGTCAAATCCGTTCAAAAAGTTTCGAGTGTAGAGTCACGAAAAGGTTCCACCACTTCATATAGTCTACAAAACCACACAACAAAAGGTCTCAACATAGTCTACAAGCCCCACGTGCTACCAAAAGAAAAACACAATATTCCAATTATCATCATCAACGTACTATTGTATAAATAGAACTTAGAATAATTGGATCTATTAAAAGGTTGAATCATACAAAGGTAAGTTTATTAGCAATCTCTACGACCATTGCCACCACCAGCACTAGAGCAGAATATTATGATATCTCCACCACTATCCGTTCATCAAACCTGCCAAATCATAATTAGTCTTCAAACACATGCATTGGTCAACCAGTATAACAACAAGGTCAAAGATCAGTGATTTGTAGTTTTTGTCGATATATACCAACTCTGACTACTCAGATCCTCCACAGATCAATGATTTGAGCTTCTTCAATATTTGTTTCTAGTTAAATACTTGATGTCGTTTATTAAATGATCGAATAAGCGATGATGTATAAAGAGGGCATTTAATTTCTACAGAAAATTGTCTTTTATTTTCAGTTAAAAATATAGTCGTCGACGGAATATTTCTTGTCATATGAATATCTGATTGTAGGTGGTGTTGTTAATCCTTGATGAAACTCTAATGGTAATAATCATCGTGTTCAGTTGGTAAACCGTCTTTGTTAGGCTTGTAACAACTCAAATGTATACTAGTATGATGGGGTATAAAATCTGTCTACTCGCCAATCACCGTCACACTATTGAGCAGGGTCATGCTCAAGTAAAACAACTTAGATAACATAATAACTATTTAATGCATAACATAAACAAACGGGTAATCGAACCATGCATACCAAGATCATGTCATAAGTCTAAGTCTTACCACGTAAGACATCGCAAAATAATAAATATAATAAAGTCTAGTATTACTTCTAAATACAATTTTATTAAACATAATAATCAAGTGGTCTAATAACAAACATATATTGAAGGCCGAACAAGTGTCAGAAAAAATATATCTGAGATATGAAGGTTGAAACGTTCAATAGAAAAATGAAGGCAAATTATTTCTTTACTAAGGGTGGACGGGGTAGGGTGTGGGGTGGGTTTGGCATAGCTCGGTGCCGGTGACAACACTACCACACCCATTTTGGTACCAATAAGAAACGTTTCCTAGCAGGATTGCCATACCGATGATCCTGAACCTCCCAAGAATCCTCATGATATTCATTTATCTATACTTTAAGCTTAACGTTAACTGTCAATGAGAAAAAGATAAGGTAAGCGTATTTTTTTTGGGAGGGGGGGGGGGGGTTAGCTTGAGGTTGCCCTCAGCAAACAAGATTATAAATTCTTCAATCATTTATACCGATTAAATTTGTATTGAGAATTTGACTTAAATTTGTATTGTTATTTCGAACTATTAATATTAACTGAAAATTTAATTATAATAATTAGCACTTAAATATAGTCAAAAGCAAATTTTTTAAATGCAATTGAAGCAAATCTGCAATGACGTACCCACGGTATGTACTAAAACATGAAAGCTCATATAATTTCATTAATAAACTTCGTATATGCAAAAATTTATCATACGGAACACTATTAATTTAATTGATTTAAATGTTTAATCCGGGAGTCTAGGTGGGCAATGATTTATCTATACTATATATAATATACTACTAATGGGTAAATTAAGACTTATTTTAAGTAATTTACAACATTTAATGCATAAGGTATAAAGTTAACTATGAGCAAAATTGTCACTGTTACATTAGGCTATATGTAGTGGATGGGCTACAAAATGGGGCGATTTGCGTCATGTGACGCTCAGTCAGGAAATTGTGGATTTTGTTTTAGGGGTGTAATGTTGTTGTAGCCCCTTATATATGTATATATATTTATATCACACACACAACATATATAATAATAATATACACACCCACACAAAGCAGGCGATGAAAACCTATCGCCCCCACCCAATTCGCCCCTTTTGTCGCCCCGGGGGGCCGGTGTTCTCGCCCCCTATCGCCCAAATTTGTTGCCCATTACACATAGCCTTACACCTGCATTTGAAATTGAAATTTCTTCACAATATTTTCAATTTCCATTTCTTAAAGTTACAATATTGGTCCTCAATCTTTTACCTATATATTACTATAGAGTTAATGGCCATTTTCGTCCCTGTGGTTTGCTGTTTTCGCCACTTCAGTCCAAAGTTTGAAATTTTATCAATTTCGTCCTCACGGTTTTAAAAATTGGTCAATTACGTCCCACCGTCTAACGACATCCAAATATGTCGTTAGTTTCAGGGGTATTTTCGTCTATTACACATTTTAATAATTAAAACTTAATTTATATATATTCCTTATACATATATATATATATATATATAACCTAAAATAATATAAACTCTCTCTCTCTCTCTCAACCGGAAGTCCGGCAGCCACCACCAACCCACAACCACTTATGACCACCACTGCCACCGCCTATAACCACCGCATCCTATCAGCCCCACCGCGTGTTACCAAACACGTTTATATTTTTTGGGCTATATAACCACGAATCTGGTGTACAGTGTACGCTCTGTAAGCTAATAACCATGGCTGAATTCCAACCGTCTCCGGCAACGGCACTCACGGCCGTTGAAACTGACGCATCGGATGTGAATCCGCAGGTTCAGGTAGTTTCTCCGGAGATCCTAGATGCTCCAATGGCTCCGGCGGACGGTCTAATGCAACCGGCGGTTGATATTACTATGGATATAAGCATGTTGTTGGCTGAGATAATGAAAGTGGAGCCTTGGTAACACGCGGTGGGGCTGATAGGATGAGGTGGTCATAGGCGATGGTTGTGGGTTGGTGGTGGCTGCCGGACTTCCGGTTGAGAGAGAGAGAGATTATATTATTTTAGGTTATATATATATGTATGTATAAGGAATATATATAAATTAAGTTTTAATTATTAAAATGTGTAATAGACGAAAATACCCCTGAAACTAACGACATATTTGGATGTCGTTAGACGGTGGGACGTAATTGGCCAATTTTTAAAACCGTGAGGACGAAATTGACAAAATTTCAAACTTTGGACTGAAATGGCGAAAACAGCAAACCACATGGACGAAAATGGCCATTAACTCATTACTATATTTTAACTTTTAACTCAACTACCCATACGATTTTTAAACGATCATACTTTTTTCATAAGTTAATATTTTTTAAAATAAATAACATTATAAAAATGAGCATTTAATTATCTTTAATTTGAGTATGATATTGCTTTAGTTTTCTAAGTAAAAAAAAAACAATTTATGCAAAAGTGTTCGCGGGTTTGGTTTTGATGGTTTTAAATTAAACCATTAGCCAACTTTACACGTTTTTTTGTCGTCGAAAAATGAAACTGAAATGTTTAAAATTAAAACCCAACTAAGCCGAACCATTATCAACGATTAGGTTCCGATATTGTTTGTACTTCGATAAAAAAATTGAGTAAAAGTTAAAATAAAAATTATTAATTTGCATATATCTTCACTTCAAACTAAGCACCAAGTAATACGTTATTAAGAAAATCATACTATGAACAAAGATAACTTTGTTCACATAAATAAAAACCTTAATAGAATAAATAGAAGACGAAATAATAACAAGAACAATTATAAAAAAAATTATACTAGAAATTGGGCTAAATTAAAGTTGCAATAGACGGGTTTGCTTGTATTAAATAAAATTTTGTTTAACTATATTTTAACTATGTCTAATATATATTATAAAACATATCTAATTCTAAATAAGTAAATAGTTAACATTTTAATATGTACGGCATGCTTTGGTTTCAACCATGAAACTAAACCGGTGAACGGTCATGCAGTTTCAAACGAAATAGAACACCCGCAAATTTATTACATGATTATCAAAGTATGTGTTTCTCGCTGCATCGGGTGGACACTCTTATAGTTTTCTTAAAAAGAAATGAAGTTGGAAGTAGGTATGAATAAAGAAAGAAATGTGAGATACTATAGGAAGTATTATGAGATAATCCAGAAAACACTTTTATATGAAAACTTAATCATTAATTCTATTTAATAGAAGAAAGAAAACTTAAGGGTCTTGGATTGTGTAAGGTGTCCTTAAATATTTTTATTTATTATACACAGATAAGAGATGTGATAGAGATTTAAAATAGTTGACAAACAATTTAACAATGTCTCGACACATCATTTTCTAATGACATAACTTATTCAAACTTACCTAAAACCTTTTTTTAAGATGAGTTGGTATTGGGATCTTTCCTAATGACATTTGTTTAGTGTTTAGTCTTTTAATTATAGAAAAACAAAAGATAAAATACATACACGTGTATACACATGTTGTTTAGGTGTCGGTGGTCTAACCCTAACGTTAGAGGGCAAGGTTTGCTTTCATCCACGCTTTTCAAACCCTGCGAGCAGCTATGTTATTTGCGAAATTTACTGGTTATATGTTATAGATTTTAATAATACATATATAATTCATAAAACGATTCAACCGGCCAAACAAATCAACTTATAATCATCTCCATATACTATGATGAATCATGAAACTTCCAACAAACAATAACATTCAATAGTGGACCACCAAAAACGTGTAAGATTAAAGAAAATAAAAAACAAAAAACAAGAAATACAGTTCATCCCAACAGAGGATCATTAACATCAACCCATCAAATTTAATAAAACACACCAAAGTTTCAGTCACATGTTATGTTACTACTCGATATTCACTGGAAACAGAATGATAACAATTCCCATAACCCAACCATGAACCAAAGCTTTTATAATAATATTCTTTATGCCTATGCTTATATAATTATTCTCAAATCCCATCAAGAAAGTTTCATTAAAAGAGTCTTCTAGTGTCTTTTTTTATTTTATTTTATTATTGTTTTGTTTTGTAAATCAAATACAACCATAAAATAGTAATAATCTTCACCTAAATTGACGGAGTGTGGTCAACTTCATACTATTTTTTTTCTTGTTTTTGTATTTTCAAGTCTTCTACTTTTCATGTGCGAATCTGTTCGATAATTACAATTATTTTGGTACACCTGAATTAAAATTTAAAATTCTTGAAAACACATGAATTGGGTATTTGGGTATTATTGAATTAAGTTTTTATTTGTGTTCTTCACCTACTTGTTGATTCAATTTCAGATTTCTTAAAAGGGTTTTGGTGGGTTTTTGTTGATTTTTGTATTATTCAAGAAATTGGGTATTTTTTTAATAAAAGTACCAATTTTTATCGAATTAGGTTAAGTGCTTCAAGGGTTTTGCTGGGTTTTTGATTTGCTTCAAGGGTTTTGGTGGGTTTTTAATTTGCTTCAAGGGTTTTGGATTTGATTCAAGAATTCAAGAACTGCAGTTATGTTCTTGAATTAAGTTAAATAATATGGATAGTGATGCAAAAGATGAACAATTGAAGATTGAAGAAACTTATGGTGCTAGTACTTCTAATCAAGATGTTTCATCACCTAAAGAGATCTTTAAGGCTAAAGATTTGAGTTATAGTGCTCCACCGCACCTGCGAAAGGGTTAGCTACCATAATCTTAACTTGAAATCCTTAGTATTGATGTTAGAATTTAGTTGTTTACTTGTTTATAAGCTTAAAGCTGTCTGATCACTGAATGTTGAGCCACCTGTTGTACTGCAATTGCATGGTTGTATATAAGTGGCATGTCTACCCAAACCATAATTGCTAAAAAGATTGCATTTTTAACCTTATTTTCTGTAAAATCATCATTTACAGGCTTTAGGTTGGATGTTAGAATCTATTTTTCACTGGATCATGTGGTATGGTTTGTTGAACCCGTTTTGACCCGACCCATTCTGACCCAAAACCAAAACAACCCTTTTTTAATTGACCATTCTGACCCTAACCTGTTTCGATTCATGACCCGTTTTGACCCAACCCGACCCGTTTTCCACCCCTAGTTTGTTCTTAGCTTTCAGATTAATGATAATCATGCTTCCATGTAAATTGTAATTGAGATATTGGTCTTTTGTTGCAAACAAAGCAATTTGTAAAAACAAGGGATTTTGGATAAAAACGCGTGTCAATTTACATTATGGGTTGTTTTATCTCTAAAATCTTGTAAAAACAATGATGGTTTGTTTTCACGAAAAGTCTAGTTCAATGGCTGACAATATGAATTTAGTTTGAATATTTATATGATTTCTCATATGGAGTTAGCTTGGTACTAATGACTAAAGGGGTCCTTAATTTGTTGTTTTCTTATATGTTTTTTTGTGAGATATCAACAATTCTATGAATTTGTTCATGTGTTCTTATATTTCAGGTGGGATGTTAAATTTTAATTAATGCATAAGTTAGTCCTTAAAATAATGTGCATATTCGTCTTAAAGCGTGAATAGTTCCAAAACTGGGTCAAGTTTAAGCTTGCCCTTTGTCCCAAAACCAAGTCCAATTCCATATTTCAATTTTTAACATTAATAATAATTATTAAATGTTCCCAAAGTATCTTTCTTTTATGATTGAATACATATTAGTGTCACTTCAAATTCAGTTATCATATCTTTACTCGTTGCATGTAAGTAGGTACTACCTCACTTCAAAAGTGGAAAGAAAATTGTATTTATTTATATCTGTCGTCATCATATATAAATTTATCTGATTTGTGGTTCTGCATTTTAACTTTTGTTTCTTTTTTAAAGCCTTGAATCATAGTGTCACCGCACCCGCAACCGTACGCAGAAAGTTATTTCAAGACGATAAGCCGGTCACACATTCTAAATCCATGACTGAAAAATGGTGGACACAATCATGGATTCCGAAACATGAACTTAAATTAGACCGATTGACAGAACGTGAAAAGGTGAGTTTTATTTGAATAAAATATGTATTCTAACCGATATGAATATATTTCTATTATTAATATTGTAAATTTAAAATCTTTCAGCAAAAGCTTATTGTGGAACTTGTAAAGATTCAAAGTGATGGTACCGTGGAAGTGGATTTATCTAAAAGTGCACCCGTAGCTTCGGAGTTGTTTGAATATCAAAAAATTGAAGGGTTTCATCCGGATATGGATGATTTTATTGTTACCGATTCTAATAAAGCGGTTCCAAAATTAAATATTGCAGTGCTTGTGGTTGGTACAAGAGGAGATGTTCAACCTTTTCTTGCCATGTCAAAGAGACTTCAGGCAATTTTTCATTTTCACCAGTAAAACGAATTTCAAAATTAAATTGACGTTGCAAGATTTTACCATTTAAATTAGAGGGCCAGTTTTGACACATTTGCATTTGAATGGGCCAGTTTGGGTTGTGTTTTAAACTTATGTGGGCCGGATTAAAATGTTAGCTAAAGTCTGTTTCTTATGCATACACTTTTTAAATTGGTTTATTGAAATATTTAGATTATTATTGTATTGTATTAATATAGTTTTTGTAATCATAGTTAGTTCATTAATTAGTTATAAAATATAAAATGGACTAAAGAAACGACTGTGGATCAATCCAAAATGAACCTGGACCGTCTTGACCTGAACCAAAAAGTGACATGCTTCAGTGTGAATCCTGTTTTTAATCTTTCAGCAAAATTATGTAAAAACACTGTCTTCAAACAAAATTAACAAACTTATACCCAATTTATTATATTGTTTTTAATAATGTAAATATAAGGAATTTTTATTGTGAATCATGCCATGCAATATGTTTGTTATGATAATGCAATACTAAAACTTTTTTTATATATATTTTATTTGCAGGAATTTGGTCATCAAGTTAGGTTGGCAACACATGCAAATTTTCGGTCTTTCGTAGAATCGGCTGGTGTAGATTTCTACCCGTTGGGCGGTGATCCCCGTATTTTGGCTGGATGTAAGAGTTCTTTTTACATAAAGTTCACGGGTCAGGTCGGGTCGGGTTGGGTTGGATTGACTAAAAAATATCAGTTTAGAAATTTTTATGTAAACAAGAAGTAGACCTATAAACGAACCGAATGAACAATGAACTGTTCGTTAGGTTTATGTTAATAACGAACGACCACTAACAACATTGTTTGTTCATTTAGTTAAACAAACGAACATGAATGCATGTCTCGTTTGTTCGTTTATGTCCGTGAACGTTTGTTTGTACTATTTAGTTTTATGACATTAAAATATCACTCATTCAGGCCTAACAATTTGATGTTCATGTTTACTTTTTATTGGTTTCGCCCAGTTATGTCCGTTTATGTTCGTTCGTCTATGATCAGTTATGTTCGTTCAAATATGTTAGTGAAACGTGTGTTTATACTGCTAACTAATGAACATAAACCAACACAAACTTATTCGTTTTTTTAACAATTGAACACGGACAAGAAAACCCTGCTTTTTAAATTTTTCATGTACGATTGTTTGTTAGGTTAAAGTTAAACTAACGAGCATGAACATGCCTCGTTCATGTTAGCTCGGTTTCGTGTTTACTTTTTATTGGTTTCGCCCAGTTATGTCCGTGTTCGTTCGTCTATGATCAGTTATGTTCGTTCAAATATGTTAGTGAAACGTGTGTTTATACTGCTAACTAATGAACATAAACCAACACAAACTTATTCGTTTTTTTAACAATTGAACACGGACAAGAAAACCCTGCTTTTTAAATTTTTCATGTACGATTGTTTGTTAGGTTAAAGTTAAACTAACGAGCATGAACATGCCTCGTTCATGTTAGCTCGGTTTGTTTACAGGCATAATAAGCAGCGTGTCAAATATGATGACATAAGTGATATTTTATCAGTAGTTATCTGAATCTATTTGATAAAATGATTTTGGAGGTTAAAAATACAAAATGGCAGCTTTTCACCTATTTTTATTTATGTTACTCGTTTTGACATGTTAGAGAACACGCATAAAAGTATTTTTTTTTTATAACTTTAGATATGCGAGGAATAAGGGACTTATTCCATCTGCACCCGGTGAGATATCTACACAAAGGAAGCAATTAAAGGCTATTATTGAATCACTTCTTCCTGCATGCACCGAACCAGATTTGAAAAATGGAAAACCGTTTCGGGCTCAAGCCATCATTGCAAATCCTCCTGCTTATGGTTAGTTCATATTGCCTTTTTTTTACTGATTATTTAGGGTCCAAATCAGAGCGAGTGGCAATTTCAACCCATTTAGATACAAACTGGTTGATTTGGTTATGCTTTATCTCTAATGGGTCAAATGTGTTAAGCTAAAAGATTTGCCTGCAAAGTAAATGAGTCAAACGGGCTCACTAAAGATTTACCTACAAAGTAAACGTCTCAAACGGGTCAAAAGGGGTAAGAAAAATATTTACCTACAAGGTAAAAGTGTCAAATGGGTTAAGCTACATACAAAGTAAATAAGTCAAATGCGTTAAGAAAAAGATTTACCTACAAAGTAAACGAGTCAAACGGGTTAAATGGGTTAAACTAAAGATTTACCAAAGAGTAAACGGGTCAAGCATAAATTCTGTAATCATATTTAGGACATTAATTGTTTATAAAATACATTAAACCTTTTGTGGATCGCCCAACACGTTGAAAAGTTTTCGCCCATTATAACGTGTTAAGGTTTCATTCTTTATAATTTTTTTTTGACAGGGCATGCACACGTGGCTGAAGCTCTTGGTGTACCGCTTCATATGTTCTTCACAATGCCTTGGACGTGAGTCTTGACTTTTTAATCTTCTTCATTTTAACCAAATAAATCCCTTTTCTATTATGTTGACCATAAATTTGGGCAATGCATGCCATAACCGTTAAATCACTTGAATAATAGACTTTCAAGATTGTATTACTCTTAAAATAATATTATAGCAATATAATATTAGTTCTTACGTCTCTTTTGTATAGGCAGGCCGACGTCCGAGTTCCCTTCTCCGTTGGCGCGTGTGCCTCAAAGTGCCGGTTATTGGGTACAATTTCATAAATGATTATTTTTCTATATTTAAGATTCTAATCATTATTTTTGATAGCTAATTTATGATTTATTTATTTTATCCAGCTTTCGTATATAGTTGTTGACCTTTTGATATGGTGGGGCATAAGAGGATATATAAACGACTTCAGAAAAAAGTTAAAACTTGCTCCAATCGCTTATTTTAGCATGTATCGTGGTTCAATATCTCATTTTCCAATTGGCTACATGTGGAGCCCACATGTTGTTTCTAAACCACGTGGTGAGAATAGTTTTATCATGCTGAATAGTTGGGTTGGACGCGTTTAGTTGTGGTAAAAAATTGATAATCTTTATTACGGGTCAAATGGGCCGGGTCGATGGAAACACAACCACCTTTTTTTTTGTTTTTATTTTTTTGAGATCTTTGAATAGTAATATTTTAAATATGATTTAAGAGAACTTTATTCTACAATGATAGAGATATTTTTCTAAAAATAAAATGATTTAAATAATATTGTACACCAGGTTTTTTATAATAATTTTTAATGTTTAGAGGCCGAGTATCCATATTTCAGTGATCTTTGGAAATGTGATTGTGGGTCCCGTTTGCTTACATATGATTACTGTGCAGACTGGGGCCCGTTGGTGGATGTTGTTGGTTATTGTTTCTTGAATCTTGGTTCCAAATATCAACCACGCGAAGAATTCATCCAATGGATTGGAAAAGGATCAAATCCCATATATATTGGGTTTGGAAGCATGGTATGTAGATTTAGTTTAGTTTTATAATATGACTTATGAGATTCTTATTCTAAGTATAACTTGACTTTTGTAGTCAAATTAGTTAATCTTTGACTTTGGAAATATGAATTTGTTTTGCATCTTTATAAAAGTCTTATAGCTTCTGTCACAAGCAAAGCATTCTTGATTAGACTTGTAAACGAACCGAACTTTCAATGTATAGTTCGTGAACCGTTCGTCAAGAAGAATTAATTGAATAACCATGAACAAAATTTTTTGATCATTGAGTTATAAACAAACGAACATGAACACATGTCTTGTTCGTTCATTATGTCTGTGAACGTTCGTTGATATTCATTTATGTTAATTCGTGAATATATTCATTTAAATTTTATAGGCCCATTACAACTTACTCTAGTTTTAATAAATTTTTAGGCTCAACACATTGTTTACTTTTAATTGATTTTTATCTTGGTTATGTCCATTCGTCTATATTCAGTTATATTCGTTTGTGAACTGTTTGTTTATACTGTTGATGAACGAACACGAACAAGAAAACCTCGTTCATTTAGTTGTCGTGTTTGATCGTTTGTTCGGTTAAAGTTAAACGAACGAACACTAGCATACTCCGTTTGTGTTCCTCTGTTCGCTTACAGATTTAACTATTCTTTTACTGTGTTATAGTAATAAATATTATTTGTTTCTTTTTAAGCCTCTTGAAGATTCGGCAAAAACCACAAATATAATTTTGGAAGCCTTGAGGAAAACTGGTCAAAGGGGGATCATTGACCGAGGATGGGGAGATCTCGGGACTTGTAAGTTTTTTTAACTTTGTATGTTAATTTAGTTTTATTTATTTAATTTGCTGACCCGTGGGTAAAATTGGAAATTTACAGTTCCAGATATTCCAGATGATGTTTTTCTTTTAGTGGATTGCCCTCATGATTGGCTATTCCCTCAATGTGCAGCCGTGGTGAGTTATATATTACGGTTTTCTAATATGAGTAATTGAGTATGCATCACAATTCACAATTACAAAAAAAAATTATTTTTTTTTATTTTTTTGCACACGTTTGTGATTTTGCAGGTTCATCATGGAGGTGCTGGAACTACTGCTACAGGATTGAGAGCCGGGGTAATATTTTAGGATATATATTTTCTTTTGAATTGTTTTTGAGTTTATTAAGTTATTTTGATTTTATATACGATTGTGATGTATAATTGCAGTGTCCTACAACTAATGTTCCATTTTTTGGAGATCAATATTTTTGGGGTGATAGAATATATCATAGGGGGTTAGGCCCGAATCCGATACCAATTTCTCAGCTCACTGTCGAAGCACTTTCAAATGCAATAAATTTCATGCTACAACCGGAGGTTAGTAAAATAATAATCCTTTTTAGGATTTAATTATCTATTTATGCCCTGTCCAAAAAATATATATTTTTTATTTATTTATTATTATTATTTTTTTGTATTTACCCTTTTAAAACACTAAACTTTTTATATTTGTTCATTTCATAGTAACTAAAATAAAATTATCTACTTATGATAGCTTGTTTTACTAAATAAACAAATAAGAAATATTGCCATCGCTTTGAATTATCTTAATGAGCATAAGGTTCTTTTCATTTATTAGTGAAGCAAGCCATTGTAGGTAAGCAATTTTTTTGTTTGCTTGTTTGTGGAATGTTTAAATATGCGACGCTTAGTGATTTTTGAAAGAATAAATAGGTTATTTTGAATTTTGGAGATTTAATGTGAAATATTAAAAAATTTGGAAGGATATATATAGGACTGTAAACGAGTCAAGCCGCTAGTGAACTACTAGAAGCTTGAATTAAGCCAAGGTTAAACGAGCTCAAGCCCAAACTCAAGCCTAAGATGAAGCTTGTTTAGTAAATGAGTCTGAGCTTCATATAGCGAGGTGCCGAGGTTGGCTAGGATTGCGAACCTATTATTATTTGTATAAATGTAACAGCATTATTTAATATAATAATTATATATTACATAATAAATGTTATTATATATATGCGTATGATAAAATAATTATATTATGTATAATTATAATCGTAATGTATGTAAAGTACTTATATATGTATACAAATAAAATAATTGATAAACAATAAACAAGTCTAGCCTAAGCTCGAGCTTGAAAACTTTCTTACAAGCCAAGCTCAAGCTTAGGATATAAAGCTTGAAACGAGCTGAGCTTAAGCTTTTAGGCGAGCTTGAGACGCTCGGGTCGGTACTCCCCTAACCCCTAGGTAATATATGACACCACCTTTATGTTTTATTAGTTGAGAACATTTTATTTATATATTTTAACACTTGTAGACAGGCTTAATTCTGTGTGTAAAAATAACTTATATCTTCATAGGTGAAAGCTCGAGCAATGGATTTAGCGAAGCTAATAGAAAACGAAGACGGTGTTGCAAACGCAGTGGACGCCTTTCACCGCCACTTGCCGCCAGACATGCCACTATCGCCAACACCGCCCTCGCAGCAAGAAGATGAAGATTATCCAAACCCGTTACAATGGCTGTTTACTCAGATTGCATTATATTGTGGTTGTGGTTCATAGAGTGAGCGTGTATAATATACGGTTTTCTTGGCCACCATTTTTACAACTTCATTCATTTTGTTCATGGTTTTGAGCACCAAGAAATAAGGGTTTATCTTCCTTGATATGGTGATGGTTTTAAGGTTTGTTTTGGTATGTTTAGTGTAAGTAGTGTTAGTGATTTGTTCGGTTGTACATTGTTTGTAGAAGTCATGCATTCTGTTGTAGGATTTATGATTGTTTCATG
Organism: Bidens hawaiensis; assembly: GCF_021521415.1. Taxonomy (NCBI): domain Eukaryota; kingdom Viridiplantae; phylum Streptophyta; class Magnoliopsida; order Asterales; family Asteraceae; genus Bidens; species Bidens hawaiensis. The sequence continues at coordinate 216,234 of NW_027492241.1, read as the reverse complement.
CTTGTTTTTGTAGTTATTTTTCTTTAGAGTGATGTCATGTTATGTGAGATGTAACTTGTGCTTTGTTGATTGTAACTTGTAATCATTGTAGAGACCTAAAATTGAAAAATGAAGTAATAAAACAAAAATAATTTCAAATCTTCAGAAAATATGGAAGGTTCTCTGTTAAGAAAAGAGTAAGGTGTCATTTTTGTTCTTGTGATTTGACAAATAAGCGAATTTAATTCAAAAAATTTATTTTTTGCATATTACATCCAAATCTCTAACCTTGTTAAATTTGATCGTGAAGTCAGGGGTAAACATGTCTTTTCATTCTTTCTTTAATATAATACTTATTTCAAAACGTCCTTGTGGTTTTTCCAAATCTGCGGTTTTAGTCCAGTAATTTTAAATTTGCAATTTTCGTCCATATGATTTCATTTCACTTGCAATTAAATCCGAATTCAGTATCTCGTTAAACTCATCATTGCGCCCTTCATGTGAGGGGCAATTGTCCCTTGTTTTTTTTCCTTTTCCAAATCCCAAATACACCTCAGCCCCTCACGTGAGGGGGCTTACAAATTAGGAACGAGGTTTATTATGGGAGAAAAAACGACAAAACTGGTTGTCACATGAGGGGCACGCAGATGGGTTAACGACCAGATTTAAAGGGGTTAATAAATTCAGGTTTAATTGTAAGCTAAATGAAACTACAATAATGAAAATGGCAAATTTGATAAGGACGAAAATTGCAAACTTTAAACTATTTGACTAAAACCGCAGATTTGAACAAATCACAAGGACGAAAACGCAATTCACTGAAATAAGTATTATAATAAAGAAATAGTGAAAAGACATGTCTACCCCTGACTATGGATTAAATTTAACGGAGTTAGTGATTTGGATGTAATTGACAAAAATTGAGAAACGTGGATAGTCCATATGCAAAAGATAAACCTTTTGGAGTAAATTCACATTATTTGTCAAATTATAAGAACGAAAATGACACTTTACTCCTAAAAAAAAGATAAAAGGTGATGAAATCCTGGTAAGGAACAATTTCATAAACATCCTAAATTATGTTCGAGTGTACATATTACATTCATGGATGAACACATTCATCTTTTAATGTTTCAATTAATTACCATACCACAATCATCACATGTTCTTTTTATCAATTTCTAGTATCCAAATAAATTGCGGCAAATGTTTCACTTAAATACAAGGAGCAAGTTAATACATACCCCAACAAATTTAAAACATTTTAAAAGATTAATGAATAGTTGAATACACTATGTACATTCAACATAACTTAGCATATACATTGCTTGATACACTATATGTGCATTATGAACATGGTTAGCATACCGTATGCGGATTTGTTCGCATATTTAGTGTATTTACCTACGAATACACTGTTTTGAGACTTTTAGTATATTCTAAATATAACTTGGTGTTCATTTGCTTATGTATAGTATATGTGAATTCTGCTTTAATAAAAAAGGGTAAAAAAAGAATATGTGGATTCCTTGCATTGTCTAGTGTACTCGATGAAAACTCTACTTCTCGTGTACGTATTTAGTGTATTTATCGATATAACTTTTTGTGTAAACACACGGTTGAAGACACTATATGTAGATGGTTTGCATATTGAATATGATTTTTGCATTTTTTATGCTAGCAGAGTTGTACATAGTTTGATGCATTTCACCCGTGATTTTCTTAGTTACGAATTTTTAGAACCTAGCAGAGCTGTACATAGTTTGGCGCATTTCACTCGTGATTTTCTTAGTTACGCATTCTTATAACCTTAGTGAAATCTGGGGCGTAGGCACTTACAATGAAGGGGTGTCCCCCGTCCCCTGTGAAATTTTTTTTAGTGTTAATATACCGAAAAATTCCCGACCGACCCCTGTAAAATTTTGGTACCGACCCCTGTGAAACTTTGAAGTCGTACCCTGTATAATTTTAAGATGACCCCCATGAGATTTTGAGACTAACCCTAACAAAAAATAAAATGACAATTTTATAAATATAATTATATAAACAATTTTTCTATTAAATTTGACTTTAATATTAACAAGTCCATTAGTCCAATATCTAATCCAACTTGTAAGCCCAAAACCCAATTCAACCCCTACTCAATTTTTAGCCCAAAATCCAGTTCTAACTTCTAAAATTTATTTTTTGACCGCATCTGCTGCCTCACTTCGTCCTTCGATCGATAATGACTACATTAACATACTAACGCTAAGAAAAAAAACAAACATGAAAAATCGCCACTATTATGAGTATGATTGCTTCAATGCGGTTCTAGATTTGCAAATCCAAGAGTTTGGGGACCGTTTTAACGAGGTAACATTCGACTTACTTGTTTTGTTGAGTTGTTTGACTCCTTGTGATAATTTTCGGGCATTTTCAATTCCAAAAAGTTTACGATTAGTCGAGTTGTACCCAAATGATTTTGATGAAAGTGATAAAAGAAGACTCCCGGTTGAACTCGCGACATACATCGATAATTTGAAAGGAGATAAACGATTTAAAAACTTGAATGGTTTAGCAAGTCTTGTCCAATTGATGGTTCAAACAAAGAAACACCATTCATTTGCATTGGTGTATCGTTTATTAAAGTTAGCTCTCGTATTACCCGTAGCAACCGCAACCGTTGAAATATCATTTTCGGCGATGAAGTATGTGAAGTCCGATTTGCGTAATCGAATGGGTGATGAAAATTTTAATCGACAGTTGTATTTGTTATATTGAGAAAGACTTGTTTGTCAATGTTAAAGTAGATGATGTAATGGTTAGATCTCAAAAAATGAAAACTCGTAGAGAACAACTTTAATATATTTGTTATCTAATATTTTGTTTGGTAATTTTTTTTTATATATATGACCCAACTCAACCCGATTCGACCCGACCTGATTTGACTCGACAGTTGTATTAGTACCGACCATAAAATTCCCGACCCATGTGAGAAAATTTTCTGGATCCGCCACGGAGTGAAATCGCTTCTAAAATTCTTGTTTAGCACTGTTAAATACACTATGTGGTGGATTCTAATTCGACTTTATCGTTCAATTTGGATTCAAGTTTTTCTATCGTTTTTCTTATTTGCAACAATGCAAGATTTATTTTGTTTTTTTTATTTCAGATGTGTCTTATTATCTATCTTAAAAAAGTATGGTTAGAAAAAGAAGGATTCGGATTGGGTCATGTTTTGTTAAGATAAAAGGAAAATCAAATGCATGTTGGAATTTGTTTTGATGCATGAGGAAGAGGAAGATGACAAAATTGGCTGAAAATGCATTTTACCGATGCAGTATTAGTATAGTCTACATCGTATATCCGATGGCTGAAAAGTGTTTCTCGTTTGAATACAAAAAACTAAATTAATCTATTAAAACATGTTACAATTTGAACCTTTTTTTATATACTTTGATTTCTCTCCAGCTTGATTCCATATATTCATTGACTTGTATCGTTTGGGCACTATATATAGACACCACACTTGAAAGTCATATTATATATATTATTGTTCCCAACGCAAGTAATCATAATTTGTTTGAAGCAATCTCAAAGCCGTTATAAGTCATGAAATACCTTTTAGAAGGGGAAGTTACCAGCAGTTTTCTAACTTCAACACCCGCTCACGTCTCTCCGCATAACACTCCTCTCAAACCCTAATATATACACACATGAGGGGGCGGTTCCTCGCTCTCTCATACGCACATCTTCACTTCATCTTTCGATTGTGAATTGACGAATAATGATCATACAACAATCAAGTTTCCCATACCAAGACCAATGGTAAGTTTTAAATTTCTACCAATCCAACAATCTATTGTTAAATTCGTGTGTTTCTTCTGGGATTGCACCAAACCTGAGGGTTCATATTGACAAAACCAGATTGCAGGTTTAATTGTCAAATTGCAGAATCAGGGGTGGCCAAAATTGCAGATTCGGTTACCAGAAATAAAGGAATTTAAACAAGTGTTCATTGTGGCTTACACTTTTTGGTTGTGATTGGTATAGCATCAAGTAACATTTGCATCAATATGATTGCTCCATTTTGATTCGAAGAAAGTGTCGGGTTTATTCCCTGGTGAAATTAGCAGGCCTGCGATGGGAGTTAAACTCTTGGGGGGAGCGGTTAGTCGGGATGCAGGGTTTATTCGGTCTTTGGCAACTAAAAGAGCTTTGAGGGCGGTTGAACTTATGAAACGCCTACCGGACCTGAGGGACCCCCAAAGTGAGCTCCTTTTGTTACGCTCGTGCATGGGGGTTGCTAAGTTAGTGTTTGGGCTCCGGACCTGTCAACCTGAACATGTCAAAGAGGCTGTGTCCATCTTTGATGCGGGCCTGCGGGGGGCAATTGAAGATATTGTTGTGTGTGGAGGACCGCATTTTGGGGACCTCCAGTGGTGGTTGGCTTCCTTCCCTATGCGTTGCGGAGGCTTAGGAATTTTCTCGACTGAGGATGTCTCCGTATATGCATTCGTGGCTTCTAGGTCTCAGTCGTGGAAATTGCAAGACCACGTCCTGCGAAACGCTGGTGTTACGGGGGTAGAACATGACTACTCTTTTGCACTTGGTAATACTGGAACAACTCTCCCGAACCTTGATATAGGCGGTTTTACTGATAAGGAGACCGCCCCCAAGAAACCTCAACAAACCTTGGCGAGTGCCCTTTATGGTAAACACGTACATGATTTGGAGGAGCGATTCGATATGACCCCGAGACAAAAGGCAGTTTTAGCTTGTCTCAAGGGGGCTCATGCCCAGGATTTTTTGACTGTTGTGCCCATTGAAGGTCTTGGGCAACGGATGTCGGCAGTTGAATATAGAGCCATCCTTAAATATCGGCTTATGATTCCCCTTTTCCCTCCAGATGAATTATGCCCCATTTGTAAAAAAGCTTGTTTGGATAGATTCGGTGAGCATGCCCTCCACTGTAAGGAATTGCCGGGATTCAAGTATCGTCATGACTAGGTTAGAGATGTGTTATGGGATGTGCTTAGACGTGCCGGGATCTCAGCCAAGAAAGAGGCACCTGTTAACATTTTGACTGATCCTCGTGAGGGAAGATCTACCATGCGTCCTGCGGATGTTCTTGTGTTTGGCTGGGCAGGGGGTAAGCATGCGTGTGTTGACCTCACTGGGGTGTCCCCGTTGGTGGGGCTGAGAGACAGTGGCTTCATACCGGGACAGGCGGTTTTGAGAGCGGAGTCTAGGAAGGTTGCTAAGCATGAGACATTGTGTTTGGAGAATCAGCACGTGTTCATTCCATTTGCCTTCGACACTTTTGGATCCCTAGCTCCCGAGGCGGTTCGCTTCTTGGAGCGGGTGCAGAAGGTGGTCCACAGTGACTCGCAGAGCCCGAGGAACCAAGGATTTATATTTAGTAGAATAGGCTCTGTGATTCAAAAGGGGATAGCGGCGCAGTTTGTTGCTCGCTTACCCATTATCCAGATGTAGTTCAGTTTGTGTTATATATAAAAGGATTTTGATTATGATTATGTTACTCTTCTAATCCTTTGGTGACATTTTTTTATTTAATTGCAGTATTTGCTCATGCTATGCTTGGTTTTGGTGGGGATTATTATCAATAGAAATGGTTATTTCAGGTTAGAGATCCTAATCTGCATTTAATTTCTTTGCTCAAACATAAATTTGACTTGAATGTAAACCAATATTCATTTGAGCTTACACGGTTAACCTAATGTTCTTTATGATTTACAATTTTATTTGAAAATAATTATATAATTGCCATGATAAAAAAAAAACTTTCATGTGACTTTATTATGATATTTGGAATGTTTGTTTCTTCATACTTTTTAGGCCGAACTCCGACACCGATGAAGTTATTGCTCAAATCACTTTACTCCGAGAGATCAATGTAAGAAGTTTGATGATAGTTTACATTAAAATAACAAGTTGTTTTTCCTAATTATAAATTATAATGTAAAAATATGCTGCAAGGTGATCTGAGGAGTCTGGACGAATATTGATATCCTTAGATACTCACTCATGATGGGATCTCGGTGCTCCGATAACACACAAATGAGTTCGTACCTGCTATGGTAAATTAGCTATTCAATTTATTTCCTTTTACTTACAAGTACTGATTAGCTTTAAATAGAAATAAAAACTAAATATATGATCACATATAGTTTATAGTCCTTAACTCCTTATTAAGTATATTATCTTTTGATTAACATCCATCAATTTTTAGAATATTTTTTATTGGACTTCTTATTTACTTCCAAATTTTATTTCCATATCATAATGTATCATCAAAATTAATATTCTTTTAGTCTCAGGTTTATGCCAGTAAAAACCGAGAGTTGACTGGCCGAGCTGCTTACATGTTCTATAAAAGGGTGGTCCTAAAGGGTAGGTTGTATCACATACTTAGTGTGTAGTTGGATGTTCTGATCTTAAAAAAACGATGCGTAAAATATTTTTTTCAGGGTTGCCCTTTCATAGAGTTTGCTGACTATGATGCATTGAACAAGGCTATTGAACTCTATGGAACTGAATTTAATTGAGGAAACATAAGTGTGCAGGAAGCAAACCAAGAGGTGATGGAGAAGGTTCTGGACGTGGTGGAGTTTGTGATGGCTTAATCGTGGCAGGAGTGGCGGAAGAGGTAGGTTTGGTGGCGAAGATTGTAGTTGTGGTGGTGGCAGAGGACGTGGACCTAGCGTGCCTCGCTTGACAACACCCATTTCAGGTTTATGCTCTTTATATTCCCTTTTAGTTTAACCAAGTCATTAGGCAAAAGCAGATTCTTACAAGCAAATTGTATTATTTTTCAGGAAAGAAGACAACTTTTGGTGACGATTAAATCTTAAACGTGTGTTCATGTAGGCCCTGATGCCTGTTTGGTTAAATATAATAAACATTTACAAGTTACATGCTATGAAATTGACTGTATACCATTTCAAATACAAGGTTATCCATCCATTCGTATCTTCTCGGGAGGGTGAGTTCAAGGACAATGAAGCCGACGGTGACGTGATATATAGAAGAAAGAGGCTTACATGGCCGCTGTTGCAATAGACGGAAAAGGTTTGTTTTCCGTCTTCATCCATTATATGATTTTAATTTTTAAATATAAAACTGATAATGGTTTCTAAAAAAAAGAAGCAGAAACAACAGCAACATGTCAATCATCTACCGACAAGATCCAACTTGATGTAAAGTTGATCGAATCGGAGGCACGACTATTTCTTTCTATTTTTTTTGTTAGCTTTGTAATTGCACACTTCTAATTCAATTTATATTTTTGTTTGAAAGATGTAAAACCCGGTCTTGGATACCAGAAGTGATTGAATTGTTGAAGTTTCATGAAAAACAAGGTAATAGTTGGAAGAATATAGTTGCAGAGCTCGGTAAGCATATATTTCAAGTATAGGACAAATGGTGGAAAATGATTAAACTTATAAATTTTGAAAGAGGAAAATGGAGTTTGTTTCTGGTGTTGCAGTTAATTTTCTTTTGTTATGCACATATGTTTTTGATATGAAGTGGATACTTTGCAGTTTGCAGAATGTTTATGTAGCAAGGGTGTTAATAATGTTAATTTAGTAATGCTTTTTTTGGGTGAATATATCGGTTAAGTTTTAACTTTATTAATACTAAGAAGATAAAATACATCTACTTGATACTTGGTTCTGGTTCTGTATTGTACAAATAATGTGAATAAAATATACTTATGTCATAATAACATTAAAATGCCCGTCCACCGGACGGGTATAAAACTAGTTATAATAGATCTTCATCAAATTTCTTAACATCATTTGAGAGTACTCTATAGTCTATAATTAACTAATGGTGTAAATCATTCACAATTACTTCCTCGTTATAATATAATAATAGCTTTTTTTAACCGAAAATTCATAAACCTATTCCTATATCTACACCACTTTTTATTATGGGATTTGAACCTCATCACTTGGAAGGGGCACAATTTAGAGAAAATTCTTAAAATATTCATTTTGAATAAGGTGGTCAAGGTTTTGTCCATAACTATCATAAATTCTCCAAATGTCCAGGATTACTACCGTCGGATCCTCTCTTAAACTTGTCAGGCTCACTTATTATAAACCAGTAGCTACTTGTCATGTGTCATACTGCCGCGGACTCTCGTATAAACCGCCGACCTTACATATATACCGTCGGCGTTGCAAAAATAATAAAAATGATTTAAAAAAAATAAGTTCTTTTACAAAATAAATTATTAAGTTACGATCGGACGGTATATTTGTGAGGCCAACATTATATACCATCTTTCGATGGTATATAAGTAAGGCCGGCGGTATATACCACACGTGGTAAGTAACTACTGGTTTAAAATTGTAAGGCCCATTTTGTTTTGTAGTCTTTCGTATTTGTATCATTTGTGTATTTGTTAGCTTGATAGACTTGTGTATGTATGTTTGGGCTCAAGGCCATTTGTGTTTGAGCCCAATGGGCCGATTATAATGAATAGATAGTGTATGAGCACACAAACTATATATAGTGTGTGTAACTCATACACAACTCAACCTTTTGCAAAACCTTATTCTTACTACTCACAAACTCCCTCTTTTCTCCATTTCTCTCGGCAATAACTAATACCAAACAAGATCCGAGACCTCGGTCCTCACTAGTGATTACCGCTAACTAGTGTAGAGGTTGATCCAAAATAACTAGTAATAGTTGTTGTGTTGTTAGATCCGGTCAAGGGACCTACAATTGGTATAAAAGCTTTCAGGCTCTACTAGTTGTAGATCTTGGGTCACAACCTTGGATTTTGGTCTTGTTTGTGTTGAAGACGGTTTTTCAAGAGTGTTTGTGGGTTACAGGTTCATAAAAGTGAAGAAAAGTGCTCATAAGTTCATAATCTTCAAGTTTTCAAGCATTGTGTTGAAGTTTGTATGTTAAAAGTACAAGAAATTTGTGTTAAAGAGGTTAAAAATCTTCAAAAGGTGATGTTTTAAAGTGTTAAGATATTGGTGTATGTGAAGATCCATAAAGGGTCAAAGTTGATTGAAGTGACATTCATCAAAAGGGATATCTTGGAAAAGGGTGACAGAAATTACACACTATACCTTCCAAAAGTACAGTTGTATTCGAATCAGCAAGTATTCGAATTGAATCATCTATTCGATTCAAGTCTCAATTGTAATATAATCGAATTCAAGACTAATCAAATCGAATAAGCAGCCTAATCGAATTGAATCGAATCCAAAAAGTGTTCTAATGGAATCTCATTTGTAATCAAATCGAATTCGGATTACATTCTAATCGAGTCACAACCTAATTGAATCGAATTGACATTCAATTAGATTAGACCATTCAATTAGGTTATAATCTAATTCAATTAGATTCATCCATTCGATTAGTTTGGCCAGCCATTTGATTACTTTACACTTAAACCATTTTCACTGAAGCTGCTCTCCATTCGATTACTTTGCATTCGTATACATTACATTCGATTACCCAGTACTTGTGATTTTCAAGCAGATGCTGTTGTGTTTGTATTTGATCCTGAAGTTGTTTAAGCAATAGCCAATCCCATGGAAGAAGTTAAAAGGGATGATGCTGTAAGAGGTCACATGATCTTCGAGAACGAAGCTGGAACTACCAACAAGCCTCCAAAGTTGATGAACTGGGATAATAATTTTGAGGAATTCAAGTGGAGATTTAAGAACCGCATCAAAATACTTGATTATAATCTTCTTATTCCCCTTGAGCAAGGTCCATATAATCCCACAATCACTACTCCTGATGGTGAAATTCCTAAGCCTGTTACTAGCTATGATGACAATGATAAAAAGTTTTTCAGTGATGATCAAAAGGCCTTTGGTGTTCTCAGTGTTTGCCTCTCACGTAAAATTGCACTAACCTTGAGGGATCACACCACGGCTAAAGGTCTTTGGGATGCTTTGGTGAACAAGTTTGAAGGAAATATTGAGATGCGAAATAGCAAGAAGGGAATGTTGAAGGGAGAATTCAACATCCTAAACTATGCACAAGGAGAATCAATTGCTAGTCTTATTTCAAGATTTGAAACCTTGATTACTAAGATCAACAGTGCCAGTATTGAATATGATCAAGTTGAAATCAATGACAAGTTGCTCAACTCCCTTCCTTATGCTTGGAACAACATTGTCATCACAATCAAGAGAACCACTAACCTTCAAATTACCCCCTTGCTGATTTGACTTCCATTATCAAGTCATTTGAGATGGATGATAAGTTGAGGATGGGAAATTATATTAGTTGTCTTAATTAAGTTGGAATGACAACTGGATCAGATATAAGCATTGCATTTCTAAGTTAAGCACACCCTGCTGTTCTAGTCGTTAACTCTGCCTTCATGACCTCTACTGCAACCCAAGCACCATCAAGCTCAAGTTCATTCCAAGATGCAGCTGACAAGGCCGTTGCACAAGCTTTGAGGGCTCATGGGATCAAGAAATCTGCTAGCAATCAAGCTTACTTTGCTCCTCAAACCATTTCTCCTGATGATTCCAATGTGGCATTGTTTCATGCCTTTATGGCAAGCCATGAGGAGTTACTACAAGGAATGCTTCTTCCTCCTTCTTTTGAGCAAGGAGATCTTCCCGAGATCAACAAAAAGGATCTCAATAAAATGGACATCAAGTACCAGATGGCCATGGCTGTTCACCGAGCTTCAAACTTCATGAAAAAGTATGGGAAGAACAGTTTCAAAGATGCTGATGGGAAGGGTATTGGGTTTGAGAAAGATAAGCTGCGTTGCTACAACTGCAATGAAACCTGCCACTTCGCAAGAGAATGCACCAATCCACCGATGGCCGTAAATGATATCAAGATCACATTGATGTCAGATAATGAGGGTGCTAAAAGACATGACAAGAAGCACATTCCAAACTACTCCTCGAAGTCAAGAGTCCAAAGAATCGGTCAAGGAATTAGATCCAAGGGAAACTTCGAGTCGAGCTCAAAGCCTATGATCACAAGAACTGCTGAATCAACTCAACCAGATTGGGAAGATGACCATTTGAGGAGTTGAAAAATCCTCTGACCGTAATTCTCGAGGTACACAAATTTTTCTCACAAGCTTGTATTAATAAAATTACGCACTATAGAACCCATAATGTTACCATTTTAGATCAAATCTTTGGCATTAAATGTCAGAATGATGTATTTAAGAAAGATGAAAAGATCTATGCCACTAGGATTAAAACTCATGATAATGATATGGTTAAGTTATATGAAAAACTTTTCCTAGCTGAAAAACTAGCTCAACATCATGAAAAATGTGTGGTTGAGTTAAATGTTAAAATTGTCAAATTAGAGCTAGATTTAGCTCAAAGGAAAATAGTTGTTGAAAAATTTGAGTTAGCTTCTAAAAATCTTAATGGGATAATTGGTGCACAGATTGGGGTGAGATAGAAAACGGGAATAGGTTATGATAATACTGCTGTTCCACCATCGTTTAAGGAGAATTATACTAGCCTACCCCATTTTAGTATCAACTCCCCACCTGAGGATGAGATGTTCTATGGTTTTGGACACATGCCAAAACCAAAGACATTTACTCTTGCTGTCCCCAAAGCAGTTGATCCAATTCTTCCATTAATTAGTCCTAATGGTGGTTCATCTTCTTTGGCAGGTTGTGTAGAAGAAAGTGATTGTGTGGAAACGAACAAGGGTTATGGAGATAAAAAGATTTTTTATTCACTTTTTGATTCTCATGTGAATCTAAAAATATTTGTTGTTAACCCGGTCTGTAATAATAATACTTCGAAAATATTTTGAACAATCATGTAATTTGTGAGAGTGTATATGTTGGCACTTCTTTAAATGATGTGAATGAAAATTATGTTTCCACTTCTGATAGTGATTGTGAAACTGTTTTTGATGAGATTGTCTTTAATAGAAATGTGCAAGAAAAGGTGTCTGTGAATACAAACATACCTAGCAGTTCATCAAGTGATCGTAAAGTAGTGGGAGATAAAATTAAAGAAAATTGTTTTGAAAAGAGAAAGCTAGTACTTCAAGTAAATATATTCCACCTCATAGAAACAATTTTTATCAATAGACTAATCAATTTTATCAACCTCAACTCTACAGTCAGTTTGATAACAACTACTATGGTTGTCATAAACAAGATTATGTCAACTCTTTATATTCAAATGTTTTTGATGATCGAGGTTATAGATCAGATAACCTGTTTGTTCCGTTCCAAGCATCACCTTATTCACCACAGCCCATGCATCATAGTTCTGACGAATTCTATAGTGATAACAGAAAAAGGCTGTGTTATGTGTGTGGTAACCCTTCTCACCTTGCAAGACGTTGCAAGAACTGGCATAGAATGCAAAGAGAAACGACCGGTCAGTTTAATCAATTCCGTTCCAAAGCTAAACCTAGCTCAAGAACAAGAAATGATTTATCAGATAGTTCTTCCAGTGAAATGGATGTGAGATCCAAAAATAAAAAAAAAAGTAAACCTCCTTTCTGGATAACCAAAAAGGAGAGAACAAAAAGGAATTCTAAGCCTGAAAAGTCTAAGAATTCATCAAAAAGAAATCAGAAAATGAATCCAAGGATTAAGAAATATGAGGATTTAGTTTTAAAACCAAGGAGAAGACGGTCAAGAAAATCTTCCAAAACAGGAAACCTGCACGTTCATGGAATCCTAAGGACTGTTCTTCTGATTCTGACACATCCCAAAACTTCATAATTGATGACACGCCAATAAAAGATGGTAACTGTGTGATTGACCTTCCCGAGACAACTAAGTCTCGGGAACCCATGTCTAATTAATTCTTAATGTGTGTAGGGCCAGTCAAGAAGGTATGTCAACAATATTTAGTACCTAGACAGTGGCTGTACCCGACACATGACAGGAGACGAGTCCTTACTGTTCGACATTAAACCGTTTAATGGTGGACACTTTTCTTTCGTCGGGGACGTGGGTGGTAAAATCACAAAGCGTGGAAGAGTGTCGAATGGGATCCTGACGTTTGATGACGTCAATTTGGTGGAGAAACTAAAACAAAATCTACTAAGTGTCTCACAAATTTGTGATCGGCAGTACCCCACACTATCTACTGAAAATGAATGCTTGATTCTCAAACCAGGTTTTAAAGTCCCAGAAGAATGGATCTTGATGCGGACTCCGAGGCATAATGCTGCTTACATATTAGACATGAATAGCTCTTACTCACGTAGGCCCGCTTCATGTTTAATATCTAAGGCCTCAGAGAACTACTCATCTCTATGGTACAAACGTCTTGGCCATGTATATTTCAAAAACTTAAACAATTGGTCAAATGTGAGCATGTGAAGGGATTGCCTGTTAAATCTTTCTCTTGCATTGAAAAATGTCTTTCGTGCTCTAAATGCAAGAAACACAAGCTCCCTCACAGGCCCAAGACGATTAACTCAATAGATTCCATTCTTCAGCTGTTGCATATGGATTTGTTTGGTCCTATCCATCCATTAGAAATCGACCGAAAATCCCATTGTCTTGTGATTAATGATGACTTCTCCTGTTTCAGCTGGAAATTCCTTTTAGGGAAAAGGGATGAAACCTCCAAAATTCTGATCAAGTTCATTACTTTGGTGGAGAGGCAGACGGGCATGAAGGTGAAATGTTTAAGAAGCGATAACGGAACCGAGTTTTGCAACCGGACTGTGAATGACTTTTGCAGTTTAAATGGAATTGAGCACCACTTCAGTGCACCTTACACTCCACAGCAAAATGGTGTAGTTGAACGTCGAAAACGAACTTTGATTGAAGCTTCTAGAACAATGCTATCAGACTCCAAACTTCCACTATTTTTCTGGGGTGAAGCAATCAATGCTGCTTGTTTCATTCAAAACCATGTGAACATCAACAAGCGCTTGAAGAAGAATCCGTATGAGGTCTACTTCAAGAAAAAGACACATGTCAACTACTTTAAGACATTTGGATGTCCCTGCACCCTGCTACATACCGGTGCTCAGCCTGATCCGAAATTTGCTAAAATGGCATATGAGTGTTATTTTGATGGTTATGCTGTTAACAAGACTGCTTATCGTGTCTACAATAAGAAGACCAAGCTGATTGTGGAATCATTTAATGTTGATTGGCAAGAGCCTAACACCACTAATGTGTGCACAGGACCAGATTGGTTGTTTGATTATGACTACCTGTTCAAACAGTTTCGTGGCATGTATACTACACCACCTGCAAATACTCAAGTCCCATCTTCTGTGACTGAGCCTCTGTTGATGGTAAGTCGCAAAAATTAGACAAGAACATAAAACATATAAAAGAATAAATAAGGCGAATTATTAAAAATGTAACACATATAAAAAATAATTAAGTAAAAATGGTAAATAACATTATCAAGCGTGTTTTGGATAATAAAGTATAAAATAATAAGTTAAACAAAAATTTATAACGTGTATGATTTAGTAATTAAATTAAAATTAAATGTATAAAGTAGAGTCATAAGTGTTCTTCGTGGCGACGAATATATTGCTTTAAGCACGTGTGTTGCAACGGAATCTCGGTTGGTATTAGTTCGGTTTGTTAGGATACATGTTCACATCATAAGGTTCTTTGTGTAACTTAAGGAAACCTGAGGGTTAAAGAGGTTAAGAATTTAATTATCCTATATTTACAAAATAGGAAATGATACAATCATATCTTAGTTACAAAATAATAAACATTTACATTCTACATTGCTAGATTTGAAAAAAAACAAGGGCATTTTCGTAATCTCAGTATACCAGCTTATATTTATGTCATCTTTTAGCTTGTTTTTCTAATGATTTTCCTGTTTATTTAAGAAGGCTAGCTAGCTGCTGCTTCTTCTTCTTCTTCTTCTTCTTCTTCTTCTTCTTCTTCTTCTTCTTCTTCCTCCTCCAAGAGTGTAATATCATTATGTTCCAAATGCAAACAATCTTGCCAGAGTCACCGCTTCGTAAACTTCAGAAATCATTGGTTTCACAAACAACTAATGAGGTTTTTGTTTATGTTTTTGTTCAGCAATTTACTTTATATATTGTTTTTGGGAAAAAGATTTTGAGGTGTAAAGATTTGTAATCTTGAAATTTTGTAACTTGTGTTTTGATTATTATTTTTATTAATTATTATTAATTATTATTATTATATCAAACTAATGTTTCTTTGATTTTGTAAATATATATAAATTTTTTTGTAAATATGTAATTTGTAAATGTATATATATATTTTTTGTATCATTAATTAGGTTTCTGATGTAGTGCTTAAAATCCAACAACATGGATCATTTATTTATTTATTTTTTATCATTAATGAGGTTTTTGATGCAGTACATAAAATCCAGCAACTTGGGATTTTTCTTTTTTTTGTTGGTATTTCACAGGGCTGGGTATATAAGTAACTACTGGTTAAAAAATCGTAACGCCCGTTTTGTTTTGTAGTCTTTCGTATTTGTATCATTTGTGTATTTGTTAGCTTGATAGACTTGTGTGTGTATGTTTGGGCCCAATGCCATTTGTGTTTGAGCCCAATGGGCCGATTATAATGAATAGATAGTGTATGAGCACACACACTATATATAGTGTGTGTAACTCATACACAACTCAACCTTTTGCAAAACATTATCCTTACTACTCATAAACTCTCTCTTCTATCCCTTTCTCTCGGCAATAACTAATACCAAACAAGATCCGAGATCTCGGTACTCACTAGTGATTTCCACTAACTAGTGTAGAGGTTTATCCAAGATAACTAGTAATAGTTGTTGTGTTGTTAGATCCAATCTAGTGACCTACAATTGGTATCAGAGCTTTCGGGCTCTACTAGTAGTAGATCTAGGGTCACAACCTTGGATTTTGTTCTTGTTTGTGTTGAAGACGGTTTTTCAAGAGTGTTTGTGGGTTACGGGTTCATAAAAGTGAAGAAAAGTGTTCATAAGTTCGGAATCTTCAAGTGTTCAAGCCTTGTGTTGAAGTTTGTATGTTAAAAGTACAAGAAATTTGTGTTAAAGAGGCTAAAAATCTTCAAAAGGTTGTGTTTGAAAGTGTTAAGATATTGGTGTTTGTGAAGATCCATAAAGGGTCAAAGTCGATTGAAGTGACATTCATCAAAAATGATATCTTGGAAAAGGGTGACAGAAAGTACACACCGTACCTTTCAAAAGTACAGTTGTATTAGAATAAGCAAGTATTCGAATCGAATCATCTATTTGATTCGAGTCTCAATTATAATCTAATCGAATAAGCAGCCAAATCAAATCGAATCCAAAAAGTGTTCTAATCGAATCTCATTTGTAATCGAATCGAATTCAGATTACATTCTAATCGGATCACAACCTAATCGAATCGATTGGCATTTGATAAGATTAGACCATCCGATTAGGTTATAATCTAATTCGATTAGATTCATCCATTCGATTAGTTTGGCCAGCCATTCGATTACTTTGTACTAAAACCATTTTCACTGAAGCTGCTCTCCATTTGATTACTTTGCATTCTAATACATTACATTTTAGCACCAAATACTTGTGATTTTCAAGCAGAATCTGTTGTGTTTGTATTTGATCCTGAAGTTGTTTAAGCAATGACCAATCCAATGGAAGAAGTTAAAGGGGATGATGCTGTAAGAATAGTAAACCTCCTTTCTGGATAACCAAAAAGGAGAGAACAAATAGGAATTCTAAGACTGAAAAGTCTAAGAATTCATCAAAAGAAATCAGAAAAGGAATCCAAGGATTGAGAAATCTGAGGATTTTGCTTTAAAACCAAGGAGAAGACAGTCAAGAAAATCTTCCAAAACCAAGAAACCTACACATGCATGGATTCCTAATGATTGTTCTTCTGCATCTGACACGTCCCAAAACTTCATAATTGATGACACGAAAATTGAAGATGGTAACTGTGTGGTTGACATTCCCGGGACAACTAAGTCTCGGGAACCCATGCCTAATTAATTGTTAATGTGTGTAGGGTCGGTTAAGAAGGTCTATCAACAGTAATCGGTATCTAGACAGTGGTTGTACCCGACACATGACAGGTTACGAGTCCTTATTGTTCGACGTTAAACCGTTTAACGTTGGACACGTTTCTTTCGCTGGAGACGTGGGTGGTAATATCACAAAGCGTGGAAGAGTGTCGAATGGGATCCTGACGTTTGATGAAGTCAATTTGGTAGAGCATCTAAACCACTATCTGCTAAGTGTCTCACAAATTTATGATCGACAGTACTCCACACTATTCACTGAGAATGAATGCTTGATTCTCAAACCAGGTTTTAAAGTCCCAGAAGAATGGATCTTGATGCGGACTCCAAGGCATAATGATGCTTACATATTAGACATGAATAGCTCTTACTCACGTAGAACCGCCTCATGTTTAATATCTAAGGCCTCGGAGAATGACTCATCTCTATGGCACAAACGTCTTGGCCACGTAAATTTCAAAAACTTAAACAAATTGGTCAAAGGTGAGCATGTGAGGGGATTGTCTGTTATATCGTTCTCTGGCATTGAAAAATGTCTTTCATTCTCTAAATGCAACACAAGCTCCCTCACAGGCCCAAGATGATTCCATAGATTCCATTCTTCAACTGTTGCCTATGTATTTGTTTGGTCCTATCCATCCATTGGCAATCGGCTGAAAAGCCTGTTGTCTTGTGATTACTGATGACTTTTCCCGTTTCAGATGGACATTCCGTTTAGGGCAAAAGGATGAAACCTCCCAATTTCTAATCAAGTTCATTACTTTAGTGGAGAGGCAGGCGGGCATGAAGGTGAAATGTTTATGAAGCGATAACGGAACCGAGTTTTGCAACCGGATTGTGAATGACTTTTTCAGTTTAAATGGAATTGAGCGCCACTTCAGTGCACCTTACACTCCATATCAAAATGGTGTAGATGAACGTCGAAACCGAACTTTGATTGAAGCTGCTAGAACAATGCTATAAGACTCCATACTTCCATTGTTTTTTTGGGGTGGAGCAATCAATGCTGCTTGTTTCATTCAAAACCGTGTGATCATCAACAAGCGCTTGAAGAAGACTCCATATTAGGTCTACTACAAGACAAAGACGTAAGTCAACTACTTTAATACATTTGGATGTCCCTGCACCCTACTACATGCCAGTGCTCAGCCTGATCCGAACTTTGTTGAAAAGGTGTATGAGTGTTATTTTGTTGGTTATGCTGCTAACAAGACGGGTTATCTTGTCTACAATAAGAAGACCAAGCTGATTGTGGAATTATTTAATGTTGACTGGCAAGAGCTTAACACCACTAATGCGTGCACGAGACCAGATTGGATGTTTGATTATGACTACATGTTCAAACAGTTTCGTGGCATGTATACTCCACCACTTGCAAATACTCTGTCACATCTTCTGTGACTGAGCTTCTATTGATGCAATCAATTATCAACAGTTTGTGTGAAGTGAGACTACCTGTTGAGCCTTCCAACAGAATAGTACCACCAGTTGTACCACCACCCGATCCCGTGCAAGAAAATAATCAACTTATTGACAATTCTGCTCCTCAAGCTACTGATTCAACTGAACTGGTTGAAATTTAAGACGTATCTGACACCGACTCATATGAATCATTTCAGTCTGAAGACAATGTGGAACAATACAAAGCTGATCATATGGCAGATGCTTAAGTGGCTCCAAGTGTGGTAGAGTCTGTCGCCACACCTCCCTCTCAAGAAGAAGAAACTCGAACTGCTGCTGCCATTGATGATCCTGCTGTCTGTGACTCTGGAAATACTGCATCAACTCCTATTGCTGGGATTGTTGTTCCTTATGGTGAAAGTCTCTGGGAAGAACAAATTGCACAAGATAATAGAGTTGATCAACCTGACTCTATTCAATTAATCAATAATGTTCTTGAAAATGCTCCTCGCATTTTTCATCCCATTGAGACTTTGACTGTCAATCTTCAAGCAAAACATGTCACCATAGTTGAAGATATCCCTCAGTTGCCCATTCATAGACGTCATCCCACAGAGAACATCATAGGATCTCCATCTGCTGGCATCCAAACAAGAAGCAAATCTGGTACTATTAACAAATGTCTTTTTGCATGTTTTATTTCACAGGTTGAGCCAAAGGACTACAATATGGCCTTAAAAGAAAACTCGTGGGTTGAAGCTATGCAAGATGAGATGTTGCAGTTCAAGAAGCTTCATGTTTGGAGGCTAGTCAAGATGCCAGCAAACAAGAGACCAATTGGGACAAGATGGGTTTTAAGAAACAAGAAAGATGATATGGGCTAAATTATATATATAAATACTATAACCATTCCCTACACTTTTGAGTTAGTTTTATTAAATAATTCGCCTAATTGGTTCCTATTTTAAATTTGTTGGTTTTATGAGACAACGGGCTAAAATGGTGTATTTATACTATACTTGAGACTAACAAATGAATAATTGAATATATTTTGTTTTTATATATATTAAATGTTGACTTTTAATCGAATACATTATATAATATAAAATGTATTTCAATAAGTTATGTAATATATATATTTTTTGAATGGTGTAGGAAATAGTCCACCAGATCAGATCGTCGATATTTTAACTCAAATAACTTAATTGTGATTTGTGAAGCATCAAGAATGGGCCAGGTGAAGTTACAAATATGGATTATGGGCTTAAAGACCCATCACGTGAAATCACTGCCTTATACATATAATATAAATAGGCCACAAAAAAAGAGGATTATTGTTGATGAAGGGGGTATTAACCCTACCGTGGACGGCTCAAGAGGGGGGCCACCCTGTTGGTGGATTCGAGTAATCAAACAAAAACAAAAAAATACAAGCTGCCAAGCACACACCTAAAGACTAACGGTAATATTAATAAGAAGCAAGCTAGCACACTGGTGAATTAATTTAAGCTACCAGGCATACAGCTCAATAATTTAAGCTCACAGGCTAGTAGCTCAATCATATTTATATCTTTATATGATGAACTGCAATATATATTTTATCTTTGTTTCATTCGTAATTATGATTGGCTAAACTATTAGACTGTCTGGGTTTGGAAGAATACTTTTTAGACTCATTTTATTTTCGGTGTTGGATTAATATTGATTGGTTGATGTTTTGGTAAAGCTTTTATTTTATTTGGTTGTGATGCATATGCGTATTTGGTAATAATTTATTATCAATTTATTGTTCCATATGCGTTTTTGTGAATGTCTTTCATGTATGGATGCATATTAGGTTACTTATTGTGTGTTTGTAACTAGTTTATGGTTTATAGTTAACGTATTCAATAGGAACGGTATTTGAGAGTTTAGAGATACCTTATATTCTGTCACTTGAGAGACTGAGAGGTAATTAAGTGTCGTCTGTTTTGGTCTTTTGCGGGTATGGGTAGTGATTGCACGGAGTGAGTTACCCTAGATTCCTTTAGATTCTTACAGATCCGAATTATAACCGAGTTCAATAAAAATACCCCTTTACGCCTTAGGGTGTTTTGTGATAAGAGAGACCGGGAGGTGATTTAATCTTCGGGTACCTTAGCATAGTTAGGTAAGGTGAGACCGGGAGGTGATCAGAACCATTAAACCGTTGAGCTTACATGATATTTAGGGTTCTTTGGTATTGTTGGTGAGACCGGGAGGTGATCTAGCATACTTCTGTCATTCCTTAAGTTTCATATTTTAAGAATATGGTACCAATCATAAATCCAATTCCGAGAGTTTACGAGTTGAATAGTAGGATTCCTTGCCTAGGTAGTTATTCCCCCTATTTGAGTTCTAACCCGATTTTTTCGTGTCAGTTATAATTTAAGTATTATTTAGTTTATAGTTAATAATTAAAAAAAATCAATAAAATCAATTTATTTAAATTATTAGTCAGAGTCTAGTTTAAGTGTCGCTAGTGTCCTTTGGGTTTGATATCCGGACTTCATTAGGTTTTACTACAGTTGATAGGTACACTTGCCTGTCTAGTGGTCTAGAATTAGGAGAGTCTAGATTTATAAATTTAAAACTAGAGTGTCTAAGTTAAGTTAGGTTTTTAATAGACCGTTTTGCACATCAAAAGATGATAAAGGGTAATTACAAGAAACAAAGCAAGACCGGTTGTGCAAGGTTTCTCTCAACGTGAAGGTCTTAATTATGATGAAACTTATGCACGTGTGGCTGGGTTGGAGGCAATCTGTCTCTTTTTGGCCTATGTATCGTACATGATATTCAAAGTGTATCAAATGGATGTGAAGATCGCTTTCTTGTATGGAAAGGTGAATGAAGAAATCTATGTGAAGAAACCACCAGGTTTTGAGGATCCTGATTGCCCAAACTACGTTTACCGTCTTGATAAAGCCCTTTATGGCCTTCACCAGGCACCCCGTGCTTGGTATGCTACCTTAGTTGAACATTTGCTAAAGAATGGCTATAGAAGAGGAGTTATCGATCAAACGCTCTTTATCAATAAGGTGAAGTGTGATCAGATCTTGGTCTAAGTGTATATTGATGACATCATCTTTGGATCTACATCTGATAAACTGTGTAGAGAGTTTGCCGTGGTCATGCAAAGCCAGTTTGAGATGAGCTCGTTAGGAGAGATGACTTTCTTTTTGGGTCTTCAAATTGAACAAAAGGAGGACGGAATTTTAATTCATCAAGAAAAGTATGTTCGAGACATCGTCTAGAAGTTTGGGTTCAAAGTCTCCTCTCCTTTTCTCACTCCAATTGCTACCAGACATGTGCTTGATCCAGATCCATCGGGAACTCCTATTGATCAACATCTTTACAGATCTATTATCAGCTCCCTGATATATCTCACTGCCAGCATGTCGTACATCATGTTCCCTGTCTGTCAGTGTGCTAGATATCAATGTAATTCAAAAGAATCCCACCTAAATGCTATGAAGGGTATTTTTCGGTAACTCAAGGGAAAACATAGCTTAGGTCTATGGTAACCCAAAGAGTCCCCTATTGTGCTGTATGCTTACACCGACAGTGATTATGTGGGTTGCAATCTTAATCGAAAGTCAACATCGGGAGGATGTCAGTTCCTGGGTGATAGGTGATCTCCTGGCAATGCAAGAAACAAGTCACCGTGTCCACCTCCACTGCTGAAGCATAATACATTGCCGCCTCTGCTTGCTGTTCTCAAGTGATCTGGATCCAGCATCAGCTGCTGGATTACAGTTTGAATTTTTTGAACACTCCCATTAAGTGTGATAATGTCACACCCCAACCTACGGCGGAAATGCCGGGGTGCGAACTGATTGCTCACAGCGCTCAAGGTACTATCATATAATATTTAAATGACAATATCTATTAATTGAATTCAATTATCAAATAAATCAAATACAAGCAAGTACATAATTCATACAACAAAACAAATTTTATATTTATAATGATCTTAATTACAATATTCTTCTATCTAAATTTTTCACTAAGTCTTCACCAACTTGCATTAAATTTCTACGATAACCTGCATATGCGTATAAAATAGAATTTTGTCAACAACACATGTTGAGTGAGTAAAACACCAGTTTAAGACACAACAATAATAATATATAGTAAATAAAGAAAGATGCAAACTGTTCCAATGAGAATAAACAGTTAAGCCATATCACATAAACAAGCAATCAAACCATAAAGAAAGGGCTCAACCAATCCATATAAATGGACATTGGTTACCAAGCAAGGACTAAACCGATGCCATAAAAATGGACATCGGTTGATGAAGTAAGCAAATAGCGTTCAAATAAAGCAAGTAAGCAAATAGAAAGTTAGGCATAAACCGATATACACACAAGGATTAATAGTTGCGGTTTTAAATACTAGATAATAGTTAAATATATTAGATACACAAATGTCCCCAAAAAGGTTTAAAAATAAGTAAAAAGGGGAGTGAAATACTCACATGATCGAATGAACAAAATATAAGTGGAGATGAGGGAGAGCATACACCGACAAGGATTCCAGAAACATTGATGGATTGAAGAAGAACGAGGAGGTTAAAGGCGCGGCCAAAACGCGACCTGGAACATGCATCTGCAGACCAATATATCAAAATTAATTTTGGGCATAATGTCGTCGGCTTGTTTGCAAAGTGTATATGAGTTTAATTGAGTTATGATTAATATATGAAGCATAACCAGAAACCTTGATGATGGTTCGTTCTAATAATATAAACAAAATCGTTTTTGATCGTTATTCCATAACTAAAACGTCGGTGAGGCGCGTATTATATGTAAAAAAGATTTAGCAGTATCATATTTGATTATAACTCGAGAATTAAGGAACAAGAAATCATGGGGGGGGGGGGGGTCGGCCTACGGGGAAGAAGGAGAAGAATATTGTTATTATTATTATTTTGATTTTATTGCTAAAAGGTCCTTGATCTTTGAGGTTGGGTACAAGGAGGGTTAAACTAAAGTTTTGGGTGAAAAGTGCACTTAATTGAAACTTATATATATATATATATATATATATATATATATATATATATATATATATATATATATATTTAAATAACTAAAATGCATAACTAATAATAAAATATTATTAGTTTGATAAATGCGGTGTGTAAATTAATTAAATTATCCGAAATCGAAAACGAGTCGGGTATTTAGATGTTAATAAGGTAAACGAAAACCCGAGTTGTTACAGTCTCCCTTACTTTAGGGAATCTCATCCCGAAATTAAAGAAAACTATAACAAAACCATTACATTTTAAGGAAAGAAAAAAAAATTTAAATATAACTTTTAAAATTTATCATACAGAGAACTTTGAATAGTCAAAACAACGCTACAAATGAAAATCCGATAAGGACACTTATATATAGGATGTACCAGCGACGTATCAACCATGTCCTTATCATCTCTACATTTGTACCTTTATCCCAACTCCTCTCGATTCTATATTATGACACACAATTGCATGCATTATGATTTCCATGCGAGGATTTCTATAATTATGTAGGCCTCCATAATTACTTAGATCGTCGGATAGTCCACATAACTTATCCCATCATGTGGGTTACAAAAGGTTTGCAAAACTCGATTTTTGAGAAAACAAGAATCTTAATATGTTTTGGTTATAAATAGAAAATAGTCATTATGTAAAATATTGGTAAAAATGGATTAAATTTTTGAGTTGTTAAAATTTCAAAACATCTTATGAACATATAGTATCGTCAACAGTTGTCCTTGAAAAGATAGGTTTTATCGTATGAGCATTATCACTTAAAATTAATAAATTATTAGAATTGAAGTTGTTTAAATCCAAAAATCGAATAAAGATTTGTGATAATATACCATTGAGAAATGTAAAGTATGTTTAGATAAAAGTGACAAAAACACTTTCTTTAATAAACTTAGTTATGAATAACTTGATTAATTAGTTCTATAAAAAATTTGAATGATTAAAGTTGATTGAACTGAAATATTTTGATTAGGTCGCAAAGTAGGGTTTAATAGAGTAAGTTTGGAAATTTTGAGCTTGATGAATATGATTGAATCGGGAACACACATGGCGTAGGTGATTAGGATTTCCATTGTTGTGGCAGGTATTAACAAGATAAACAAATGATTACATTATGTATAAAACAATATGAGGATTGAATTAAACAGTGATAGTGGCAAGTGAGGCGTAATGAGTGAATTTTGACGTAACGTTCCTTGTTTGAGACGCTATGATTTTGTTGAGATTGCTTGTTAATTGGATTAACAGAATGTAGTTGTTGTTTTAGACTTGCGTTTGTTATGAGAATGAGTAGGGGTAAATGGATTGAATTTATTAGTGAATAAGTTAACGAACAAGATTGCATTTATGTTTTGTAAACCGAGTTGATATTTTAGAGATTGCAAGAGCTATCTCCTTGACTAACATGTGGCCATGAGACGGTTATAGAAAATAAATGATTAATGTGGTTTAATGTTGGGAAAACATTATATGATAAATAAAGATGTGATATAATGAGAAGATTGGATAGTTGTGTAGATTTCATATGAGTTATTAAGAAAAATGAATTTAAAATATGTTAAGCTAGTGTTTATTCATAACTTAAGGATAATTTAGAATCTAAATTGAAAATCAAGAGTTAATTTGATGAGTGAATGGATTTTATCAAAGTTTGATATGTCTTAACAAATTAAAATGTTAAGTTGAATGCTTGAAATATGTTTAATGGTTTATGTTTATGATATCATGAGTATTAAATTGTGTTATATTATTTAAATCACTTGTGGTATTGATAATATAATAACGTGATAAGATGAATAGGTAAAACCAATTTCAATAATAGAGTGTAATTTTTTTTGGTTGGCTCGTGATAACCGAGTCTTGATGAATGGAGAATTTGTATCCGATCAGGAGAATAAAAATGTTTTGAGTGTATGAATAGTTCGAATCAATAGATCTTGATTCCAAAATGATTTAATAAGTATCTAATTGAGAAACTGAATAATATAATAATAGAATAATTAAAATAATTAAATCAAATCATAAATCTTTTCGTATAAAATCAAATACACAAACAAATAAACAAATAATGTATGTTCTTCGACGTGTTGGGTTTCCCATGAGCTTTCCATAGCATTTTGTTTCCCAACTTATTAGCATACCAAAGCCAAAAAAAAACATGTGAGTTGGCCTCCCATGAGCATCACATGGCAATTTGAATGACCCAACTTAATTAACGAATCAACGAATCAATTGAGTTTGTCGGCCCATGAGCGTTGCATGGTGATTTGACCGACCAAACTAAATAACGAATGAACGAACTCAAGCACAATTAGTTGAAACATCTCGTGTATCACCACGGATGATAATGTTCCAATAAAATATCGCAAATATAAAAAATTGTACAAATGTACAGTTGGCGTGTCCATGGCGTCCCATGGGTTTTACACCCGACTAGACATTTTAAAAACAATAAAACACAATAAATGGTGTAACCGTTTTGCCGATTACGTTAAACGCTTACAGTGTCGGTCGCATGACAATTTCCACTATGACGGGGAATCTTGTCACACTCCCTAACCTTAAATGAAAAAAAGCAAAAACAAAACTAGGAATTCGCAAGGAAATTTCCGGTAATAAAAGGCAATCTAATAAAATTCAATAGGAATATTTTAAGATTGTGTCATAGCCTCGACGTTATAAAAATATTTTGAGAATGAGACATAGTCTCGGAGTAATAAAACATTTTGAGAGTGAAGCATAACTTCGGAGTTGTGTGTGTGCATGACAATAAAATAAACAATTAGCTAAGCAGTTAAATAAGTATTTAATCTAGCAAGTAATTACGTAAGCTGTAAACAATCAAATAGAACACATTAGGTAAACAAATAAGCACGTATGGGGTTCCTAAACATGTTACTAAGGTACCACTAACAACCTATCTTAAACCTTCGTTTCTGATACCAATCTGTCACACTCCAACCTATGGCGGAAATGCTGGGGCGCGAACTGATTGCTCACAGCTCTCAAGGTACTATCATGCAATATTTAAATGACAATAACTATTAATTGAATTCATTTATTAAATAAATCAAATACAAACAAGTACATAATTCATACAATAATACAAATTTTATATTTCTAATGATCTTGATCTTAAATATTCTTCTACTAAATTCTTCACTAAGTCTTCACCAACCTGCATTAAATTTCTACGATAACCTGCAGATGCGTATAAAATAGAATTTTGTCAACAACACATGTTGAGTGAGTAAAACACCAGTTTAAGACACAACAATAATAATATATAGTAAATAAAGAAAGAAGCAAACTGTTCCAATGAGAATAAACAGTTAAGCCATATCACATATACAATCAATCAAATCATAAAGAAATGGCTCAACCAATCCATATAAATGGACGTTGGTTACCAAGCAAGGACTAAACCATTGCCATAAAAATGGACATCGGTTGCCGAAGTAGGCAAATAGTGTTCAAATAAATCAAGTAAGCAAATATCAAGTTAGGCATAAACAGATATACACACAAGGATTAACAGTTGCGGTTTTGAATACTAGATAATAGTTAACTATATAAGATACGCACATGTCCCCAAAAAGGTTTAAAAATAAGTAGAAAGGGGAGTGGAATACTCACATGATCGAATGAACGAAATATAAGTGGAGATGAGGGAGAGACGAACCCTTCGGGATACACCGACAAGGATTCCAGAAACATTGATGGATTGAAGAAGAACGAGGAGGCTAAAGGCACGGCCAAAACACGACCTGGAACACGCATCTGCAGACCGATATATCGAAATTAATTTTGGGCATAATGTTGACGGCTTGTTTGCAAAGTGTATATAAGTTTAATTGAGTTATGATTAATATATGAAGCATAACCAGAAACCTCGATGACGGTCTGTTCTAATAATATAAATAAAATCGTTTTCGATCGTTATTCCATAATTAAAACGTCGGTGAGGCGCGTATTATATTTAAAAAAGATTTGGCAATATCATATTTGATTATAACTCGAGAATTAAGGAACAAGAAATCATAAGGGGGGGGGGGGGGGGCTACAGGGAAGAAGGAGAAGATTATTGTTATTATTATAATTTTGATTTTATTGCTAAAAGGTCCTTGATCTTTGAGGTTGGGTACAAGGAGGGTTAAACTAAAGTTTTGGGTGAAAAGTGCACTTAATTGAAACTATATATATATATATATATATATATATATGGGATGGTTATACTAAAAAGTAGTAGTTTCCTAGGAAGACTAGGAATAAATCATAGCCATTGTATCATGTTAATCAATGGTTAGGATTTAAAATTACCAAAAACCGACATAGTTTCCTATAATTACTCTTTCACCACTATAACCGACATAGTTTCTTAGAATTGTTCTTTCACCATATGTTGTAATGCCACTTGTCAAAAATCTATTGGTTCTTACCATTCTTAGGAAACTCTCTTTTTATTTGAACCCTTTTCTATATATATATATATATATATATATATATATATATATATATATATATCAAATAACTTAAATGCATAAGTAATAATAAAATATTATTAGTTTGATAAATGCGGTGTGTAAATTAATTAAATTATCCGAAATCCAAAACGGGCCGGGTATTTAGATGTTAATAAGGTAAACGAAAACCCGAGTTGTTACAGTCTAACCTATTCTAGGGAATTTCGTCCCGAAATTAAAGAATACTATAACATAACCATTACATTTTGAGGAAAGAAAAAAAATTTTAATATAACTTTTAAAATTTATCATACACATAACTTTGAATAGTCAAAACAACGATCCAAATGAAAATCCGATAAGGAAATATAGGATGTACCAGCGACGTATCCACCATGTCCTTATCATCTCTAAATTTGTACCGTTATCCCAACTACTCTCGATTCTATATTATGACACACAATTGCACACATTATGATTTGCATGCGAGGATTTCGATAATTATGTAGGCCTCCATAATTACTTAGATTGTCGGATAGTCCACATAACTTATCCCATAATGTGGTACAAAACGTTTGCAAAACTCGATTTTTGAGAAAACAAGAATCTTAATATGTTATGGTTATAAATAGAAAATAGTCATTATGTAAAATATTGGTAAAAATTGATTAAATTTTTGAGTTGTTAAAATTTCAAAACATCTTATGAACATATAGTATTGTCAACAGTTGTCCTTGAAAAGATAGGTTTTATCGTATGAGCATTATCATTTAAAATTAATAAATTATTAGAATTGAAGTTGTTTAAATCCAAAAATCGAATAAAGATTTGTGATAATATACCATTGAGGCGCGTATTACATGTAAAAAAAATATTTGGCAGTATCATATTTGATTATAACTCAAAAATTAAGGAACAAGAAATCATAAATGGGGGGGGGGGGGGGTTTCGGCCTACGGGGAAGAAGGAGAAGATTATTGTTATTATTATTATTTTGATTTTACTGCTAAAAGGTCTTTGATCTTTGAGGTTGGGTACAAGGAGGGTTAAACTAAAGTTTTGGGTGAAAAGTGCACTTAATTGAAACTTATATATATATATCAAATAACTAAAATGCATAATTAATAATAAAATATTACTAGTTCGATAAATGCAGTGTGTAAATTTAAATTATCCAAAATCGAAAACGAGTCGGGTATTTAGATGTTAATAAGGTAAACGAAAACCTGAGTTCTTACAGATAATGAGGCAACAGTTTGTATTGTCAAAAACCGGGTCCAACACTCAAAGACAAAACACAGTGACACCCGGATGCATTTCATTCGCGATTGTTATGACCGGAAACTTGTCATTATTGAACAGGTCGACAAGGATTACAACTTTGCGGACCTATTTACAAAAGCCTTTTATCGTGCCCGATTTTTGTTTCTTATTGAGTCTATGGGCATGATCTACTTCGTTCAAACTTAAGTTTATTTTAATTTTATTTTTTATTTTAATTTTAATTTTATTTCTATTTTTTCTATTTTTCTTTATTTTCTTTTATTTTATTTTTATTACTTTATCTTAGTTTATATTATTTTATTTTAAAATTTTAATTTAATTTAGGTTTGTATTCTCTTATTTTATCTTATTTTCTTTAGTTTTGTTTTCATCTTTTTGTATAAATTTGTAAATATTTTTCAAATATGTTACGAAAGGGAGAAAACGAGTTAAGGTTAACTCACCAAAAAGATTTTTATTTCCTTTAAGAAAAACAAAAATATGTCACTTGACTTACTAAAAATATTCTATATTCTATATTTTATTATATTAAGAAAACCCCAGAAAAAGATTCAAAAAGATATTCTCTCGTTTAGAGGGAGCTCCTGTTTAGAGAGAGTCGGATAATTAAAATTCTAAAACTTTGAGAAATTGATCCGAACTTTGGAAAATAATAAGAAATTGTCTTTAATGATCCTAGCACATGAAAAGAGTATATCAAAAGCCAACAAGATCATTGCTTGATGTGTAGATAGACTTGACAAATGAGTAAGTATCATAGTGATATACACTTAAATACTCGCCTATGCTAGTGGTTACACTCACATGAAGGGGTTGCCAACTCCAAAATAATCCATATAGATGAAGACATAAATGTTATTAGTCAGTCATACACAAACCCGTTAGTGATTGGTCACAATAAAAATTACTTTTGCTTTAAATTCAAATATTAAAAATATCAAAAATTATTAAAACAGAAAAACTACAAAATGATCATAAAGTATTTAAAATCAACAACAATAATGTTGATAATTTATCAAACAAAAAGGGGTATATTAGAACCACGTAACGTGGGGCAAACAAGTAAGTCCTAAACACTTTATATGAAGGCATGTAAGTTCGTATGACTAGTAAGTCCATGGTTCAACCTTTAAGAATTGTTTGACATAAAGTTTGCAAAAATATTTAAATAAACTCAAAAATGTTTTGATCAATCATTAAGGGGTCGGAGTCAATTCGGGGTGATACTGATGAACACAAACTATGCTTGAGGTATGATGGAGTTTATAACATGTCGGATTAACAGGGGACCACACACGTATTGTGCCTAATTCATACCTTAACATATCACAGTAAAATCAAAATACTTGTTAAGTTTAAAGTGGACAAAATATATCTACAATCGACTTTGGGTTCTTGGCATAACAATATCCAAATAGAAATGTGACCTAGGACTTTGTAGATAATGTGATTCCATGTCGAGATCTTTCTCACCAAAAACATATGTGCTTAAATTATGTAAGTTAATTAACTCAAAGATTTATATAATTAATATAATATTAATTTCATCTTTACTTCAAATTCTTTTAATTTCTTAAGTTTTTCTTTTGTTTTTATTTACATCTTAAAATTTTTGACTTGTATTAACTTTATTTTATTTTTTTCTTTACTTTTATTTTTATTTGTTTAAATCTTATTTTTGTTTTTAAAGTTTATTTTATTTTATTTTATTTTCAATCTTACTTTTTAAGAGTCTTGTTAACGGGTTAATGTTTTACAACAAAGTCCTCCATGGAACGTCTGTTAAGTGTTGACCCAACAAAAATATATCTTGTATATATTTAAAGTGTTTGAATTCGGTGGGTAAATATTTTACGGGTTTAAATTTGTAAATATTTTCAGAGTTCAGGGGTTGAGAGCGTAAAATAGTTTATAACTCGAGATGTTTTGAACCTATCGCGAGATAGGCTGGCCCTATAAATAGGTTAACCCAAAATATCTTCCTTTTCATTCACTAAAATCTTATCCACACTTTCTCTCTCTTACTTTTTCTCTCAACCTTCAAAACTTCCACCGCCTTTCAAGCTCTAAACCCAAATCTTCATCACAACAATCAAGTCTGCTTCTAATCATACTTAAATCATCACATAAACATTGATTTGTTTCCCGTGGTATAGTATTTTTTTGATTTGTTTTTTTGTTTCTTGGACTCAGAACAGTTCTTGACGGAACTGTTCATGACCGATTAGGTCTTTGTTTGTTGTTTTCTCTCATTTATGGTGGTATAATCTTGCTATCAATATCATTAGGAGTATTTGTGTTGAATTAATTGAGTTTTGTCAAGTTTTGTATAGATTTCATTTTTTTCGGGTTTTCGGACTATTCTTGGGTTAATAAACCTAGTAAAAGTGCTTGAAGGTGGGTTATGATTGCCCAGATCTTCGTACGTGATAGGCATGAACCCAGAAAAGTGTTATGGGGTTTATATAATGATGTTATGAAAGTGTGAATGTTATATTCGAATGGAAAGGAGATGAAATCGAATGAGAATTCAATTAGAATTGGTTGGATGGAAAATTGCTTAAAGGGAAATGTAATCGAATGTCTATTCGATTAGAGATGAAAAGTTGAGAAAATATCCAAAGGACCATGTAATCGAATGTACCATTCGATTAGAAATAATCACAATGTATACTAATGACAATTCGATTGGACTATAATCAAGCATAAAATTTGACAAGTATCAAGCAATCGAATGAACGATCAATTATAAAAGAAGTGCCTGATAACACATCAAGGACAAAGTGATCGAATGGCCATTCGAATAGCCACTAACATCTCAGAAACTTGTTAAGACATAAGTAATCGAATTTCCATTCAATTAAAGAATCATAAGACTAAATATGACAAGGACATTCTAATAGAATAAGGTTGTAATCGAATAGAATATCTAACCTAATCGAATGACCATTTGATTCAATTCGATTAGAATTCACATTCAATTAGATCAATCAACACTTGTAAATAAATAAAAATAAAATAAAATAAAATTAAACTGATTGAAACTTAATATAATCTAATCTAATCTATAAATCAACCTAATTGAATGCTTACTCGATTATATTAATTTATAATTAAATCATATTATATACAGATTTGATTAGTTTATACATGTTAAAATTTTTAAAGGGTTCACATCCCTATAGTATCCTAACTGATTCGGTTTGATTACATAAGCCTTAGGAATATTTTGTATTCATTCAATTCAATCACTTGTTAATTGAAACATTCTTCTCAATCCTCATGCCATTCGTTTCGAATACTCAACCCTTAGACAGTTTCTTGATACAACTCCAATATGTTTATGTTTTTGTAAAGTTTTGTTTTTTTCTTTAATTTTTCTTAAGTCTATCTTATCTTGTGTATATAATTTTGTAACCTTGTACTCAATTATCAACACTAATGCTTCTTTTGTGTGTCATAGGGTCATAACAACTCTTGTCTGTTGGAAATCCCAAAGAAGAGAAAGTATAAAGCCTTTATATCCATGTTCAAGGGACTACGGGATTGTCCTATATCTCATGCCATCACTGCTGATCCGGAAATTCATAGATCATGGGTTGAACAGTTCTGGACCAAGGAAAAAACAAAGAAGGGTAATTCTAAGATCACATCCAAGATATATGGACTAGACGAGGTGGTAAATGAGGAAGTAATACGACAAGCCTTAGAGATCAAAGATAATTATGCTGACCCATTTACTACATTCACCAAGGAAAACATTGTCGAGTATTTGGAGGAGATAGGGTACGATGTCAAGTGTTCTACGTGTGAGAAGAAGCACCTTCCCATCTATTGGAAGCTTTTGTTTCACATAGTTGCCAACTGCCTATCATCTCAAAAGGGTGACTTTGACAAATTGAATGAAGATTGGGTTGGGTGATGCTATGCTTAACACGTAAAAGGAAGTACAACTACTCAAAGTTGTTTTCAAGTACATGCAATTGAATGTGCTTGCCAAGAATAGACGAATGATGTATCCAAGATTCGTTCAATTGATCTTGGATTACTTGCTTCCTGACACACCAAGCCTGTCCACACGGATGAAGTTAATGACGAGGGAAATGTTTTTGAAGCAAATGAACCATTTCATGTGAAGATGGTTCGACAGTCTGCTTTGAAGGCTATTTTTGAGCCTACTAGGAGGAGTGTGCACAAGTACAAAGGTGATGAGCCCGGAGTAAAGTTTGGTCAGTTTGCCGAAATGGAGACTAATAGTGATCAGATAGAGAAAGAAGATGTAACATCTCAAAATTTCTAAAAGTTATATTAATTATATTATTTATTATCGGTGGGAAATTTTACTCGGGTTAGTGGGAAAATAATAAAATAGAGTGGGAGTTATTATGAGTCGGGCTTGTGTTGGGTTAAGTAATATGTGTAATGGACTTGGATTAGAAAGTAATGAAGATGGACCATGGGCTCAAGCCCATGACCCATATTATATAAACCATAATTATGACTTAAACCGTTCATTTTACACATATTCCATACACCACCCAAAACACACACTTAGCTCTCTCTCATCCTACTTTCTCTCTCTAGCCCAACCAAGAAGAAAGGGAATCGATTTATGACCCGAGGTAATGATTGTATGATATTGTAGAGATCCAAACCCGTTAGATCTAGTCGCGAAACGACGAGCCGACACCTAAACCGTTAAAGTTATGAGATCCAGATGGAATCGGGTATAAACCGACCAACATATGAGCTTAGGGATCACCCTAGCTCAGATCTGGATCGAACCAGATGAAAAACGGTGCGAAAATACGTTTTTCCGGTCACCGCCCGTTTTTCCGGCGATGACGGCACCGGAAAAGATGTACGAGGTTAAGAGGATGTCAGGGAATATTCTGACATTCCCTGACCTAACCCTAGTTCGTTAGCGGAGTCTTAACGAAATAGAAAGTAATTCGTTATGTCATTCGTCAAGGGGAGATAACGAAGCAGAAACAGTTTGTTAAGAAATTCGTTAAGTTATTCATTAACGGAAGGATAACTAATAAGCCTTAATTCGTTAAGCCAATTCGTTAAGTAATTCGCTAAGAAAGGATGATGAAATAGCCCCAGTTCGTTGAGGTCCAATTCGTTATAATGACCAGTTCGTTATAAGGTCCAATTCGTTATGAGGACTGGTTCGTTATAAGGTCCAATTCGTTATGATGACTGGTTCGTTATAAGGTACAATTCGTTATGAGGACTAGTTCGTTATAAAGGTCCAATGCGTTATAAGGGTCAGTTCGCTATAAATAACCAGTTCGTTATAGAATCCCCATTCGTTAAGGACTGGATGACAAACTGGATAACGAATTAAAGTTTGAAAGAATGACAGAAAGGTTCCTAGACTTAGAATAAAATGGATTAATTACAAAGAAGACCTCGAACTTTATGAGTTAGCAAATAAAATAATAAATTAGAATTCTAATGAAAAATGTGTTAAGACAGTTAATGGAAATAAAAAAATTTTCCAAGCTGACATGGCAGCTCGACCCCAGCCAGGGGCTCTGCCCTTTGGACCCTGCTAGGGGCTGCCGCCCCTAGACCGTGCTGCCAGGGGTGCTGCCCCCGGAACCCCGTTCGTTGTGGGTTATAATTAGACTAGAAACGTGATATGGTTAGTGATAGTTAATAGATACGTGTAATTGTTATACAGTTATCCGTGCACATCTCAAGAAAGGAGTAACCATTAACAGTGAATGTAACCGAGTTCAGGTGAGTTTCTAGCCCCATTCCTTGTTATGTTTTCGGGGATGTGTGCATACTCGATGTGATAGTTAATACACTTACCTTAAGTGGTAAGTGTATGCCTTGTATGATTCATGTATGATGAACACTTGACGGTGCGTGAACGATCTTCGGATATTGCATGTACCGCTAGGTGGTAGTTTAAAGATATGATTGCTATATATGATGTATGAATGATGTATGTATGTTATATAGATAGTACGTGAACGATCTTCGGATATTGCACGTACTGCCAGGTTATAAATAAAGATTTGAATATTGTATGTAATGTAAGGATGATTGCTTGTCGATACGTGAACGATCTTCGTATATTGCATGTATTGCCAAGAATAGTGATTGTCTCCTTATATGGATATTAAATAATAAGTTATGTATAGAATTCCCTCTACGGATAATATATAAAGTGTTTCTTCTATTAAAAGCACAGTGTTCCTTTAATGGAAAACATAGTGTTCCTTTAATGGAAATATATAGGATGTTCCTTCTATGGAGAATTTATACAGAGTGTCCTTCTATGGAGAATATATATAGCATGGGCAATAGAAATGGTTCTTTTAATAGATATTATGTGATGTTCCTCTTATGGATATATATACAAGGTTAAGATATTAATATGTACCTTCGAATATGTATGTATATGAATATAAATGTATGTATGGTATGATGTATGATTAACTAGAACTCACACAGCGTAGCTGACTTTTAGTATGCATGCAGGTGATCAGACTGTAGAGTTAGCATGAGGATGGCACATGGCATGGATTGAACGGCTGGCATCTGAAGATGAAAGAAATGGTGTTTTAAATATGATGTTTATTATTATGGTTTTAAAGAAAAGATTAAATGTTTTGTAACGAACGATTGAAGTTAACGTTTCTGCGAACATTTTAATGAACTCTGATTTGTAGAACTGTGTTTATGAGTAAATCCAACGTCCAAAGTAGGGCTACCGGGAACGGGGCCTTACAGAAGAGGAAGGTGATGATAGTGGTGATGACCATGATGATGATGATGGTCAGGATGAAGGAGGCGATGAAGAAGAGGAACAAGATGAGCATGTTGATGAATCGACTGCTGAGACTGGGACAGAGCCAAAAGTTGATGTTGTTGTGGAGCACAAGTCCAAGAAGAAGCATGACAAAGGAAAAAGGAAAACTGGAGAAACCTCTAAAGGATATGCTGCTGATGATGAAGAGGAGGAAGAAGACGAGCCAGAGCATCCACTAAAAAGCCTGAAGAAGGCCAAAGATTCCAAGAAGTCTTCGCCTTCCAAAGTACATTCCATTAAGGTACGTTTTCCTTCGATTCAGCTATGATTAGTGAATCCATAACATCCACAACCTTAGCCACACAAACCACCACACCACAAACCACCTACTTACCTGACCCACACATATGATCACCCACCACTTTGGCCAAGACCATAGAAGCCCTTGAAGCCAAACAAATAAAATTCACCAAAGCCCAAACTTCGACCTCACCAAAAACCCAATACAAAACCTAACTCAAATCACCACCCAAATCCCAAACAAAAACAAAAACTAGGATTATCCTGAAAACCAAACCAAAACCAAAACCAAAACCCAAACCCAAACCTAAAGCACCATCCCTTAGAGACGAACCCATCACATCTCCCGAAACCTCACCAACCCGACTAGATGAGCCCAAGCCATCTATGTTTGAAAACATCCCTTTAACCACCCAAGCCCAAACCTTAACCTCCCCTAGAACCACCACACCTGTTACCTTACCAACTTACCAAATCCCTTCACCGATTAGAGACACAACATTCTGGTCCTCTACATTCACATCATCCATAGAATCTCAAACCACCACATCAACCATTGGAACCACAATCAAGCCAACCAGCCTACCGTTAGCCTTAACCACATCATTCCCAACCTTATCCCTAACCCTACCTATACCAACCACACCACGCTTAACTATATCAACCACTCCTCCCTTAACCCAAAAGTGCCCAATCATAGCTGCCACCCCCATTTCAAGTTGCAAATCGAAGAAGTCTCAAGTGTTCCGAGATCCTATCCTCAATAGGATTAAGGCATTGGAGGAGGCAAGTGATAACCGAGCCAAGCGTGAGCTAATGTTGATCAAATTCATCAAGGATCAACAAACTATCAATCAAGAGGTAACAAAGCAACGCGACGCTCTGGCTGATCGAGTGGCAACTCTACAAGAACAGAGGAACTTCGACCAAGCCTTGATCGTGAGTCAGCGGGAATGGATACAAAATATGCAAAGAAGAATTGACAATCAACAAAAGTTGACAGCTCAAAACTCTTAAGAAATGCTGAGCTTCATGATGAGACTGAACGACTCCGGTCACGTGTCTCTGGTCTAGAATCCGATCTTCCATCTGCCTCAGGTATGGCTAAGAAATTCAGAGAGGAATTGAATTCTACACTCGATCTAGTTTGGATAGATTTTGAGAGACTAACTTCAAGACTTAGTCTGTTGGAAAGTGGATCCAGTTCCTCACGGGACGTGGATAGAGTGCTGGGAGAAAGTGTGAAGCTACGTAGCTTGGTAGAGCATCTTGAAGGAGAGTTACAGGAACAACGCGAGATTCAAGGTCGCGTGCATGAATCTCCGGGTAAACCGATCCTTGCAGTTATGGAGGTAATGCGGTTAACAGATGAAGATGTGGAGAGTTTAAGAATGCATCTCATGGAGACCTTTCGTGGGTTTCTCCGTGTAAATGAGCCAAGGACCGAGCAGAGAAAAAGACAACAAACAGCTTTTGCTAATCTGGTCGTTGATGCTGAAAGGTTCAGAGCTCAAGGAAACTTATAAGGTTTCCTATACACGGGTGAACCAAGAATGGATGCTAGTGAAGGTGGTTGAGGTGTAAAGGCTAGTGCTGATGAACCTGCTACTGTTGTTGGAACAGTTTTGAGCTCTGAACTTGTGGTTACTACTGCCGCTACATCTGGGCAGGTCAGTTCCACAAGTTCACCACTTGTAGCACCCACTACTAATGTACAAGTCAGTGTCGTCTTTACAACTGATTTGTTTGAATATGTTCCACAACAACAAGCTGTTCAAGGTGGTGGTGGAGGTGATGCAAACGATGGTGATGATGATGAGTCTGATGATGAAAACGATGATGGTGACGACAATGAGAATGAGGAAGATGATGAGGACAAGAATGATGACCATCATGAGTTTGATATTTTTAATGATCCTCGTGGTAGTGATGGTGGTAATGTGATGATAGTGGTGATGGTGGTGCCACTAAAGAAAATAAGGCGGCTGAGGAGGAACCTCCAAGTGAAGCAAATAAGACACGTGAAACGAATGCTGCGATTGAGGCTGAAATTGCTTCTCTTTTTAATGTTTGTTCTGCTGCAGGTACCGACTCACCAGTCATAGAAGATGTGGAAATAAATGACGATAGCGATGATGGAATAACTATTAACCCAATCCGGATACACCGGAAAGGGTGAATGTGAAGCCTGTTGTTGAAGAACCTGTTGTCACTCTTGCTGCTAAGCCTGCCAAAAGAAAGTCTTCAAAGTGTATTAAGTATTAAAGCGTGAGCAGGATGGCTAGCCAAAGGTGGAGATCAAGACCGTACCATGACTCGAATCCAATTCTTTATGCAAGGTGGCACAAGGATAGCAAAAGTTGGGTTATTCGACGTGTGAATGGCAATCTGACATATCTCACTTATGGAGATATGCACAATTTATCAGTCCTCAACATGAATTACTTCCGAAAACCGTAGGTCGAGATGATGATAAAGACACACTGGAGTCATGGTTCAAGTGTTTCTTAAAGCATGAGTGGAAGACCAACTACCCGAAGTTCGCTGTCAATACGGGTAGGTCTTACAAGTCAAAGGAGATAAACCCGTTCACAACAAGCCGTCCAAAAGTCAAAGATACAAGATGCCAGACAATCATGAAGAACCAATCTTTCACGGAATGCCCTTCGATGATGACTTTCTGTTTGACTTTGTTGCTTGGGAGTTTGACAACATTCATGGTGAAGTCATAAATCACTGTGAACGCACTCATGAACTGCAGTTCTTTGATGAACATGAACTGGCAGGTTTCGGACTGACCGACTTGAAGAAGCTTGTCAAGTCGCCTTTGTGTACTGTTGAAGATGTTCGTCGTGACAACACGGATGACATCGTCGGAAAACTCAAAAAGTTCGTCTGTCTACTTGTTGAACATCAACCTTTCAAAGACAAAGACGATATCTTCGGGTACGAGTCCGAGTGCGAGTGATGATGGAAGCTAACAAGACAAATACCAAAGACTAAAGGGAGATTGTAAGGCCCATTTTGTTTTGTAGTCTTTCATATTTATATCATTTGTGTATTTGTTAGCTTGATAGACTTGTGTATGTATATTTGGACCCAAGGCCATTTGTGTTTGAGCTCAATGGGCCAATTATAATGAATAGATAGTGTATGAGCACACACACTATATATAGGGTGTGTTTGGGATTCCTTATTCATGTCTAAAAGGACTTCTTGTAAAAAGTACTTTTAACATATCACTTTCTGAAAAGGAGTTTTCAAAAAATGTATTTGGATTAACTTTTAAGCAATAAGTCAATAAGTTGTTGTAGGTCCTGAAACCGGACAAACGAACGGATTTTGTTCTTGATAAATGATCGAGACGGGTGCGGTATAAACAAATGATCGAACAAAAGTATAAAAATAATATAAAGGATAATGAACGAATCCATGATCGGTAATAAAAGATTAATTAATATTAGACGAACTGATCCCACCCAATGTGAGCTTCCCTTGGGTGGTGGTTTACACACTAGAAAAACACACACAAACAAGGACAACATAGTCCCTGTTTATAGCTAAACAATAAACATTCTAGAAGTTTTCTCCCGTTGAAGTTAAACGTGTGCACCTAAGTTCTCGTCTCAGATCCAGAATTCACGCCAACTTTAAGTAACCGCTTGACATAAATATATACTACGAATTTCGCCATATGGATATCGTAAGTCACGAATTATGGGCCTTACAGTTGTTTTAGAAAAATGTTGACTTACCTTATTAATGTAAAATGACAAAAAAATGACATTTTTAAGTTGTTTTTTTAAAAAAAAAATGTTTAGGATTGTATTTGAGAAGGGTGAAATGGGTAATACTCATCTCATCAAACTCAAAGGTTCATAAAGTTGGAATTCTTTAACTTTTCAAAAACCCCAATTTTACACTATCTAAGAAGTTAAAATCTAAAAGAACTTATGG
Source organism: Bidens hawaiensis (assembly GCF_021521415.1). NCBI lineage: Eukaryota > Viridiplantae > Streptophyta > Magnoliopsida > Asterales > Asteraceae > Bidens > Bidens hawaiensis. Next base: position 176,038 of record NW_027492241.1, on the reverse strand, counting down.
GTTACCAAACACCTTTTAAACTATTAACTTCTACCAAAAGTTAAAATTGCCAAAAGGAGGTTTCAATAAGGAATCCCAAACACCACCATAGTGTGTGTAACTCATACACAACTCAACCTTTTGCAAAACCTTATCTTTACTACTCAAAAACTCTCTATTCTCTCCCTTTCTCTCGGCAATAACTATACCAAACAAGATCTGAGATCTCGGTCCTCGCTAGTGATTTCCGCTTGCGAGTGTAGAGGTTGATCAAAGATAACTAGTAATAGTTGTTGTGTTCTTAGATCCTGTCAAGGGACCTACAAAAATAAGTGAATCTAAAGAAGTTTAAGGGCGGAGCCAAGGTTATTGGTAATGGACATTTTAAGAATATATGATGATAATAGACAAAAGCTTGACCACATTCTTTAAAATGGGCATTTTGAGGATTTTCCCCACAATTTAACACACGGGTATCCCTTTGGTCCTCATCATAATATCTAACGTCTATATTATTATAGACTTCAGTTATAAAAGTTGGATTACTAAGGATGGACCATGAATAAGTGATTGGACAATTTACATAGGTAATGTTTAGTCAACTATATCATACAACTCATACAGAAGAAGATATATGAAATGCTTGAACTATAGACTTAAGATAAATAAGACAGAATCATATTAGCATGTATTAGTACTAAATTTTTATTTTGTAGATAGTATAAAGTATACATAAAATATGAAAGCTTATGTAAATTCCAACGTGTGACGTGTCTATGAGAATGAATTGAGAGTTCATAGAAAGCAGTATACCCTTCTCTTGTGAGAGAGAGAGAGAGAGGTTACGAATCGTACGTTGAATCTCTCTCGTGTATCACATTTTTTCTCACGCGTCATAAATAAACGTATTATTTACTGATGAATTCAACTCATATGTTAATAAGTGTTGCGTATGTCTTGTAATTTTCTTGCATTCAGCTTTTAGTATTCCCATATAGTGTATGTAGTCTAAAACACATATATAAACCAATTTCATAACCTTTGGCTAAACTGTACATAAGTCTTATGAATTAATGGTGTTTTATCGATGACGGTGACCTAAACATATCAACTCTCTTTATAATAACAAGATCAATCGTTGTTTTCTAGTTGGTTCATTAGGTAAATAAGGAAAGTAGCATTGTACGATGCTATTAGCTTATCAAAAAATTATATCTCGATTTGTGTAGTTTTCAAGGCATCCTAAGGAAAATTAAGTGATTGCTTCCAGTTTATTACTCATTAGTATAAGGCCAAGCTTCCTTACCCTTTTTAAAGAATTTACCGTATGTTTGGTATGTGATAATGAAATGGACAAGGAAATGGAATGGGCGGAGGAATGAAGTTGACACGAGAATGAAATCGAGCATTATCATTCATTAACCTGTTTGGTTAACATTTGAGAGTGAAATGAACAATTACTTTATCATGTTGGGTAGGCACGAGAAGATGCGAAAAAGAAATACAAATGACAAAAATATCCCTGCATCAAAATAAAGAATATATACCGAAATAAAAATTTTTAATGGCAGCAAGCGTTTGTGGCAGTGGTGGCAGAGGTGATTGCGGCGGTAACGGTGGTGGTGGTGATTGAGGCGGTGATGGTGGTGGCGACGGCTATGGTGATGGTGGTCAGGTGGTGGCGGGGATGTTCATGTGGTGGTGGTTGTGGTGCTGGTAAGGTGGTGTCGAGAATGTAGGGTGAAAGATGGACTTGAATGAAAAAAGAAACATCGGGGTGCATGGGAATGGTTTTGTTGTGTTTAGAGGGAATGAGATTCTTTATGTAATTTGTGATTTTATTTCATTGACCACCCAATCACTCTCCTTTTTCATTCCCACACAATGGCTGGTTCCATTATGCTTGTCATTTGTGTACCAAATGCTACCTTAAAGTATCTTCTTCAAGGTTATAGACTGCATAACGCCCTTATCGATGCATTGTAGGGATATAACAAATTAGATGGAGAGTTGTTGCTAAATGCACGCTTACACAAGCTAACAGCTCATTATAACCAACAATCACCACATGTACGATTTTGTTGCTGATTTTAGGATTTTTAGGCTTAAAAGAGATGTCAAGTGAAAGGTTCATGTCGCCTACTTAAAAAACCAGTTAAGTCAGAGTGTAAATATATAACTTGTAGAAGCTGCTCGTGTAAATAAAATAAATATACAATTTTTCAAACTTACAACACAAAGGAAGTTGAAAGCAGTAAATTACAATACGGAATTACAACTAAAATGAATAGAAAATACATAAATAAAAACCGATTCAGTTTGTCACACCCCGACCAAAGGCGGCGGAACATGCCGGGGTGTAACGGATTGCTCAAGAACACTATGACACTATTAAGTGACAATATTTAATCAATTCATTAATTTCATAAATTAATAAACAACACATCTTGTTCGTACAAACAAATTAAGTACAAGTATATAAATATATATTGTTCAATCGACTAATAACTTAATGGTCTCAAAACAAGCTACGTTCCTCGATTCTTCATTCAAGAAATTAATAATCTGTAACATTGCATAAAATAAACTTTGTCAACATGAATGTTAGTGAGCAATTTTCATAGTTTTGAACAATAAGTATATACTAGATGAAATCCACAACTCGTATATGGAACAATAAATAATAGCAACAATTTAGATATGCAAATAGTAAATAGTTTGAGACACCTTTCTATATGGTAACAACCAAATATACTCGGATAATAGTTGCCCTATGCTACTAGAAATTAAGCTAAAGTAGTTAGGGGAGCATATGATCATACTTAATAGTTTCATAGAGGCCAACCCGCCTAAAGCAATAAACATATAGCATGTAATCATGTAAAGCATATAACACCAAATTGAGCATTTATTTAAGTAACATATACTAAAGAGTTTGTGGTTTGAGACACAAGTACAAATTATTTGTATTTGAATAAGTATGCAATGCCACCCCCAAAACGTAAGATGGAAAACGGGGGATCAAAAAGTACTCACATGAAATAAATAACTTAAAGGGTTGTTTGTGATAACCCGGGATAATAAGTTCAACGAGTGAGGTCTAGGTTAAAAGGGTTTCGGTTTAGAAGATGGTCTTGAAAGAATTTAAAGTAAAATAAAATGGCAAGTTAAATAATTAATCAAAGTTTGAGGTTTAAAACGTAAATATTTAAGAACTTGAAGTAACGATTTTTGAAAAGCAAGTTTGCTCGGAATCAAGTCTCGGTATTCTATTCATTAGTTTTACTTAACCTATGTTAAGTAACTATGTGGGTATAAATGCAATATTGCAAGACCCTTTGTTATATAGATACCAAAAGGGGATTTAACGAGCGTTCGGATTAGTTGGTTCAGGGCTTGAATAATAAGTCAAGTCCGAAGCCGACATTCCGAAATGATAAATGTTATGAGATAATTCAATAAAATCAAAAGTAAACTTAACCAAGTTTGTAGTTCTATTGAGAAGAACCTTAACGTCCGTTAAGCGAGCGTTCGGTTTTATCGATCCAAACTTGTTATAAGATCAAGTTGGATCCGATGTGCCAAGTACTTTAAGAAAACATTTATAATTAGTTTGTAAAAATCTCAAAGAAAATGTGAGACTGGGAAGCCCGAAATACAACTAGTGTGTTTCAAGCGAGTGAACCCGGTTTAGTTTGGTTTAGTTGGTCCAAGACTTGATATGTGACCAAGTTTGGGTCCAACAAATCCATATTAAAGTAACAAATACAAAAGTGTAAATAAAAGAACTTAAACACTTAAATCTTTCATACAACTTGTTTTAAAACAATTTAATAACGAGTTAAACGAGAATTCGGTTTCGGTTCGGTCCTAGCCTCGGAATGAAACCGAGGATGGTTGCCACATACCCAATACCATGGAACTCATCAAGTAACTTTAGAAATTATAATACACAAATCTTACATGTAACACATTGTTAAATCATTTTAAATATAAAAAGCATTTAAACGAGAGTTTGGTCTTGGTTCGGTCCTTGACTCGGAATAAGACCGAGGATGGTTACCACATACCCAATATCATGGAACTCATTAGAATAAACTTAGAAATGATAATACTCAAGTCTTACATACAACATGTTAAAAATAAAGTATTTAAACAAAAGTTCGGTTTTGGTTCGGTTCTTGACTCGGGATGAAACCGGAGATGGTAACCACATACCCAAATAGCATTGAACTATTAAAATTATTTGGAAAATAAAATAATTAAGAACTAAACAATATTAACAAGCTTAAACAAAATTAAAGCATTTGATATAATGCTAAATATTTATGTTTCCCGTGTATATTTTAATTAGTATTTTAATTGTTTTTGTTCGTTTTTAGCCAAGATTTGTATACTACTAACGTTTTTGTGTGTCATAGGTTCCGGGAGTTGATCGTGATTAAAAAGGGCGAAAAACGAGCTAAAACGAGCCGAAACGGAGATCCGGAACGTGTCAGGAAGGAGTCAGAACAGAGAACCGGTCAGACCGGGCCGGTCTGATCGGCTCCTTTTACACACCGCGCCGCGCGGAGGGATCCCCTATACCCGGTCGCGCGGCACCTAGGGGCTGCTGATGGGTTTTTAATTCGTTTTTGCTTAATGTCGGGCCTTGTTTTGGGTATTTAAACACCTTTAACTTACACCTGACATACCCTGAAAGCCACCAGCCGAATTAGATAGTCTTTGGAGCTATCTTACGAGTCTTGTGGTGATTTTGAAGGCAAGAGAACATCCGGTGAAGAGCTAGACGTTTAAGATCGAAGAATACGGGTTTTATCACCTTTAATCTTTCGTTCTTTATTATTTCAGCATGTTTTCATTATTATTCGTTTTGTTTGATTTAGACTTTAAGATGCTAGGCTAAATTCCATAAACTACCTAGGTCATGATGAACCTTACTCAGTTTGATTTTATTTGGATTTCGTTTCGCTATGGATTTTATGTTCTATGTAAACGGTTGAGGTTGATTTAATTGATGCATTTGATTGATTGGTTTTGTTTACTTGAATTTATTGTTTCACATTGCCCTTGTTGATTGTTTCATAGGATAGGGTTTTGTTAGGTCATTTACTGTGTGTTCTTGACTAGTTTGTGATTGAATTCGAATAGATCATAGAAACAATAAAATCAATTAAACAGATAAAAGTGAGCCGCTAGTCTAAAAAGCTGTAAGGTGATAGGCTATTAATAGATCTTTAATTGTCGGGATTGCTAGATTAAGTTCTTCGTAAGGAGTCCGTCTAGGTTTGATTGTCAGCTTAGTCTATTAAGTTAATTAAATTAAATCTGCTTGGCTATCTTTGAATTCCGCACTGTAAGGTAGGTTTTCGTCATAAAGATTCTTAGACATAAGCGATTGAATAACCGTAAGGAAGTTTAATTTAAAACTGGTGAGTCTTAAAACTTGTTAGAAATCCATAGGCGTCTTCTTGAAGTTCAAGGGTTATGTTCGGGTTTTCTGTCAAGGGTCTAATTTATGATCCCAGTTTCATAACTTGAGTTTTCCATTTAATTAATAACCGTAACTTTGGGGATTCTAGCCTAGGTAGTTATCTTCGTTATCTGAATTAATCAAAGCTTTCTAAATTGTTTATTAGTTTAAAGTAATTAGGGTTAAGGTTTTATTAATTAATTAATTAAGTTTTAGGGTTATGATTATGTTTTATTATTATTATATTAATTAGGGTTAGGTTTTAATATTTTATTATTAGTTTTATTATTAGTTTAATTAAAATAATCATTAGTTAGTTATTATTAAGTTTTAGTTAATTAGTATAATAAATCCCCCTTAAATATTATTAATAAATAGTCGTGTCTTGTAGTTGGGTCTAATTTGCTAGTTTCGTAATTTATAGAGTCTCGTGGGTTCGATATCCGGACTTACTTAGCTGTACTAGAGTCGACCGGTACACTTTCCGGTTAGTAGTTTTAGTTAAGTTTAAGAGTCTAGAGTATTACTTAGTGTCTAGATTAGTATAATTTTAGTTAATAATTATTTGACTAATTCGAGCACATCAGCATTTAACAAGGATTGCAATAATCCTTCATGTTATAAGCATTTCACCTCAACCGACCATGACCGGAGGAGTGAAAGCCGAAGGAAACAAAGGGTATATATTATATATATGTTGTAATAACAATCTTTAATTATATGGAGTTAGTTAGAAACAAAGAATGGTTCTTGTTTGACTCTTAGAGTCAAACAAGAAAGAACTTGTAGATTGAAGCTCAGAACTTTGTTGAGAGTGTTTGGAGTGTATGAGTAGGTTAGAATGACTGGTGTGGCTTTGTTTTATGAAGGATAAGGTGTTAGAGTTATCCATTGAGTTGTTTTAGAGATTTCCAAGCTTTCTCATTGGTTTAAAGGGTCAACAAGTGATAATATCAACAAAAAAACGAATCTGGCTACAGGGCTCCTCAACGCGGCGCTAAGGTCTTTGCCCTTGACCTTAGTGCGGCGCTAAGGTCACGGAGGGGAAAATCTGATTTTTAACTTTGGCAGTTTTAGTCCCTGAAGTTCATTTTGAGCGTTTTAGGGGCATTTTAAGGGTTGTAAAAGATGTTTTTAAGATCCGACAACCATAAAACAAATATGTAACATAAAATTCATCATTTTTATATTATTGAAAGGTTCGGGATACAAAACGGGTCGGTTTTCATAATAAAAGCAAATACAAGATGACCCGAAATTGACGAATGTCACACTGGTTGAGGATCGTTTAGACACGCGAACCTTAAAACAAAATTATGAGTCTCCTGAGAGAACCCATTTGTTTCCCAGGGTACAACAGCCTAAGAAGTTGCTACTGGCGGAGTTGACCGAAAACCTGAAAATATTATCTTGAAAGAAAAGAAAACGGAAAATGTAGAATAGCAAATTGGAGAACCTTTTCTTGTGTTAAAAGTGTCAGTATTGATTTTTTTTTCTTTTTTTGATTTCTAACTTGGACAGTTTCTGTGTTGATTCGGAGAGACAGGCTAAATAAGCCCTTCTACTCGTCTCCCTCCTCCTGTCACCCCTTTGATAGCAATGAAGGTGGGAGCGACAACGGTGGCAAATCATGCCAAAAAAACCCGATAAGTTCACAGGGTTGCACTTTAAAAGATGGCAACAGAAAATGTTTTTCTACTTGACTACTTTGCACTTAGCACAATTCTTGGAGAAAATGGCTCTCATACTGACTAATGAGGACGATGTTGGAGCTGTCAATGCCTATGATGCTTGGAAACAGTCAGAATTTTTATGTCGCAATTACATGCTCAATTGCTTAGCGGATCCGTTGTATAATGTGTATTGCTCCATAAAGACTGCCAAAGAATTATGGGAGTCTTCAGACAATAAGTATAAAACGGAAGATGCTAGGACGAAGAAATTTGTTGTAGCCCGGTTTTTGGACAACAAAATGGTTGATACCAAGATTGTGATCAGCCAAGTCCAATAAATTCAAGTTATACTTCATGAAATTCATACTGAAGGTATGTCTCTTAGTGAAACGTTTCAAGTTTCAGCCATGATTGAAAAGTTTCCTCCAAGTTGTATTGAGTTTAAGAATTATCTTAAGCACAAACGGAAAGAGATGACGGTGGGTGAACTTGTTGTTCATCTTCAGATTGAAGAGGACACAAAATGGCTCAAAAAGCCACCCGTGTGAAACCCACGGCTAAGGAAAACATGGTTGAGTCTGGGCAATCGTCAAATAGTTATAAGGGTAAAGGAAAGAAAAAGTGAATCTTCGACCAAATAAAGGAGTTGTGAAAAGAAGTCTCTACCCCCACCTTTCAAAGGGACGTTTTACATCTATAACGAAACCGGGCACCGTGCTAACTAATGAAAGAAATCAAAGCATGAGTGCGCGCATATGGTGGATGAAAATGGGGCACCGTGATTGGCAATATCACTGAGCCAACAGCAATGGTTGAAGAAATCAATCTCGTGGGAGACAATCCACAAGGATGGTTTAGTAAATACGGGCGCTACCCGTCATGTTTGTGGTGAAAAGACCCTCTTTAGCATCTTTAAAGAGGTTGCCCATGCCCCTTTGACGATTGCCCAGATTCAACCATGTTTGCCTTAATTGTGGGTTTCACACGAGTGGCTTTTTGAGCCATTTTGTTGTCCTCTTCAATCCGAAGACGAACAACAAGTTCACCCACCGTCATCTCTTTTCGTTTGTGCTTAAGGTAATTCTTAAACTCAATCCAACTTGGAGGAAACTTTTCAACCATGGTTGCAACTTGAAACGTTTCACTAAGAGACATACCCTCGGCATGAATTTCATGAAGTATAACTTGAATTTCTTGGACTTGGCTGATCAAAGTCTTGGTATCGACCATTTTGTAGTCTAAAACTGGGCTACAAAAAATTTCTTCGTCCTAGCATCTTCCATTTTATACTTATTGTCTAGAGATTCCCATAATTCTTTGGCAGTCTTTATGGAGAAATACACATTATAAGAAGGATCCGCTAAAAAATTGAGCATGTAATTGCGACATAGGAATTCCGACTGTTTCCAAGCATCATAGGCATTCACAGCTCCAACATCGTCATCATTAGTTAGAATGAGAGCCGTTTTCTCCAAGAACTGTTCTAAGTGCAAGATAGTCAAGTAGAAAACATTTTCTGCTGCCATCTTCTAAAGTGCATCTCTGTGAACTTATCGGGTTTTTCAGCATGATTTGTCATCGTGGTCACCGTGGCTGCTATCAAAGGGGTAACGAGAGGAGAAAGAGGAGTAGAAGTGCTTACTTAGTCTGTCATTCTGAATCAACACAGATGCTGTCCAAGTTAGTAAATAAAAAAAATCCATACTGAAACTCTTTTATGTTTTCAGAATACTTAAACCAAGAGAAGAAATTGTCTAAGTCCAACTTTGAAGATTAACTCTTGATTATGAAACGAAAACAAGAAAATTGTTTTTTTAAACAAAAATAAACATAAATTGTTATGAAACAAAACTGGTTTGGATCAAACAATATAGTTTTTTTCAAAAATTTAAAAAAAAATGATGAAATGGTTTTAAAATAAATTTGTTTTAAGAATCTAGGAACCGTTCGTGTAAATAAAATAAATAAACAGTATTATTAAACTTACAACACAAAAGAAACTGTAAGTAGTAAATTACAATACGAAGTTACAACTAAAATGAATAACAAATGCAGAAATGAAAACTGATTATGGTTGAGGATCGTGTTAGACATGGGGCCCTTAAAAGAAAATTCTGAGAATCCCGAGAGAACTTGTGTGTTTCTCAGGGTACAAAAGACTAATCAGTTGCTACTATCGGAGTTGACCGAAAACCTGAATGTATTATCTTGAAAGAAAGAAAACAGAAATTTAAAAGAGCAAATTGGAGAACATTTTCCTGTGTGAATATCAATTGTAGTTGTGGGTGGTGTATTGTTACTGGTTTGCATATGTATTTATACTAGAGCTGAGATGAAAAAACTTTAGCAAACAATTAAATTCTAAATCAAAACTTAAGAGAATTCATTTTTGTTTTTTATTATTTGACTAGAAACTGCCATCTCATTCAAGCTAGTCATCACACTTAAAACTGAAACAGTTGCAGCTGTTTTGAACCACATTGTAACATCCCCAAAATTTCAATCCAAATTTGAAAACTTAGGAAAGTTGAAGGATCAAAAATAATCTCAAATATAAGTAATGAGAAAATTTAGATAAAGAAAATAAAAAAAATTTATAAGGAAATAAAAATAAAGAAAATCTATCTCAAGTAAAGAGAATGGAAGAAAGAAAACCCATCCTACATGGAAAGATGCAAGAAAGTGGAAGCATTCAATATGGGTATAAATAAGGAATACGGAATCCATCACACGTGGAAAGTGGTAAAGAAATGGAAGCACTTTATAAGAAAGAAATTTTCCATAGTTATATTCTTTTATGCTTAGCATGTACCAAGTGGTCCTAGCGGAGGGTGCGGAGCACCCAACTCGCACGCGCACGTGCTCGGGCGAGGACCAGGACGAGGCCGAGGGCGATGGCGACGGCGAAGGGCGTTAGGCGCAATGTGGCGCTTTGATGGCGCACTTTGCACTCTCGCATCGCCGAGATCCGCCTTAGTATTTTTGGACAATGAGAGTTAGACCCAGAAGTGACAAGCTACCAAAAGATGAAGGACCAAAAATGAAAAATTGTAATTAGGGACCCATCGCGATACGCGATGAGTCCCACCATAAGGCCATCACGATACGCGATGGTCCTTGATGACGCATCAACACGTGTTACCCGGATGTGACATGTGGCAGAGGTGTCAGACCACGTGGCAACACATGGCAGACGTGTCAGGCCAGATGGTGACACGTGGCACTCCCTGAACATCATGAGTCATCGCGATACGCATAGACCATAAGGGAGGGTCAATCGCGTATCGCGATGGGATCCAGTTCAGTCTATAATAGAAGGGTGCCGCCTTAGTATTTTTGGACAATGAGAGTTAGACCCAGAAGTGACAAGCTACCAAAAGATGAAGAGCCAAAAATGAAAAATTGTAATCAGGGACCCATCGCGATACGCGATGAGTCCCACCATAAGGCCATCACGATACGCGATGGTCCTTGATGACGCATCAACACGTGTTGCCCGGATGTGACATGTGGCAGAGGTGTCAGACCACGTGGCGACACATGGCAGACGTGTCAGGCCAAATGGTGACACGTGGCACTCCCTGAACATCATGAGTCATCGCGATACGCTAAGACCATAAGGGAGGGTCCATCGCGTATCGCGATGGGACCCAGTTCAGCCTATAAATAGGAGGGTTCATGGCATGTGCCTCTCACACCAAAATCCCACTCTCTCTTTAGAAACTTTCTCTCTCTACCTCGGTTTTCGTGCCTTGACCCGACAAATTGTAATCTCGTAATCCGTACCATATACCGACGATACCTCAAAGTTTGTGCCGACAATCCTGGCGCACCTCATTTTGCATACCGACCTCGTAACGCGTGAAGACCCAAGCTTTGAAGTTCCGCCTATTATAGTCATAGTACGCGACATAGAGTAGAAGTGTTGCTCATACAAGATTAGGCATATAAACTCCGTATACCCGCGCAAGGTCAATTATTCATTCATTCACAAAGGTTTTTAAACGAGATCATCACATCATTCAAAACAGACAATCACAGGTGAATACGTTAAATCTTTTTCAATCAAGACAAACGGATTGTTTATCTTAAACAAAGACAGTCAAATTTTTATGAGATTACATGATCTCTAACAAAAAGATTTAAGGGATTACGTGATCCCTAATTTACAAGATAGAAAATAAAAGCAACTCAGATCAAGTACACATTTGTCTGGATCCAAACATAATTAATCTAGTTTATCAGTCAAGGCTACGTAGCTGCAGACTAGAGATCATAATAAAAGTTCTCCAATGGGCGTCAGTTCCTAATGGGAGTCAGTTCCCGGAGAACCGTAATTGTGTGTGTATGGCAAGTGGTACAAATCCCATAAATAAGAGACGTTTCTACTGAGGGTGTTCCAGAAAACTATCTTGTCAGTCAAAGAAAGATTTATAAAATGTTTTTAGAGTCAACGATTCACCAGCATATCACTGACGTATTTTTCCCAATATTTCAGGAGATAAAGTTAACACGGGTAGCAAGAATTTATAACCACTCAAGAAAATAGATGCTCGCAAGGTAGAGATGGCTCAGTTTTTAATTATTATAATATTATGATTTGTAAAATCAAACGAGGTTTATAAATAAAACACTCGAGTATTTATTATCCGAGAAACTTTCCAAATAAATTAAATATTTTATTATTATAAATAATGATTTTTTAATTAAATTGTTATTTAAAAAGTATATTAATATTTTATTACAAGTTGAAGACTTCCGCTAAACTTTGATATATTTACAAAACATGTACCAACTAATGGTCACACGCCTAGGCCCTAAGTCGGGGTGTGACACACAAAGACGTGAGACCCAACGGAGTGGGCGCCATGGGCCTCGAAAGCGCCCCATGGCGCTGGGAACACCGCCCCCGGTTTGGAGGGGGCGCCTCACACACAGCGCCAGCCACACCATGGTTTTTCTCTTGATTTCCCCACTTTTTTTCAATATGGCCGTTGAACAACGGGTAATTTTTTATAAAAAAATTAATTATTTTCCTATATATATAACCAAACATAAACTTTCTAAAATAATCTCTACAAAGTTCTCACACTTTCTAACTCTCTGTACAAACTTTCAATTCAAAACACCAACAAAATGGATTCTTCTTCCTCGTCCGACACAATCAATCGATTTTTGCAAAATAACGAGCACACGGCCGATGAAGAAACGAAAGAGGAGGCGGTTACAAATGTGGTCACGCTTGCGACAAAGTATATTCAATCTATTTATTCTACTTCTCAAATATTTTTGAGAAGAGAATATGTTGAACCAAGTTGTGAGGGCGCCAACTAGCATTTTATGAACAACTATTTTTTGACTTGCCAACATAAAAGAACCCGAAAACTTTTAGACGTCGCTTCTGGATGTCTAAACGTTTATTTTTGTGCATTGCCAATGATTTGGAGCGCTATGATTACTTTAAGCAAAAACGGGACGCACGAGGGCTGTTGGGATTCACCAATATCCCGAAGTGTACGTCAATGTTACACGTGCTCTCCTACGGAACCACGACTGAAATCAACGACGAGTACTTAAAAATGACGGAAAAAACGACACGAGACACCTTGGAGTATTTTTGCCAAGGTATTTATTAAACTTTTAAAAACATTATATTGCCTTTATTTTAAATTTGTTTATGTAATAGTTATAATATAGGCATAGTACAACTATACGGTGAACGTTATCTTAGAAGACCCACTTTGCATGACCTGCAACAGATTTACTCGGTGCCTGAAAGGGAACATGGTTTACCCGGCAAGATCAGGAATTTAGATTGCATACATCGGAAGTGAGATAACTGTCCAACTGCATGGCGAGGTCCACTTTGGAAGCCCCGGGTACAATAACAGCATAAACGTTTTGGAGGTGTCGCCCGTGGCAGAGGATTACATCTCCGCTTCCGCGCCAGTAGCATCGTTTTGGGATAACGATAACTTTCACCCACACAGATACTATTTGGGAAATGAGATATGTCTGGAATATTCGATTGTTATCAAAATGTTTAGATACCAGATGAATGAAAAGAGAAACTATTTTAAGAAAGTACAAGAGTCTTAGCAAAAGGACATAGAGAGGTGTTTTGGGGTTCTTCGCCAACGTTGACATTACGTGAAAAATCTGTGTCGTGCATGGACATTGGAAAAAATGAGAGACGATATGTATACGTGTATCATATTGCACAGTGCAATATGTCAACATTATATACCGGGGAATGTCCAACAACAACAACCTCAAGCAACTATATATGGGGGAGAGGGTGCAAAATGCTTATCGAATGTGTTCACGTGAAATACATAATATGCTTGTGGTTATTTGGTTCAAAATGCTTGGTCGTTTCGACCAATTCGAGGCAAAGGTGAAAACGTATCAAGCGGGGATGACGATGAAAACGAGAAAAGTGAAGACGACGAAGACAACGAGGAAGAGTATTTTATAGTTGTATTCATTTTTAATGTTAAATTTATTTATTTATTTTATTTAATAAAATGTTTATTGTATTATTTTAAATAAAAAAGAAAAAAATAATGATAAGGTAAAGATTGGAATGTGCTCCATCCTCTACACCCATTCTAGTCAAAAATCCCCCATGCTAATGTGACGTCACATGTCGCACAAGGCCCACAAAGGGGCTCCATCCACTACACATGGTATGAGCCTGACTTGATTCATGAGCTACCATGCAAAAATACCAAGTCGGCTCGCAGTGATACGTGTGTGAAAGTGCGAGTCACTCTTCGTGCGTCCATTAGTAAGAAGTTCTTGGAAATAAAAAGAGAAGAAAAATATTCAATATAAGCAACATTTGAATTTATATCTCCTCCTATGTGGGACATCATCTCACTTACATTATTTTCTTTAAACAAGTTCAAAATACACACTTTGAGTACCGATATCACATTCATCTATGCTTTAATTTGGACGTGTTTTGATTTATTATAAAGTCATTACAGCAAGAAACAAAACCTAGTAAGTAGCAATGAAGTTAGTCATGAATTAATTTAAATTCACTCATTCAAATTTGAGAAAGTCACATGACACTTTTTTTAACATAACTTATAATGTAAAGAATATATATTGTAGTTTGATATAATGCTAAATGTTTATGTTTCCCTTGTATATTTTAATTAATATTTTAATAGTTTATGTTCGTTTTTAGTCAAGATTTGTATACTACTAACACTTTTATGTTTTGTAGGCAATGGAAGTTGATCGTGTTTGAAAAGGGCGAAAAACGAGTTAAAAAGAGCCAAAACGGAGATCCGGAACGCGTCAGGAAGGAACCGAACAGAGAACCGGTCAGACCAGGCCGGTCTGACCGGCCCCCTTATTGTGACACACCGCGTCGCGCGACCAGGCACCCCATTCCCGTCGCGCGGGACCTAGGGGTTGCCGGAGAATTTTTTTTTTTCGTTTTTGCTACGTTTTGGGCCCTGTTTTCAGTATAAAAACATCCCTAACTTAAACCTGAACATACCCTGCTGCCACCAGACGAATTTGGAGTTTCTTGGAGCATACTTTCGAGTCTTGTGGTGATTTTGAAGGCAAGAGAACAGCCGGTGAAGAGCTTTACGTTCAAGTTCGAAAACTACGGGTTTTATCGCCTTTAATCTTTCGCTTCTCATTATTTCACCATGTTTTCAGTTTTATTTATTTTGTTTTATTTAGACTGTATGATGCTAGGCTAAACTTCATAAACTACATAGGCTTGTGATGAACCTTTGTTCGGTTTGATTTTGTTTGGGATTTCTTTCGTTATGGATTTTATGATTTAAGTAAACTGTTAAGTTTGAATTAATTGATGCGTATGATTTCTTGGTTTTATTTACTTGGATTTATTGTTTCACATTACCCTTGGTGATTGTTTCATATGATAGGGTTTTGTTAGGTCATTTACTGTGTGTTCTTGACTAGTTTATGATTGATATGCATTAAGATCATAGAAACAATAAAACTAATTAAATAGATAAAAGTGAGCTGGTAACCTAGAAAACTGTAAGGTTGGATTTCGTCATAAAGATACTTAGACATAAATTATCAAATAACCGTAAGTAAGTTTAATTCATAAAACTGGTGAGTCTTAAAACTTGTTAGAAATCCACAGGTGTTGAGAGAATGTCATAGAGACCAAGATCTAGCCGCTAATACGGTACATCAACAAGAAATCGATACTTTAAATATAATATTTTATTGATAAATATGGAGTAAATACATTATGGTGGAGATAAGTTATGGAGAGAATAACTTAGATCTATGTACAAGTTCTCTACTAAATTATGACATAATCTACCTATTTATAGGCCATTCTACAATATACATTAAATACAAAGACTAAACCGCCTATAACTTATTCGATCGCTACGGACAACGAAAATGTGCACTAACAGGTGTCTTCTTGAAGGTCAAGGGTCCTGTTCGGATTTTCTGTCAAGGGTCTATTTTACGTTCCCAGTTCCATAACTTAAGTTTCTCATTTGATTGATTGTCGTGACATTGGGGATTCTAGCCTAGATAGTTATTTTCATCATCTGGGTTAATCTAAATATTTTAATATTTTATTATATTTTATTTAATTAGGGTTAGGTTTAGTTAATTAATAATTAGTTTAAAAATCCACTTCAAACATTATTATTAAATAGTCACGTCTTGTAGTTGAGTCTAATTTGCTAGTTTCGTAATTTATAGAGTCTCGTGGGTTCGATATACGGACTTACTTAGTTGTACTAGAGTCAACCGATTCACTTGCCGGTTAGTAGTTTAAGAGTCTAGAGTATTACTTAGTGTCTAGATTAGTATAATTTTAGTTAATAATTATTTGACTACTTTTAGCATATCAAGTTTTTGGCGCCGTTGTCGGGGACTTTTGGCGATTGCGTTGTTAGATTTGATTGGACTTACTTGCTATATACATGCTATTGTTTTTTTGCCTTAGAGTTTTTAGGGTTTTAGTTAATTAGAATTTTACGTGTTTATTTTTTGCTTTGAGTCGTAGGTGTCTAATTGTCCGTGTCTTTTGCTTGTTTAGATTCTTGTAATCATGTGTGAAATTTGTAATGGACCTCACTTTACCATTAAATGTCCATAATACAATTACCTTAAGTGTGATACGTGTGGTGATCCTTATTTACACTATGATTTTCCATACAAGGGTTCTCACTTTATTTGTTATAGATGCGATGTTTGTCATATGACTCGTGCATGTCCATATAATCGTACTAACCCCTATGTGCAGCAACAGTCTTATCTTTCACAGGGTACCTGTCATATTTTTATAACGAAACGGTTCGGGGATATCAATACAAACATGGGCAAGATTATGGTCAACACTCCAAGAGCAACCCCAACAGGGGTGACGATGCGTATTTGAATAAGATCGGGGAGTTGTTGGCCTGACCATTGGAGAAAGATGCCCAATACCAACAAACATTAGCTGAACATGATGCTATACTAAGAAATAAAATATCTGCTTTTGCAGGTCTCCAAGATGCAGTTAAAGAAATCTCTAGAAAACTGACAAAGGTGGAAGAAGGGTCAAAGCAGATGCCTCAATACGTGTACGAGTCAGATAGCGAATGTATTCGAGAAACCGAAGAGGAGAGTGTGCAGCTGGAGGAGCAACCGACACCTGGTTATAAGTATGATGCGGAAGACAACTATTTGGGATACATAAATCGGTTGGGCAAGTTGTTCCCGATGTTTCCAGAAGAAGGGAAAGAGCCAATTGTGGAATATGTAGATGAAGAAGAGGAGTTCGTCCCGGATACGGAGACACGAGTGGCTGATGAAGTCCCACCTTAGGTTTCACGGGTATGTGTTGCTAATTGTAGTGAGTTTTGTAGTGACTCTGATGATGATTGTGACGAGGAGGAGTGGGCTGCATATCTGAGATCATTATGGTGAAACCTGTGTTTGAGGATGAGATAGAATTGGGAGAGTCACTCGAGCTAATATTTGGTGTTGAGGATATGGTTAAGGTTGATAATGAGCTTATCGAGGAAGATGAATTTTTGAATCTGGAGTTGGATGGATTGTCGGTTTTTGACCTGGGAGACACCTTGGAGGTTAATGAAGATGTTGCGTTTCTCGAGGCCCTATTTGTAGAGGACAGTGTAGATGAGGATGTGGTGTTAGAGGAAGAACACTATTGCCGGCCCGTGGACTGTGTTTTGAAGGCTTACCGGGAATTAAAACCACGGGAGAAGGTCAAGGATGAGAAATTACCTGAAACCAAACTTGCGTATATTTTAGGAGATGGCCTACGGGAATGAAAATCCATTAAATGTCAAACTAGACCAGTCTTCTCGATACTTACAACGCATTCGGCTCTTGCCAGGTAAGTTTAAATATAGGTGGTCTGACCCGTTGTTGATTTTTAATTGTAATTTATTTTTTTGCGGTTCCACCATTGATATATTACTGTTTGATAAATTCCGGGTGGAACTAAACGGATTGGACAGGGTCCAAATCAAAGAGAAACCTCCTGATTAAGTTCAACTGTGGGGAGGTTTCGCAGAGTTTGTATAATTCATTGAGTCACTAACCTCGTTTTTATAGTTCGTCTTTGTTTTTGTGTTTTAAGTTTTGCTAGTTTGAAGAAAGATTGAGCTAGAGAAACGATCCCTAAGGAAGAATCTAATGAAAAAGACAACTGTGGGGATGGAGTTACAGTGGAGCCGTATACTTTATATTTATTTATTTTCTCTATTTATTCATGATTTATATATTTGTGGGTTGGTGAAGTACTTTAAGTTCATAATATCTATCAGTTTGATAAGATACATTTTAGATATGTTTGTTTTGTTTTGCCGCTTATGTTCGTGTGTGAGAGAAGGAGCTGTTGTTTTGCTGAGCACGTTCGTAGTTGAAGGGCATTCATGGAAGAAGACACTAGCATCATGTTTCATACGCATATTACCAGCTATAGCCTCTTAACAGTCATTAAGAGGCTACCTCTTAATTATTCATAACCTCTTAATGGTTAAGAGGTAGCCTTAGGTCTGAATGGCTAAGAGGCTACCTCTTAATGGTTACCTCTTAATCATTCAGACTTAAGGCTACCTCTAAACCATTAAGAGGCTATGAGCCATTAAGAGGCAGCCTCTTAATGACTGTTAAGAGGCTACCAAACAGTCCTAAGTTTTTTCATTATCTAGCTTGTTAACTTTTTAGTTTGTTTTTGTGTCTAACTTTTTTTATTTTTTATTTTTGTAATCTGAATTTATTTTTATTTTATTTTTTTATTTTAAGTCGCCCTTATCCTTGCATTGAGAATATTGCAAAATTTAAGTGTGGGGATAGGATATTTGAGTCATAATTTAATTCTAACTAAAAAAAGTTGAAAAAGTTTTGAAAAATGTCCCTTGAATCTAGTTTTTTGCGTGAAAGTGGGAGATGATGATGCTTATCGGAAATCGGTTTTTCAAACTACTAATTGTTTCGGTCAAAAATTAACGAACTAATTTTTAATCAAATTAGTGCGTGAGGTGGAGTGCTTGACGGTAAATTGAATGAACACAGAGATATGATCACGAGGGAAAAAACCCTTGATTATGATAATCTTGTCTCGGTCAAAAATTATCAACGTAATCTTTGGTCGAATTGCTCCGGTCAAAGATTGACAATGTAATCTTTGGTCGAATTGGTACTAGATTATAATAATCTCCAGCACAAAAAATCCTCGGACGGTGAAAACTATCACTGTAAATATTATTAATAGTCAAACAAAATGGTGATTACAAGTGGTGGAGCTGATAGAATAACGAGTGCTTAAGTGTTTACAATGATTGCTAGTAACTAAGTCGTGAGAGAGTGTCTTCTAAACATATCTATCAGCTCGTTTAAATAAGAAAAAGTTAGAACAGATATTCCGAGAAATCCGGAAACCCTAGACTAAGTCTTCCACTTATCCCTTGCTGCCCACGTTTAATTTGACGAAGTCTAAGCACTAGCCGTTGCAAACCCACGTTCATATTAGCATATTAAACACGTGGTCTTATCTGCAAAACAAATAGAACAATAAAGGACAGTTGGATATCCCGAAGTATAATCCTCATAATACTTGTGTCGGCAGGATAGGCTGAAATCCCTAACTAACTCTCCGAGTATCCCGGAACTGAAAGAGTCTTCCAATATAGCCGTTGGAGAACTCTTCTTTTGAGTCTATCCACGTTCTTCAATGTTCATCCCACTTCTTTGACCGATTCTTTTGGGAGTTACTCATCAAACGTGGTCCCACACATGCTAATATTAATTATAAGTGCGAGATTTCAGCATAATAGTCAATATTTGACCATTAACCATTACTTGGCCTTTAATGCCAGTGGTTATAACTCATTCCACACGTTTTATGTAACCACCAATCGTGTATTTCGCATGGATTAAATCAACAATTAATATCTGCAATTATAAATCAACACCAAGAGAGAAATATCTATTTATTAGCATTAATACTCTGATACTAAACTTATCTGAAAATCCTGAACATATTCGGGATCCCGAGCATATTTAGGATCCTGAGCTGATCCAGGATCCTGAGCTGACCACAGATCCGACTATAAAATTTGGGCCCTAACAATTGTCCCCAAAATTTGACAGCTGCTTTTTGCCAATTTCAGCTGTTAAATAATCTAATGATAAACTGTTTTCCATGTAGCACCAAAATTTTATGTTTTAGCACCGGCTAAAATTGACATCATTACGAGAATAGATCAGTCCTTCGAAATCGCTGTAGTTGTTATAAAATCCTCAAAATAAAATTGATTTCATTAGGATTTAGAAATCTAGGTGAGGTTTCTTAACAAATTAGGTTTAATTCAATAAACCAACACGAAGTCATAAAATTCATTTTGTAAATAAGGCAAGCAGTAGGAAATAAAGAATATTCACAAATAGGAAGTCATACCAGAATCATATAGCAATCAACTTTGATAAGGTATAGACCATTTCGTCCTTGTAACAAGATTACCTTTCAGGATGTTCCTCCAATCATAAGGATATACTAATAGACCATTTCATCCTTCTAGGATGTTCCTCCAGTCATAAGGATATACTGATAGACCTGCAATATTTTCCTGAAAATAATTTCAGAAATTCTAGCGACAAGGCCTAAACAAACTGGCGACAAGGCCTATTTAAATTGGCGACAAGGCCTAAACTGGCGACAAGGCCCTTAGAAGAGGTGAAAACTCCTTAAACCTTAGGAATAAACTGGCGAAAAGGCCCTTTAGAAGAGGTGAAAACCCCTTAAACCTTAGGAATGGTACGTCTACCATTTACTTGGGATTCAAACCAATAGCTGAGGATAACGAGGTAACAAGTCACTATATTTCATGTGCTGGCCCCGTCTCTCAAACTACGGCTGAATAATCGTGCGCTACAGGCGATCTTAAGAAGAGGTGAAAACCCCTTAAACCTTGGGATTCAAACCAACAGCCGAGGATAACGAGGTAACAAGTCACTATATTTCATGTGTTGGCCCCGCCTCTCGAACTACGGCTGAATAAACGTGCGCTACAGGCGATCTTAAGAAGAGGTGAAAATCTCTTAAACCTTAGAAGGTATTGAATAATACCTTAAATGGCGACAAAGGCCGAAGAAACTGGCGACAAGGCCCAAGAAGACTGGCGACAAGGCCCAAATATACTTCATGCCATGTGGGGATACCACATGTCTTTAGGCTACAAAACAGTCAATTTAAGTGAGGGGTGGGTGTTAGCCTTGCTAACACCCTTCCGATGCTTAAGTCAGTATCATGATAAAAGAATAATAATATTGAAAAATGAATAAAAATGTAAATTCGAATACGTACCTTAGTTGTTTAACATTACTGTTACATACCTCAAGATAGCAATTATCTTCGGGATAGAAGTCTTACATAAAATATTTTTGAGGTGGATAGCGTTCCAAGCCCTTGGCAGTGAGTCACCATCCAAAGTAGACAATATATATGCCCCCCTTTCCTTCTTCTGATTCAATCAAGTAAGGACCTTCCCATTTTGGTGCAAGCTTTCCATGTGCAGGATTTGTGGTATTCTGAAAGGCTTTTTGGAGAACCAAATCCCCTTCTTGAAATCTACGAACCCTGATATTTCTGATGTAGGACTTTGCTATCTTCTGCTGATAAGAGGCCATTCTGATCTTTGCTAAATCCCTGAGTTCTTCTACTGCATCTTGATCTTCAAGTAGACTTTGAATGTTATCTTCGGGATTTTGATAACTGACTCTAGCTATAGGGATAACCATCTCCGTCGGGATAACTGCTTCAGCTCCAAATACCAATGAGAAAGGAGTTTGACCAGTAGCATTTTTTGAAGTGGTCCTATCTGCCCAAAGAACAAAAGGTAGTTCTTCTGCCCACTTTCCTTTCTTAGACCCCAACTTTTTCTTCAGGTTATTGATGATGATTTTTTTGCTTGATTCGGCATGTCCATTAGCCTGAGGATGGACAGGTGTTGAAGTGATCATTTTGATTCCCTAACTGGCACAGAAATTGGTGGTTCTCTTGCCGATGAACTGCGAGCCATTGTCACACACTATCTCTGCCGGGATTCCAAATCTTGTCAGAATATTGCGCTTGATGAATGAGATAACTTCTTTCTCTCTGACTTGAACAAAAGATTCAGCCTCGATCCACTTCGAGAACTATTCTGTCATTGCCAGCATAAAGACTTTTCCTCCCGGAGCTCTTGGTAGCTTTCCCACGATATCCATACCCCACTTCATGAAAGGCCAAGGGGATATAATAAGATACAATGGTTCGGCTGGCTGGTGGAGAATGTTGCTATGTCTTTGGCATGCATCACATTTCTGAGAATAATTCATAGCATCCCTCTTCATCGTTGGCCAGAAATATCCGGTCCTTAGGATTTTGGAAAATAGTGCTCTGCCCCCAGTGTGATTCCCAGAATCTTCTTCATGGATATCCTGAAGAACTTCTTGAGCTTCTGTCTTCTCCAAGCACCTAAGATATGGTCTTGCAAGAGATTTTCTGTATAATATATCATTCATTATAGCATATGGGATTACCTTTGTGCGAAAAGCTCTTGGGTTTTCATCCTTAGGGATAACTCCATCCTGAATATATCTCCTGATTGGGATAATCCAGGAATTTTCATTATCCACAGGGTTCTTGATCCTCATATCTTCATTGTCCTCTGATATTTCATTGACACCTTGTTCTTCTATTGTTGAGCTTAAGATATGTATGATAGGAATCTTGACACCTTCCAGTATTCTGAAGGATGAAGCTAAGTATGCTAGGGCATCTGCTTCAACGTTCTCTTCTCTAAGTACCTGTGAAATATCATACATTTCGAAACATTTTGCTAGTTTTATACTAGCTCTAAATATTTCATTAGTTTTTTCTCCTCTAACAGTATATGAACCATTAAAATGATTAGTTAATAATAATGAATCAACATGTACTTGAATCAACCTGATTTTCTTGTCGATTGCTAGTTGTAATCCTGCTATCAAAGCTTCATATTCTGCCTCATTGTTTGTGGCTTGGAATCCGCAGGATATGGATTGAGGTATAATGTCCCCCTGTGGCGATTTCAGCAGGATCCCGATACCTGTTCCTCTAACATTTGAAGCACCGTCAGTGTATAGAGTCCACTTATCTTTGGTTTCTTCCAGTTGTTGGACTTCCAAGTCTGCTTCTTCTTTAAGTTCACTGGTGAAATCAGCCACAAAGTCTGCTAATGCCTAGATTTGATGGCAGTTCTGGTTTCATATGCTATATCATATACACTCAGTTTTACAGCCCATTTTTCCATCCTACCTGACATTTCTGGTTTCCTCAAAACAGACTTAATAGGGTAATTAGTTTTAACAAGAATAGGATGAGTTTCAAAATAATGTCTAAGTTTGGTAGATGCCATAATAAGTGCTAAAATTAATTTCTCAAGATAAGAATACCTGGTTTCAGCATCCAATAAACTCTTACTTACATAATAGATGGGATGTTGTTGACCTTCGAGATCCTTAGCTAAAACTGCACTCACAGCATTATTTGATACAGCTAGATATAGAGATAGAGGTTCACCTTCTTCGGGTTTTACCAGTAGAGGAGCAAAGGAAAGATAAGCTTTTAAGGACATTAAAGCTTCCTCATGCTTACTGGTCCACTCGAACCTTTTGTTTTTCCTCAGGATATCATAAAATTCTTTGCACTTTTCTGAGGATTTGGATATGAATCTGTTGAGTGTCGCTATCCTGCCAATTAGCCTTTGAACATCTTTGACTTATGCTAGGGATTTCAGATTCAGGATAGCTTATATCTGCTTTGGACTCGCCTCTATTCCCCTTTTGGTGACCATATATCCCAAGAATTTGCCATCTTTCACTCCGAAATGGCACTTTGCAGGATTCAGCTTCATGTTATATTGTCGAGGATATCAAATGCAGTCTTGAGATCCTGGAGGTGATCCTCAGCTTTCTTGGACTTCACCACCATATCATCAATATAGACCTCCATCGTGTCCCCCAGTTTCTCTTTGAACATCATGTTAACTAACCTCTGATAGGTTGCACCTGCATTTCTAAGTCCAAAGGGCATAGCAATATAACAATAAATACATGTGGGAGTCATGAAGGCTGTGTTCGCTTGATCTGAGGGCTCCATTTGGATTTGCTGAAATCCTGAGGATGCATCCATGAATGTCAGCATCTCGTGGCCGGCAGTGGCATCCACCATTGAATCGATGTGTGGTAGAGAGAATGGATCTTTAGGACAAGCCTTATTCAAGTCTGTGAAATCCACACTAACTCTCCATTTTCCATTCTTTTTCTACACAACTACTACATTTGCTAACCATCGGGGATATTGGACTTCCCTAATCATATTTGCCTTCAAAAGTCTTTCAACTTCTTCCTGGATAATTGTGTTTCTCTCAGGTGCAAACTTTCTTCTTCTTTGATGGATTGGCCTGAAAGAATTATCAATTCCAAGTTTATGCGTTATAATATCTTTGGAAATACCTGTCATATCTTCATGTTTCCATGCAAATGTTGACAGTCTCGACTTGAGGAAATCGAGCAATTTCGACTCATTATCCTCAGGAATGCTTGTTCCCATCAGCACTTTGACTTCAGAATCCTCGGGATAAGGAAGTACTTCTTTAATTTCTTGTTCCCTGGCCTCCATTACGTCTTTGCATCTTGTTGATCGCTGATGATTTTGATAACTCCCCATGGATGTCACACCCCCATCTAGGGCCTAAGAGTGCGACCAACAAGTTGGTATCGTGTTTGTTAATAATTCAGAGTTGCGTTATGTTGCGGAAGACTTATAAAACTTTAAAGATCGAAAATGTAATTCATATATTTATAATCAAAAGACGGGAATTATAAAATACCCGTTTAAAGTTGTTAACAAAAGATTACTTGTTTTATGTTTACAAACCACCATATTAAACTTATACAAATGGAATCGAGCCATAGGATATTAGTACTTCGTCATTTCCAAGCTCTTACTTTGTTCACCTGCAAAATGTAAGAAAATACGTCAGCAACGAATGCTGGTGAACACGCTGACGCAAAAATATTTCTTTTACTTTATTACCCCTCGAGACTACGCCTGCCTCAGCCCAACGTGGCTTAGGAATAACAAAGTCAAATAACACATTATAAATATGAGCCTCTACGCTAGGTCACCTCAGCAAACACCGCAACGTTTGACTTAGTTAAGTACCCGTAAATATACACAACGGTCGTACTCCCTGCAGGAGAGCATCCTACGACCAAGGGTGGTGCGATCATGCCCATACATCGCATAGTACCACCTATGTAAGGATCCAGACATACGTATACCACAGTCTGAGGGCTAGGTTTATAGCCTTTATTTATAACGGTTTTAGGAACACATAGTTCCTTATAACGATGTTACATCATCCCCACCTTGAAACAAATCTCGTCCCCGAGATTGCTTTTACAAGAATAGTTGGGGGTATTTCCTTCTCATTTCTGATTCGAGTTCCCAAGTATATTCGGGCTCTCTACGAGAGTCCCATTTTACTTTCACTATTTTCAGTGTTCTTTTCTTTAACTTCTTTGTTTTCGAATCTTCAATTTGAATTGGACGTTCTACGAATTTTAAGTTCTCATTTATTTCAACGTCTTTTAATGGCATAGCCAACGATTCTTCTGTCAAACACTTACGCAGATTCGAAACATGGAATACGTCATGTATCCTTTGCATTTCCTCAGGCAGTCGCAAACGGTATGCAACATTGCCGATTCGTTCGAGTACCTCAAAAGGTCCAACGAATCGAGGACTCAATTTTCCTTTCTTACCGAAGCGAACGACGCTTTTCCACGGCGAGACTTTTAAAAGTACTTTGTCACCGACATTGAACTCTAACGGCTTACGACGGACATCGGCGTAACTCTTTTGGCGATCACGTGCCGTCTTAAGTCGTTCTCGGATTTGAATAATTTTGTCGGTAGTTTCTTGGACTATCTCAAGTCCAGATAACTGATTGTCTCCGGTTTCAGACCAACACACGGTGTTCTACACTTTTTCAATATAATGCCTCAAATGGTGCGGTTTGAATACTTGCGTGATAGCTATTATTGTACGAAAATTCCAATAGGGGCAAGTGGTCATCCCAACTTCCACCTTGATCAATCACACAAGCGCGGAGCATATCTTCCAACGTTTGAATCGTCCTTTCGCTTTACCCATCGGTTTGTGGATGATAAGCAGTGCTAAGGTTCAACTTTGTACCGAGAGCTTGTTGGAAGCTTTTCAAAAAATGAGACGTAAAACGACTGTCTCGATCAGATATTATAGACAGCGGTACTCCGTGCAAAGTGACAATGGTGTTTACATAGATACGCGCTAATCTATCCATAGAATACGACTCATTTATGGGTATGAAGTGTGCGGACTTTGTTAAGCGATCCACAATCACCCAAATTGCATTATGTTTTCGAGTCGTCTTCGGGAGTTTTGTAATAAAGTCCATGGTAATTAACTCCCACTTCCATACGGGAAGCTCGGGTTGCTGAAGCAATCCCGAAGGCTTTTGATGTTCAGCCTTGACTTTCAAACAAGTTAAGCATTTCGCAACATGCGAAGCGACATCCCTTTTCATTCCATTCCACCAATACTTCGCCTTTAGATTGTGGTACATCTTATCACTTCCGGGATGCATCATATATTTAGACTTGTGAGCTTCATTCAAGATTTTCTCACGCAATCCTCCAACGATTGGTACCCAAATTCTATTGCCAAGTCTTAGGATACCATCATCACCCTTGACAAGCGAGTCAATGGTGCCATTTCGTTTTTCATCGGAGATTTGGTTTTCTTTTATCGCTTGAGTTTGAGCAGTTTTGATTTGTTCGAAAAGGTCAATTTGAAGCTCTAGACGTAGCGCACGAACTCTTTTTGGTTTCTTGTGCTCTTTACGACTTAAGGCATCGGCCACAACGTTGGCCTTGCCTTCATGATAGACAATCTCGCAATCATAATCATTGAGCGTTTCCATCCATCGTCGTTGGCGCATGTTGAGCTCTTTTTGATCGAAAATATGTTTCAAACTCTTATGATCGGTGTACACGGTAAATCTTACTCCATAGAGATAGTGCCTCCAAATCTTAAGTGCAAAGATTATGGCGTCTAACTCTAAATCGTGAGTCGTGTAATTCTTTTCGTGTACTTTGAGTTGACGAGAGGGGTAAGCGATAACTTTCTTGCGTTGCATTAGTACACATCCCAAACCAGAATAGGACGTGTCACTAAAGACCACAAAATCCTCAGTACCTTCTGGAAAAGCCAAGATAGGTGCTTGGGTGAGTTTTTGTTTGAGTATATCGAACGCCTCTTGTTGCTTCGTTCCCCATTCATACTTGATGTTCTTACGAGTTAAAGAAGTTAAGGGAACAGGGATTCGAGAGAAATTTTCGATAAACCTATGGTAATAGCCAGCCAAACCCAAGAAACTTCGGATCTCGGTTGGTGACTTTGGGACCTCCCACTTAGAGATAGCTTCAATCTTTGTGGGGTCCACTTGAATACCGTTGACGTTAATGATATGACCAAGAAATTGCACCTCATGCAACCAGAACTCGCATTTCGAGAACTTGGCGTACAACTTCTTGGCTCTAAGAATTTCAAGCAAAGTACGAAGGTGGATTTCATGAGCAGCCTTTGACTTAGAATAAATAAGTATGTAGTCGATGAAAATGATCACAAATTTATCTAAGGTTTTCAAATACAGTTCCTCATATCCATAAACGCGGTCGGAACATTAGTAAGTCCAAACGGCATAACCGTGAACTCATAATGTCCATACCTTGTTCGAAAAGCAGTCTTTGGAATGTCTTCAGATTGGACTTAAAGTTGGTGATAGCCGGAACGTAGATCGATTTTTGAAAAGAAGCTAGCACCTTGAAGTTGGTCGAAAAGATCATCAATACGAGGAAGTGGATAGAGGTTCTTGACTGTAACTTTGTTTAACGCATGATAGTCGATACACGTCCTCATAGAACCATCCTTCTTTTTGACGAACTGAATTGGCGCTCCCCAAGGCGACGAACTCAGTCGAATGAATCCTTTCTCCAAAAGCTCATCAAGTTGTTTCTTTAACTCTTTCATTTCGTTCAGCGCTAAGCGATATGGAGCTTTGGCGATTGGAGCAGTACCCGGGAACCAGATCGATCCTAAATTCTTCTTCGCGATCAGGAGGGATTCCGGGAAGTTCATTAGGAAAGAGGTCAGAAAATTCAGAAACAATAGGAACGTTTTTGATTTCTTTTGGATTAGACTCTTCAGTGACGTAGGCCATGATTGCAAGGCATCCTTGATTTAAACATTTGTTAGCCCTAATCATGGAGATTATGCTAACTTGGCCAGCGTCTTTGTCCCCTTCAATTCGAATCGTTCGTTTATCGGGGGCTTGAAGTTCAACAGTTTGGCTATTGCAGATAATACGGGCATGGTTATCGGATAACCAGTCCATACCAAGTACAATATCAAAACCAGCCAGACTCATAGGTAACAAACAGATAGGTAACAAATAACCAGCTAAAAGGATTTTTCCGTTTTCAATGGCTTCGGAGATCTTAACGATTTCACCGCTAGCAGTCTCGACGCTTAGAGTTTTATCTAACTTAGTTAATGGTTCGTTTAATAGACTACAGAAATTATAATCTATAAAACTCAAATTGGCACCCGAATCAAATAACTCTAGCATAGGTGTCGTTGACTAGAAATGTACCGGTTATGGTTTCTGGCACGTCAGCGGCTCTTTTTGTGTCGAGTACGAA
Organism: Bidens hawaiensis; assembly: GCF_021521415.1. NCBI lineage: Eukaryota > Viridiplantae > Streptophyta > Magnoliopsida > Asterales > Asteraceae > Bidens > Bidens hawaiensis. The sequence continues at coordinate 147,601 of NW_027492241.1, read as the reverse complement.
GACTCGAGCGTTTCCTTTCTTGTTTTAACCACTTCCACCTGCATCACCAGTAGTGGGCTTGTTCTTTGGGCACTCGAAACTTAAATGGCCTATTTCCTTGCAACTGAAGCAAGTCATTTTCTTATTCCAGCAGTTATCAACATCATGTCCCGTACGATTACAGGATTCACAGACTTTAGGAGACGGGGCGAACTTGCATCAGCCCTTGTGGTATCTCCAACATGTCTTGCATGGCGTAGAGTTGTTTCGGTTTACGCCCTTTTCCTCTAAAGTTGGAACCTCCTCCAGTATTTCCTTGAGCAGCCGTTGTTGTTAACACCTTCTTGTCCTCTTCTTTATTGCGGACCATGCCGCCCATCAAATAACCAGCCAACTCCATTGCAGAGCCAGCCGTTTGAGGCAAGTGAGACCTTACCATGTCGCGGATTTTTCACGGCAATCCCTATATGTATCTCGTGACTTTGCTGGACTCAGGGTTAACCAGCTGGGGAACAAGGCGACAATACTCAAGGAATTTAGTGTTGTATTCCCGAAGGTTTGTCCCTACGACCTTATGATTGAGGAATTTTGTTTGGATCTGGTCAGTTTCGTGCATGGGACAAAACTTTCCGATCACCATGGCCTTGAATTCTTCCCATGTCAGGCCATACATCACATCTCTTCCCTTACTCATCAACAGCGCATTCCACCATTCGTGCGCTTCACCCTTAAACATCAAAGCAGAATATTGGATCTTTTCCTCCTCAGAACACTTACTCGTGATAACAATAGTCACCATCTCCTCGAGCCATCTCACGGTTGTGATAGCTCCTTTGTCACCATGGAACTCTTTCGGTCCATAGTATTTGAAGTCTTTGAACGAACAACCACTTATCTTGAGTTTCTTGAACTCACGTCTAACTCCGACGTCGGCGTTAGACTCATGCACACTTTCCTCGACACGAGATGGATTTGGTCGAGACTTTTCGGATTTTCTAGAGGGATGAACAGAAGGATTTGCAGTTCGAGAATGTCTAGATTGTCTAGATTGAGATCTAAACGCGGATTCTTCCCTAACAGCATCTTTAATCATCTTTTGAATTTTATTCATATATTTCTTGGGAATTTCTTCCTCTCGCTCGTTCTCGGGGCCTTTCCCCTTGTCTTTCATTTCTTTTTCTTTACGAGCATTCTCGTTATTATTGCTTTGTTCAGAAATTATCTTTTTATCTTTTTCAATTTAGTCTGAAAATTTTAACAACATTTCTTTTATTAAACACACCTTTTATTACACACATATATATATCATAAAAGATATATATATTTTCTATTACACATACATATATATATCGTTTCAACGATATATATAACTTGTCCTATCATTACAAGAGAACGTTTCAAACGTTCTTTATTCTACACACATCACATAAAAACTATTTTACACATATAGTCTTCACATCATCACCATCTTCAGTCTTTCATAAACTTCTTCACAACTTTCTTGAGTTTGTTGCATTTATGAAGAAGTTTCTCTCCTATGCTCTTTTTCTTCTTCTTTTCCTCATCTACCTTCCTTCTCCAGTCGTCGGTCTCATGCAATGCACGATCCAGATGTGCCTCATAATCATACTTTCATTCGTTTCTTTGTTATGTTTTCTTTTCTTTTCTTTTCTTTTCTTTTCTTTTCTTTTCTTTTCTTTTATCGAGTATAACCTCGACTTAAGGCTCAAGCCTTTAATATAATATTGAATTATATTGAATTCGGTATTACGCCTAACCTTTAGTGGCGTATAGAAACCCTAGGGACTTGAGCAGCACTCAGACTCCGCTTTACTTTTCTCGACACGCAAATCGAGATACGCCAAATCTTCAACACACGATGGCACGCTTATCGAGACTCATTGCCATAACGACAAACACCTTCTTGATTGGGTGTGGGTGGAGGGTGGTATAAACTTCAAGGAAACGTCGTTACACAAACGAGGGATCAGGACACGCTTTACGATGAAATATGGCACGTTTGTCGAGGTAAGCTAGAGAGAGTAGTGAGAAGTTGGGGTTTTTATTGGTGTGCAGAAATGTGATGCCCATGGTCGCTATTTATAGGCAAAGTTTTGGATCCCATCGCGTACCGCGACGGGTTCTTTGGCTGGCCCGTCGAGTACCGCGACGTAGGCCCGACCAGTCATACACTAGACCTGCCACGTGTTGACACGTGGCAAGAACCGCTCCACGTGGCGGCAGTGTTGCCACGTGGTGACACGTGGCGGCAGACGTTGCCACCGTGTGCCACGTGGCACACGTGTCACACATTGTCAGACACCCCATCGCGTACCGCGATGGGTGTTTTCTTCTGACCTGTCTCGTACCGCGATGGGTCAGGAAAATCAGAATTTACATTTTAAACCCTCCACTTTGGAATTTGGAAAATTTAGTCTCTAGACTTTGGAAAGTTGATACTTTGAACTCGAAATTTTCACGATGTTACAACGGACTTGGGAGTTTCACACATTGGTGATAAGTGGAGGGGACCGCTTTCATGTCATGTATCCAGGGCCTGCCTAATATAATATTGCAATAAGACAAACAGTCAATAACACAAAATTTTTTTTATTTTATTTACCCCTTCGACGTATACTGGAAGTTTTATTTCCCCAATAGTGCTCTTAGTCTCTCCGCTGAATCCGACCAATACTGAGGAACTGGGAACGATCTCATCCTCAGGAATATTCGTTTTTCTTAGCATATATAATTGAATAATGTTGACAGAGCTTCCACCATCTACGAGGATCCTGCGCACATAATAGTTAGCCACATATAATGTTATTACCAAACTATCATGGTGAGGATCCTGAATGTTGTCTCTATCACTTTCATCGAAGGTCATGGTCTTTGTTTGAGTTAGAATGGATGTCTTTGTTATTCTGTCAGTCACTTCTAACTTCCTCTGATCAGCATTTCTTTTTGCAGCAGAATAAGAGGTTCCACAGATGTCGGATCCTCCGGATATGAACATGATTGCTTTTGCATCCGTTGGTGGAGGAGTTGGCTTTTCAGGAATATTCTCATGATTTTGTTCCTTTCCCTTCTTCCGGCCAAGTAGCTCCTTCAGGTGGCCTTTGCTGAGAAGATAACTAATCTCCCTTCTGAGTGCGATGCAATCATCAGTCAAGTGCCCAAAGTCTTCGTGGAAAGCACACCACTATGATTTGTCTTTGTAGACTCCTTGTCTTTCCGTCTTCTTTGGCCACCTGGCTTTTTCACCTAAATCCTGCATGGCACACATTATCCCACCAATATCAACAGAAAAACAATATTCAGAAACTTTAGGATATTCTTCATCATCCTCATCATCTACTGCATTGATCCTAGGGTTATCAGGCTTGTAGTAAGGCTTTGACCGATATGATTTTCCTGGGGATTCGGCCTTCCTGTTCGTCTGGTCATACTTCGGGATACCGATCTTATAGTTTTTCTTATCATCTTCTAGCCTGATAAACCTCAGAGCTCTGCTTCTTGCTTCATCTAATGACCTGCATTGAGTCATAACAAGATAATCATAGAAAGATGAGCCTTTTTCTAACCCCAGCTTAAGAGCTTCCACTGCTGAAGCCGGGTTTAGATTTGGAATTTCCAACGACTCCTTGCTAAACCTGGTAATAAAATCTCTCAAGGATTCCCCAGGATTTTGGATAACCCTGTAAAGATCCCCTGTTATTTTCTCAAATGTTCTACTACAAGAAAACTGGTTATTGAACAAGTTAATTAAATGAGAAAAAGAAGTGATAGTATTAGGAGGAATACTCAGTAGCCATTTCATGGTTGCTCCAGTAAAGGTAGACCCAAATCCCTTGCAAAGACATGATTCCTTGATTTCCATAGGGATTTGGTTGATCTCCATACACTCTCTATGCTGTGCGACGTGTTCTTCGGGATCCGTTGAACCGTCGTACAACTTCATATTTGGGGTTTGAAACCGTTTTGGGATCTGTACGTCACCAATTGATGGCACAAATCGGGAGATTCTGTGACTATCAGTGGGAACTTCAACTTTGGAACGAGTAACGCTAGGAACATTTGATATCATGTCCATAAGCTTCTATAATTCTCGGGCTAAACTTGAACTTATGCCTGCATCTTGCAAAAATCCTTGATTAGAATTAAAAGGAATCGTATTGAAAGTGTTACCCTGATTGATATTCTTAGGAACGGTTTGGGTGTTGTAGTTGGCATTCCCAAACATAGTATTTACTGGAGCGACAAATGGAGTGGTAGAAGGGTTAGCCTGCATCGGGATAAAGTCTCCCTGGAGTACTTCATGGTATCCTGCAAACTGCTGAGTCTGAGCAAATGGCTGCTGAGGATTGAAGGATCCTGATGGAGGCAATTCTGGGAGTCCCGCTTGTTGCTGCAATCCTAAGGATTCCACCTGCTGATAAGGGCCTGAGGATCCTGTCTGGTGAGACAATCCTGAGGATCCAGACTTCTGGAACGATCCTGTGGGCCCTCCATGCTGCGACAATCCTGAGGATAACGCCAGCTGATAAGGACCTGAGGATAACGCCTGATGGAACAATCCTGAGGATCCAGACTATTGGAAAGATGAGGATCCGGGATTGTACGCCATGGCTGGTTCAGGACGCATTAATCCTGAAGATCCTGAAAGAGTGAAATCCAGAGATCTCGGGATTAGTGGTGTAAATTCTTTCACCGGCTGTTTGGCCTTCTTGAAATCTTCCAGTTCCTTCACAAGCATCTGGTTGGTCTTGTTCTGGCGATCCATCTGCTCCTGTAACCGTCTATACATAGATAGAAGGTCATTGTTGGACACCATAATGGGATCCTGGGGAGATGGCCTTACTCCTGGGAACACGGAAGTAGCAGCTTTCTTTTGAGTGTTGTCCGGTTTCTTCGGAATAACAACAGCAGGAGGAGGAGGAGGCATGGAAGGCTTCACGGAGGAATCTGAGGCTGCGGCAGAAGGAACAGTATTTGGTTGGGAAGACATGTTGTGAATATTGAAAGTAGGGTTCAGTTTGAGAGTTAATAATGATCAAAGCACCGTTTGCCCCATGGTGGGCGCCAAATTGTTTCGTTCAAAAATTAACGAACTAACTTTTGATCAAATTAGTGCGTGAGGTGGAGTGCTTGATGGTAAATTGAATGAACACAGAGATATGATCACGAGGAAAAAAAACCCTTGATTATGATAATCTTGTCTCGGTCAAAAATTATCAACGTAATCTTTGGTCAAATTGCTCCGGTCAAAGATTGACAATGTAATCTTTGGTCGAATTGGTACTTGATTAAAATAATCTCCGGCACAAAAAAACCCCCGGACGGTGAAAACTATCACCGTTAATATTATTAATAGTAAAAAAATAGTGATTACAAGTGGTGGAGCTAATAAAATAACGAGTGCTTAAGTGTTTACAGTGATTGCTAGTAACTAAGTCGTGAGAGAGTGTCTTCAAAACGTATCTATCAGCTCGTTTAAATAAGAAAAGGTTACAACAGATATTCCGAGAAATCCGGAAACCCAAGACTAAGTCTTCCACTTATCCCTTGCTGCCCACGTTTAATTTGACGAAGTCTAAGCACTACCCGTTGCAAACCCACGTGGTCTTATCTACAAAATAAATAGAACAATAAAGGACAGTTGGATATCCCGAAGTATAACCCTCAGAATACTTGTGTTCGGCAGGATAGGCTGAAATCCCTAACTAACTCTCCGAGTATCCCGGAACTGAAAGAGTCTTCCAGTATAGTCGTTGGGGAACTCTTCTTTTGAGTCTATCCACGTTCTTCAATGTTCATCCCACTTCATTGACCGATTCTTTTGGGAGTTACTCATCAAACGTGGTCCCACACATGCTAATATTAATTATAAGTGCGAGATTTCAGCATAATAGTCAATATTTGACCATTAACCATTACTTGGCCTTTAATGCCAGCGGTTATAACTCATTCCACACGTTTTATGTAACCACCAACCGTGTATTTCGCATGGATTAAATCAACAATTAATATCTGCAATTATAAAATCAACACCAAGAGAGAAATATCTATTTATTAGCATTAATACTCAGGATACTAAACTTATCTGAGAATCCTGAACATATTCGGGATCCTGAGCATATTTAGGATCCTGAGCTGATCCAGGATCCTGAGCTGAACACAGATCCGACTATAAAATTTGGGCCCTAACACTAATAATATGAGATAAATAAAAGAAAATGCACTTAACTTGGGATGTGCCGGTAGGCTCAGCCTTGAGAATGAAAGGGAAATTTGATAAAATGGTTAAAACGGAAATCTTTTGTGGGTAAAGCGTTTTGTCCGTGGAAGATAAGTAATGAAAGGTCGGGCCATACTCAAGCCTCAATTATTGGTATGAAAAGTGGAAATATTATAAATTTTTTGAAAATTTGAATACTTTATCATATGATGCTTGTGTAGGTTTAACGTTAGAGTATGCCATGTAGCCTGTGATATAAATCTTAAACTGCTAATTTAGTGTTTTACACTTTAGTGACGTATGGTTTTATAACCTTAAATCTTGTATTGATGGGATGCTTCGGGTCCGGAGAGCATGGGTCTGTATGCAATCTATTCATCTGGGTATTCACAATTCCTAAGTGGGGTTGTGGATATTTAAAATAAAGCCAAAAAGAGAAAACCCTTGTAAGTCTTTAAACATGATCACAAAAGTACAAATACACTATAGACTTGATCATCCACGCTGTTAGCCATGTGGGGCCCCCTTGCTCGCGTCTCATTACCATTAAGAAACGGACCACAAGGGACACGCTACATGTAAGCTCTACAGATGAAATTTTGCATGCTCACCTATGGTGATGGGTTCGGGGTATTGCTTGATAACGGGGTATGTCATGTTGTGGGGAAAACTAGCTACTAATTAATTGAACCTTAATCGTATCTAATGGTTGCTTGGTAGACTTTGATGCTTAAACTTAGGTGGATAAACAATACCATTTATCGTCTTAACTATTCATGAAAAAAAAGAGCAACAAAAGTTTTAATTCTGCTAATTTTGAGGTTTAAGTCAATTTGGGGTGGTCTGGTCCGGTAAAAGCTGAAAATAAGCGGGTCTTAATTGTGTAAACAACTGAGTAATATTATTGTCGGATCTTATTTGTCCCGGTAAAGATTAAGGCATGGGTTTAAGTGGACAACTATATCGGTGATCACGGTTTTTGCGTTTACCTGAGCTTTAAATTAACCTATATGTTTTTAAGACTGTATTTTCCGATTCTGATCCAACTGCATCAGACTTTTTCAGGGACGAAAAAAGAATAAGTGTGGGGATATTTGATATAATGCTAAATGTTTATGTATCCCTTGTATATTTTAATTAATATTTTAATAGTTTATGTTCGTTTTTAGTCGAGATTTGTATACTACTAACACTTTTATGTTTTGTAGGCAATGGAAGTTGATCGTGTTCTTAAAGGGCGAAAAACAAGTTAAAAAGAGCTAAAACGGAGATCCGGAACTCGTTAGGAAGGAACCGGTCAGACTAGGCCGGTCTGATCGGCCCCCTTATTGTGACACGCCGCGCCGCGCGACCAGGCATTCCATTCCCGTCGCGCGGCGCCTAGGGGTTGCTAGAGGATTTTTTTTATTTCGTTTTTGCTACGTTTTGGGCCCTGTTTTCAGTATAAAAATATCCCTAACTTAAACCTGAACATACCCTGCTGCCACCAGACGAATTTGGAGTTTCTTGGAGCATACTTTCGAGTCTTGTGGTGATTTTGAAGGCAAGAGAACAGCCGGTGAAGAGCTTTACGTTCAAGATCGAAGACTATGGGTTTTATCGCCTTTAATCTTTCGTTTCTCATTATTTCACCATGTTTTCAGTTTTATTTATTTTGTTTTATTTAGACTATATGATGCTAGGCTAAACTTCATAAACTACATAGGCTTGTGATGAACCTTTGTTCGGTTTGATTTTGTTTGGGATTTCTTTCGTTATGGATTTAAAGTTTTAAGTAAACTGTTAAGTTTGAATTAATTGATGTGTATGATTGCTTAGTTTTATTTACTTGGATTTATTGTTTCACATTACCCTTGGTGATTGTTTCATATGATGGGGTTTTGTTAGGTCATTTACTGTGTGTTCTTGACTAGTTTATGATTGATATGCATTAAGATCATAGAAACAATAAAACTAATTAAATAGATAAAAGTGAGCTGTTAGCCTAGGAAGCTGTAAAGTAGGATTTCGTCATAAAGATACTTAGACATAAATTATTAAATAACCGTAAGGAAGTTTAATTCATAAAACAGGTGAGTCTTAAAACTTGTTAGAAATCCATAGGTGTCTTCTTGAAGGTCAAGGGTCATGTTCGGGTTTTCTGTCAAGGGTCTATTTTACGATCTCAGTTCTATAACTTAAGTTTCCCATTTGATTGATTGTCGTGACATTGGGGATTCTAGCCTAGGTAGTTATTTTCATCATCTGAGTTAATCTAAGTGTTTTAATAGTTTATTATATTTTATTTAATTAGGGTTTGGTTTCATTAATTAATAATTAGTTTAAAAACCCCCTTCAAACATTATTATTAAATAGTCACGTCTTGTAGTTGAGTCTAATTTGCTAGTTTCGTAATTTATAGAGTCTCGTGGGTTCGATATCCGGACTTACTTAGCTGTACTAGAGTCGACCGGTTCACTTGTCGGTTAGTAGTTTAAGAGCCTAGAGTATTACTTTAGTGTCTAGATTAGTATAATTTAGTTAATAATTATTTAACTAGCTTAGCACATCATAGTTCTCATACTTTCTTCATTCTATCACATTTTTGTACGTATCTATTATAATTGTATCAAAGTTATGTAATGTAATTCTCATACTTGAACATTACATCATGTGTTTATGTTTATGTATTGTAGTTCTCATTCAGTCATTTTTAAACACAATATCACAAATATGTAATCTAGTCCTTATACTTGTTTTATGTTCTCGATCCTTCTATTTGTTCTATTTTAATCTCTTCTTGATCAATTTGGATTCATGTTTTTTTCCAAGATTTATATCACTATTTTTTTATATATTATAAATATTAAATAGAAAGTAGAAATAAAAATAATCAAAAACCAACTAGCGTAACCCATCCCCATTTGTGCACGTCCCACACTATGGATACGGCCACGAATTCGCCATAATTTCCCGCCTCTAAGACCATGTATAATGCATGGAGCCCCCAATGAGGACATTTTGCTTCACGTGACTTCACGTCACTATTGGATATTTTTCCTAAAAAAAGGGTGTAGTGGATGACGCTCCTCCAATCATTACTCAGTTATTATAATTTAAATTATAAATAAGATAAATATATGATAGGTTAAAATATATGGGAGATAAATTGATTAGTTGAAGGATAAAATGGAGAGGCACTATATACAAAGAGCCCTAGCCCAGAAAAGCCCCAGGGCATTGTTTGAGCAATTTAGGACACTCAAAACGCCCCACTACACCTGGTCTAATCGAGTTGTTTGCCAAATGCCAAGGACACTTACCTAGGCTCTCACGGACGGGCAAAGACATGACCAAGGCCGCCTTCGAGGCTAGTCAGGCCTAGCTATGGCTAAGGGCCCGATATTGGGAGAGGCCCAAAATATTTGAAAATGTTTTTCTTTATACACACACAGAGAGAGACGGGTAATCCAACCCTATAATAGGACCTTTTTAAGCATTTATGCCCACCATAGACCTTGTTAGAAGAAGTAATTTGATCTTGTTAAACACTTCAGCCCATAAAAAATGTAGGTAATTAATAATATTTTGTAGTTATTTATTGCTAAAATAATTTTTTTTTTGTTTATTGTTATCTCAATTATCATTGATCGTTGAAAAATAAAACATTTATATAAAGACTTGTTTCTGGTACTCGTTTGAAGCATCCGAATTCTTGAAGACAACCCATTATACAACATATACAGATCCTCTGTATGTGTGTGACTGTTGAAGATAAAATAGGTGATTGTTTTATTTTAAGCATTGTATACATCATACGAAGATGCTCTATATGTAAGGCCCCGGACCCGGGCGGCCCTACATTGTCATTGGATTTACTCATAAACACAGCTCAATATATCATAGTGAATTAAAACTTTTGCGGAATAAATAAAACTTCAACCATCATTACAAAATCTTAAGTTAAACAAAACATTCAAACATGTCTTTTAAGTTCAAACATCACTAGACATCATAACTTCCAATCTTCAGATGTCAGCTTCTTTATTCTTCTGCCATATGCTCCTCAAGCCAACTACTTCATCTGATTTGCATGCGTTCATACTAAAAGTCAGCTACGCTGAGAGAGTTCTAATTTAACATGCAACATATCATACACACACATAATTACACATACGTATCCATAGATACACATTACTTACATAACTTGTTCATCATTTTTTCATATATACATTTATATTTTACTTTCATACTTTCTCATCTTTACTTACTATACTTTACTCATAAATCATCCATACCTAACATAAAGAGTTTTTCGCCCTATAACCTTCGCATATATTATTAGGGTCTGCAATATTTAACCTTCGCATATATTATTATGGTCTGCAACCCCTTAACCTTCGCATATATTATTAGGGTCTGCAACCCTTTAACATTTGCACATATTATTAGGGTCTGCAACCTTTTAACCTTCGCATGTATTATTAGGGTCTGCAACCCTTTAACCATACAACCATATATACATTCCATAGATATATATTTATACATACCCATATATTCATAACCTTCTTACATACATACAACATTCACATAACATACACTTACTAGTTAAAGCAAGTGTATTGACTTATCACTTACGAGTATGCACACAGCCCAGAAAACATAAACATAGAAAAGGACTAAAAACTCACGTGAATCTTGTTACGTTCAGAGCTAACAGTAATCCACTTTCTAAGTTATGCACGGCTAACTATTTAACATATATATTTGTTAATTAACCATGTAACTAACTAACATAACTAGCTAAGTTTGAATCCTTAGTTAACTAAACATACTTGATAAGCTAGGCTCGCTTGTTTAGTTAAATTGATCTAACAGGGTTACTTCGTTTAATGAAAGTCGTTATTAAACTATTTCCATTTTTTTTACATTTAACATTCATACTCTTCTATAGTTATATTTGTTTCAGTCATTATATGTGCGCGCATGTGTGCGTATCATTTATCGGCTAACTTATCTTTTAAAAAGTTAGCGAAATTTAACAGAGTTAGCGAGGTCAGTTAGTTTGGTTTGTTATGTTTGAATTAGCTTAGGTTATAGTAGTTCTTTGATTTGCATGGAGTTTTCTGATTTGCAAAGAGTTCTTGATTTGCAAGGAGTTCTCTGATTTACAAATTAGATTTAGTTTGCAAGTTAAGCTTGGTTTCCTATACACAATTCAGTTGTTCCTTTTTCCTTTTTTTCATGATTAGCTATTATTATTATTATATTACTATTATTATTCTCATATTATTATTATTATTATTATTATTATTATTATTATTATTATTATCATAAACCAAAATTTAAACTTGGTTAGATTCAAGCTCCAATCTTTTATCTTTGTTTCTTTAACCCCTTTTGTCTAGATTTAAAAATCATAATCTAGCCAAACTTAAATGAACAAGTTTACATCTTAAAACGTACCTGGAATCGGTTTTAGATCTCGAATGCCATCCTTGTTTCTTGAATCCGGTTGGACTTGTTCTTGCAAAATCCTTGGATTCAAGGAGTGTGTGTTTTGAGTGTGTGTTGTCAAAAATGAAAAGTGGGGTTTAAGGGTTTAATGCATATTTATACCTTAAGCCCATAGATCTTAAGCCTATTAGCACACTAAATCCATAATTAATTATAAGTCCATCTATTTTAAGCGTATAGTCCTTTATGCTATTTTATTATTTAATTGACGACAATTAGATACATGTAATTAAAGAACAACATTTCTTTATTTATTATTTTAAAACCTCGGATGTTTCACTATAGTAGGGGTGTTCTTCGGGTTCGTTTTTCGGGTTTCAGGTTTTTCGGGTTGGGTTCATTGGGTTTCAAAGTTTTAAATCTTGACCCGAAACCCAACCCAAATCTATCATGAGTTTTTCGGGTTTGGGTTTTTTTCAGGTTGGGTTAATCGGGTTTCGAGTATCCTAAAAAAAAGTACAAAAACAAAAAGAATTTTAAAAACTACAATAAATTAAAACAACATATTCTTCCTTTTATAACGCAAATAATCAAATAATAAACCAACAAAACTTGATAAAATCATTCAAACGGGAAGAGTAAAGCTAACTTAAACCATAATCTTATTCAAACGGGCGTGATTTGGTTGTTCGATTATGATTGCTAGTAGAAATAAACGAAAACATAAATTAATAATAAGCAATCGATCCATAAAGTTAAATGACAATTGATTAAAGCCATATTCTGATGACTTTAGTGGCTAAGACTTAGTTTATTATACCTAAAAATATATTTAATTTCAAAACTAAAAATTTATTCGAGTTTTTCGGGTTGACCCAAAACTTATAAATCAAACTCAAGAACCAACCTGAATTACTTCAGTTCGGGTTCAGGTTAGTACTTTCTGTGGTTTGGATTTTTTGAGTCGGGTTTGTTCGGGTTCGGATCTTTCAGATTGGGTTTCAAGTTTCGGGTAAAAGTGATCGCCCTACACTGTACGTGTGTGATTGTTGAAAATAAAGTCGATGATTGTGTTATTTTAAGTGTTGTACCTTCTACTAAATGATAAATTGATAGACTCTAAGTTGATGATAATGAGTTAAGTCAGTAGACATGGTAGATTGGTTGTCATTACTCATTTCATGTCTAAAAAAAGTTTTTCCGACACAAAATTGAAGCCCAAATGGCAAAACTAGAAAAGAAAATTACGAAACCGGACTCAAACCAAGCTGAAAAGCTAACGAAACCTACTGTTTTTAAAACGTAAAAATCGTAAGTGTGGTTTTTTAATCGGTTGGAGGCCAAAACCAATCCCACGCTCCTGCATTTTATTTTTAAAGTTAAAGCGTCCCCTATGTTTCTTATTATACAAGTATCAAGTGTCAAAACCTTTTCTTTTTCTCTCTCTTTTTCTTTTTCTTTTTTTCATAAACTGTCTCTCTCTTTTTCTTTTTCTTTTTTTCATAAACTGCATGTTTTTGTTTCTAAAGAAATTATAATGGCTCAAGTTTCTTTTTATTGTTTATGTTGACGTGTTATAACCATCAAATACCGGTCCATATGCCATCTTGCTTTACTTTGCCAAGCAATATACTTGATTTTGCTCGTGAATCTCGCAATTCATGATTTCTATATTGGAGTAAAATTCAAGTAATGTTTACTTATGTATGCATGTATGAAAAAATGTTCAAATAAAAATAAGGAGTTTTCAATAAATGATAAGAACCAATATATTTTTGACATGTGACATTTATAACATATGATGAATAAAACAATTCTAGGAAACTATATCGATTATAATGGTGAAAGAGTAATTATAGGAAACTATGTCGGTTTTTTGTAATTTTAAATCTCAACCATTGATTAACATGATCCAATGATTATGATTTATTCATATTTTTCCTAAGAAACTACTTGTTTTTAGGATAACCCTCCCATGTATGTATGTATGTATGTATGTGAGAGATCTTATTGTACAACTGAAATTAACTTAGTAAACTTACAAATAATAAAGTAATTATCATTACTCTACAGTTTTGAATTAGAATAATTACGGTATAAAATTTGAAGTAGAGTAATAATAATTACTCTAAAATTAGCATGAGTACTCTAATTATTTGTACGTTTATCAAGTTAAATACTATTTGTATTTGATCCTAACACTATATATATGTGTGTGTGGGCGCGCGCACGCGTGTGTATAGAGAAAGAATCAAATAAAGGTTTTTTAGAATCGTAGATAGATTGTAGTAAAATATGTGTCCCTTGTATTGTTATACCTAACCTAGAGGCGACTCAATATATTAGTAGTGTCAAGAGACTTTAATTTCGAGGAATTTTCATCTATCTTTTACCGTATTTTTTTAAGGAAGTGTGTAGTAAAGTTCCTACTGATATGATTTAAAAATATACATTTTTTTTAAATGAAATATATTAAAATCATTCATGATTAAGAAATTGCTGAAAACGACAAGTACGCTCAAAATCCACCAATGTAACAAACTAACACGGTTATGTTATGTACACCATTTACTATCCAAAAACCTTTAAATAATAGACAACATCCTCTCAATAATTTCCGTCACTCTCTAAGTACCTCAAATTGAAGGCGACAGACCGACAGTGTATAAAAATGCATTTTATACAATAGGGTACCATACCCGATTAAGGGTACCCGAGGTTGCCCATCTCTCACCTTGAATTTTAATACACTACTTTTAATTACATATCTAACTAATTGTATATGTATTATAATTTTACATTATGACCATTAAATCTTCAATGACCATTAAATCTTCAATAGACATATTTCCTAACCGATGTGCATAGAAATGCATTTTAACGTTGTATTAAGCTTTATTCCATGAGTTTTATACATGGTTGAAGTATATTTGGATAAATTGTTACAGCACATGCACATCAAGTGATCAAACCACATGAACTTGCATCTACACAAACATGTGCATAAAACTCTATTACCATGATAAGTCAAACCGCAAATCACTTAATATAATAAATTATGTAATTTGTGTATTAATTAATAATTATAAATAGACCGGTCAGCGGTTAACCCACTAGAGCAATAAAGAATCCGGTTCCGTGTGTGACCCGGTTTCAAATCTCCGGTTATTTAAACGTGAAAAATTGTGCGATCCACTGGAGCTAAAGACCACCAGAGGTGGTTTCCCGGATTCACCGGATGAATGCACGTGGCAGACAGTTATATTTTATATCATTAAACATTCTAAATTATGTGCTAATAATGACAGCTACACATTTGCTAATTACAATGTTATTCCACTTCCATAAAGGTCATCATTGGCATCTATCTTCAATCAAAAGTTAACGATTTTTAATAACGATAATCTATAATCTATATATATATATATAGTTTCTTATAATAAAATACACCTTAAAAACATATGTTAAATATGATATGATTTGCATATTTAGTATGATAGGCTAGTCTCATATCATGCTTAAAGAAACCAAACTTGAATATGTGATTTAGGTATGCCACTAGAAAGCCATGCTATTTGGTTACGGGCTACTGTATGAGATTAACAAAATTATTGAATGTTAAAAGGGTATGGAGAGATATTGGTTTTTAATACTTCCAACTTTTACCCGTTAGATGATATCATTCTCAACTTTCGATTTGTTACTCATCACTCTCAACTTTCACTTTCTGTGTTCCTGGCACTCCCGAACTTAACGGACCCTAACTCCATTAGTTTTCTTGCTGACATGGAATGTTTAACACATCTCCTTTGTTGACGTGGCACTGTTTATTTAATTGAGTTGGCATGCTTATGTGTTATATGTGGGTCCCACATAGCCACATATTCTTCATCTTCATCATATTAAACCTAGTCATCTCCATCACCACCCACCAACCTCTACCAGGTGGTTCAAACCATTGTCGTCTGAATGTTTTGACGACCATGTGAACTAGATCTAGCGGATGATGGCGACCACCGACATCCCTCTCCTTCACAAAAAAAAACCACCAAACCTAAACCTAAAAGCTGCCTAAAACCCCGCCGGAAATTTTGATCGAATAAGACACCACACTTAGATTCAAGCAAACATTTTCCGGCGCCACCGTCTCAAAAGCACCGAACCACCGCCATCTCTCTCTCTCTCTCTCTCTCTCTAGTTGGGGTTGAAGATGAACCAGAGGCGACGATGAATGGAGAATGAAGACAACCTCCATGAGAGGAGTGGGCTTTAGGTCTTTAGCAAGGAGTGTTAACAACGGTGGTCTTCAACTGTGGGTCTCACATAGGAACATCAAAAAACCACAACACATACGAATTTTATGGCTCTAAAGTAAGTGGTATATGAAATTAGGGCTTGAACTTAAGTGTTGTTGGTGGTGGTTGGTGGTGGCCGGCCATAGGTGGTGGAGGTGGGTGGTGGTATATTATATGGAATCATTAAAAATGTATTTCCACATAAGCATGCCACGTGTATTAAAAATGCCATGTCAGCAAGAAAGCTAACGGAGTTAGGGTCCATTAAGTTCAGGAGTGCCATAAACAAAGAAGTTGAAAGTTGGGAGTGGTGGGTAACAAATCAAAAATTAGGATTTATATCATCCAACGAGTAAAAGTTGAGAGTATTAAAAACCAATATCCATTTTAAATGATATCCATTTGATAATCCGTAATTTATCTAACACAATTAACCGGATCAAATAGAATATACTAATACTCTCAAAAATATAATAAACAATATTTTAAAGTTTAATAGTTACAAACTAATAATTATTACAAATATATAATTGTTAAATATGTAGTTGATACTATAAGTTGTTTTTTAGGTTAAGTTTTAGATCAGTTTATAACAAATGGAAGTCTCAGCAAACAAGCTTGAACCACATAAAGTCGTAACTAGATAATACATGTGGGAAACCAGCTAACCCGGTGAATAATGAGTAACACGTACCAAATGTGTATGGGAGTGGATAGAGAATACAGTTTCACAATTAAACTATAAGATTTTTCAAAATCATAGCATACCGACTCATTTGCATCCCATGTTTGTCATAAAACGATATATTAGACCTTATTATTCCAACCATAAGCGTTTAACCAAAACAATGTTAAAAGAAATCAAAGAATGCAAACTGAAATGAACTGCAACAACAACATACTACAAACTCTCAACATGACGATTTGAAGATTAATAACATAACTACCAAGATAAGATTAACTAATGTTTTGTCAGAGCTTTAAATAGTGATAGAAAGTAAGTTGGAAGACATTCAAGAACCTTCTTGCACAACGTTAAGGCTAATGGTAGTGGGGCTTGATACACCCCCCAAGTGATCCAATATATTTACGACACATGGGCGCTGATGTGGCACAGGATCAAGCCCCAGAGGGTGTAGTGGTCCAGGTGATCCGGGACTTGATCCAGTTTTTTATTTATTTACTTATTTTAAATATTACATTAAATAATAATTTAAAACATTACATTAATAATAATATAAAACATTACATTGATAATAAGTTAAAATATTACTAGTCTAGTACAAGATTATCGGGTCTTCTATCCCACAAATGCTCAACCAACTCATGCCGAAGGTTGCCGTGTATCTCACGACACTTGATGATATTTATGTTGTCGAGTCCTTCATAGGTGATTGTCAATTCTTGTCTTGGAATATCACCTTGGTAGTTTTGACAAATATCGTGACCCTCGTCATCTAGTATCATGTTATGTAGGATTATACACGTGATGACGACTTCCGTTATCTTCTCCCTTGTCCAAAATCTTTTTGGATTCGCCAACATTTCCCATCTTTTCTTTAGGACTTCAAACGCCCTTTCAATATCTTTTCTTGCCGATTCTTGTTTCTTCGTGAAGTACTTTCGTTTGTCATAAGTGGAGACGGATAAGCTTGAACAAGTATCCCCCATTCGTTGTAAATACCATCAACGAGGTAGTACCCGTACTTTAAGTGTTCTCCATTTGCAAAAAAGGCCTGGGGGTTCAACCCCGTTGATAAGGTCATCGATTATCGGTGATTGATCGATAACATTGAGGTCATTATTAGACCCGGCAACCCCAAAGAACGCATGCCAAAACCAAAGATCCTGTGACGCCACCGCCTCAAGTACAATAGTAGGGTCGGGGTGATCACTTCGATGGAATTGACCTCGCCAAGCAGTAGGACACATAGCCCAACCAACATGCATATAATCGAGGCTACTGAGCATCCCGGGAAAACCATGTCTTTCACCGTGCACCGTATATGCTTGGATATCATACATTGTTGGTCTACTTAAGTATCTCCAGTTGTATAGCGATATGACCCTTAAATATAATTATTAAAATTATATTAGTTATCTAAATATTTAATATTATAGAAATAAATGTAAATAATAAAATTATATTAAAACTATATACCTCTACAAAAGTGGTTAAGTGAATCACGTCCGGTCTTTTTAGCCATTTATAGATACTCGTCCAAAACGTCTGAGCCAACACGATACGCTAGTTGCCGAAGAGCGGCGGTAATTTTTTGAGTAGCCGTGAACCTGGGATTACCTCTATCGTCATCCTTTTGTTGAAAATACTCAAAGTGCTCCGGCAATTCATTTGCTAGACGCATGAATAATCGTCTAGTCATTCGAAAACGGGTTCTAAACTATCCTCACTATATGCAGGATTGGGGCTAAAATAGTGATGTATTAAAGTTTCATTAGCAGTCTTTCGATCACGAATACGTGGTTGCCGGAATAATGGGGCTCGGGAGAGTTTTCGATCTATCAAAAAGTTTATCGTCGTTTGAACCGCTTGACAAATGAGTTCGTCTTCTTCGGAAGAATTGGAAGACGAAGACGATGAAGACGATGCCATTTATAAAAATGGAGAGAAATATAGTTTTTCTAGAGGGAAAGTGTGGTTTTTTAAGAGAATAAGAGAAAATGAGTTGAGTTTTAATTAAAATGGAGTGTGTGGATTTGTATTTATAGGTTAAAAAAAATTCTAAAAAACCACCATCCAACGGCTCTATTGAGCAATTCCACAAGCCCAATGGTTATATTGACCCCGCGGACAGGATCGCCCTGGCCGTCCGCGCCCACGTCCACGGCTAAGGGGTAGTGGTGTGCGCGGCTACCACGTTGTCCGCGCCCCACAGCCACTAGAGGTGGGCAAATAAACCGGTTAACCGAACCGACCAATAAACCAAACCGAAACCAAACTGGTTTGAAACCGATTATGTAGAAACTGGTTTGGAACCGACACCGTCGGTTTGGAACAGGTTTGTAATTTTCTCCATCAAAACTGGTTCCAAACCATTTAACCGAACCGAAACCGGCAAAAACCGGTGAAAACCCGAACCGAAACCGATCATAAACCGGTTTTGACTTTCGTTGACTAAATCGAACCGGTGTAACCGAAACCAGTTTTTAAGTTTTAACCGGTTTGTGCACCTCTACGCCCCACCAACCGCGCCGCACTACCCTCAGTCTAATGTTCCTGATAATGTGATCACTTTCCATATATACAGCCTTTCTTGAAATCTATCCACAACATGTTTCCATTTTTTGCTAGCTTTATGTTTAAGCTGACCAATAAACTAAGGAAAGTAAATAGAAACGAACCGGTTGACAATAGAGAATGTTAGCCAAGGATTCCACCACCCGTGCATTTTACACACCACCCCGAACACTTTTTTTTTCTTGAAATTCACCTTCAGCCCATATGTTAAAAAGAAACATCTCAAGATTCTTGCTAAGTTTGGAAGTCTAAGATGGACCAACCGACCATAAAAAGGACGCCATCTATATAAAATAAGTGTGCTAAATACAACTCGTTATTGGGCATTGATAAACATTGAATAACACCCAACTCAGATGTGTGTCTTGTGCAGTGCCTCTATCACCATGATGAACGTATATTAGTCACCCCCAATAAATATTAAACTCGGCAGTTGGTGACTTGTTTGCAATGTCACATGCTCTAGCTGAAGATAAACATCCTGTTGGTTGGATTTTATGGTCGTTTCGGGTCAAGTCAACGTGACCGACCCGAATGTGACCCGGACAGAGTTACACCGGGGGTAACAAGACAAAGGCCTGCTTAAATAATAATTATGCCCGACACAATATATATATTAGGTGGACTGGATGTTGATTAAAGGCTTTATTTGGTTAATTGGGCTTAAGCCCAAATTGGTTTAATTGTTAAACCCTAAATGTGTTATCTATAAATACATAATATTATCTATTTATGGCAACTTCAACAAACCCTAGCCTCCCTTTTCTCACTAGTCCAGCCGCCACCACCGCAGGCCGTTTTTCCGGCCACCAGAAAAACGCGCCGCCGCCTTCTCCTGTCTTTTGACATCACATACCACCATCTCAGCCTCTCATAGCTAACCGGTGCTTCTTGTCCGTCTATAACCGAGCTGCTATTGATGTTTGTTGTTATCGGAGACCCGCCGGAAAACCGTTGCTGCTGTTTGCTGCTGCCAGAGACCCGCCGGAAAACCGTGGCAGCCACCTGACCACCGCAGCAAGCCACCGGACCACCACAGCTACCAGCCACTGCTGTTTTGTGTTGCCTGCTGCCATTTACTGCCTATTGCCGCCGTTATACAACTCGCCGGAATCCGCCATCGCCGCCGCTAGCCGCCGTTACCGGATTTGCTTGGTGTTGTTGATTGTGTCATCTAGCTCATCTCGTTAGCCTTCGGTGTCTTCCTGGTTTGTGTATAACCGAGGTATATCGAATACCCATCTATGGTTGTTTACTTTATGTTTATTCGTACTCGTATAATGGTTGTAATCGGATCCTGGTTCGGGTTTCCGTTTTGGTTCGATTAAATCGTTTAACTTTCCGTTGCGTTTTCATAACTCGTTTTTATATTTGATTATTAATATTGATTAATAACTATTAAACGAATTATTAACTTAAACAGGTTAAAAAGGTTTGTCCGTTTTCGTTCCGAACCACCGTTGAAACCCAACAGTGGTATCAGAGCCGCGGTTACAACGTACGAGTCGATACCGGTTCGTTTAAAAACCGGATCTACATCTTAAACGGTAAATCGTTTAAAGTTTTGATCTAGATTTATTTTCGGGTGATTTTGAGTTGGTCAAAGTTTTGTTTATTTTATTTGACCAAGTCAAAACGACCCAAAATTTTATTTATTTTTAATATATAAATCCGGCCCCGACCTATGTGTTTGTTTGGTTGTGTTTGGTGTTTGAGCTTGTTTTGGCCATATGGTTGGTTCAAAAGTTGTAAAAAGGTTATTATTTAATTTTCGGTTTTCTTTTGGCCATAAATATGGTTCAAATTTGTAATAGGATATATTATTGTTAGTTTATAAATTTGTAATTAAGAAGACACGAAGATAATCAAGGACGAGCTCGAGGACCTTTTGGAGTTAGTGGGAGTTCGGACAAGACGACGGGATGCACGGAGAAGTCCATCCTTGTGGTTGTTTGTGTTTTGAACCCCTTGACCCGATCGGTCACCCAAATTGGCTCTAGCGAGACCGATCAACTTTTGGCCACAAGGATTTACATATTATTGTTATTTGCTATTTGCGGTTGCTTGGTTTGTTAATAATAGGATTATAATATCACCAACCTAATACCAAATAAATTTGAAAATAAACATTTTATTAACCAATTATGTTTTGCAAATTAAAAAGGTTTTGATTTCCAAAACTAATAAGTTATTTCAACTTAAAATTGGTTAGTCATATCGCGACAAACTTAGTTTTTAATAGGTTATCTAAAACTATGTGTCCTGAGAGATGAAATGGTTCATCTATTCGTTCCGATAATAAATACAGTAAAATTTGACTTTTACTCTATTTGGTAATTTTAAAATTAATCCCAATTTAAAACCAATAGCTTATGCCAATCCTACTACAAGTCACACTTGAGGCATACTGCGAAATTTCGAGTGTTTGGAGCTACAGCACCGCACTTGTTTTCTAGCCTATCCCATCAAGGTGAAAGCGTTCCGTTGACACATCCGGCCCTTTCACACGTCACTATACTTGGACAACTATTACTTTACTCTCCTGTTACGTGCTAAAGCTGTCTGGAGACTTAAAGTGGGCTAAGATGAGGCTAAACGTATCTATACAGACAATCGTTGTCTCTATAGGCCTCATAAACCGAGAGTTGTGCTCTATTCACAATTGACAATCGTTGTCGGTCTGCCTACCACTTATTAATGTTGTGTGCTACAGCTGCCTTTAATAACTGGAAGCCAGATTCTTATACTCCTAATTAATTAATGTTATTGGGTCATTAATAATAGGACTACAACGTTGAAAATGCTAATTAAATTTACTTTTGCTTAATTAATCAGATGTCGTCAAACGAATACTCACCCTACGCCCTTAAGACTATCCTTGAGAAGGATAAACTGAACGGTACCAACTTCATCGAATGGCACCTCAACTTAAGACTTGTTCTTACCATGGAAAAGCGCCTGTATGTTCTCGATGGACCTGTTCCAACCGAGCCTGAAAACAACACAGCCGCTGCGCAAAAGGTTCTTGACAAGCATAAGGATGACTCGGCTGAGGTCTCCTGTATTATGCTAGCCACCATGACTTCTGAGCTTGCTAAAGGCTTGGAAGACTTTGGTGCCTATGAGATGCTTGAGCAACTCAAGGGCATGTTCCAGAAACAAGCCCGTCAAGAACGTTTCAACACCATGAAACAACTCATCAGTTGCAAGATGGCAGAGGGGTCTCCCGTCAGTGCTCATGTTCTTAAGATGAAGGGCACATCGATCAGCTTAAGAAACTTGATTATACCATGCCCGATGAGATGGCATCGGATTTCATCCTCAACTCTCTCCCCAACTCATACGACCAGTTCGTAATGAATTTCAACATAATGGTTGGGTGAAGACAGTGCCGGAGCTTCATAACATGCTCAAGACGGCTGAGATGAACATTCCTTCTAGGACCAATCAAGTTCTGATGATTTGATCTGCTGGTGTCAAGAAGCCAAAACCAAAGAATCGGGGTTTTAAGAGAAAAGGCAAGAAGAAAGTTACTGTTGCTGCCAAGGTTGCCACCAACACTAACAAGGTAGTTGCAAAGAAAAAGTCGTCGCCCTTTGAGGAAAGAGAGTACCAATTCTGGCAACTGGAGTATTTCATTTTACTTGTCCATCAGGTCTAGTTTTTCCTTTAAATAATTGTTTGTATGCTTCTGGCTTGACCAGAAACATCATTTCAGTTTCGTTGTTGTTTGAACAAGGATTTAAGTATGTTCTTAATGGCATGGCTATTTCTGCTTACTTAAATGATATCTTTTATTTTGAGGCTAAACCTCGAAATGGTATTTATGAGATTGATGTTCAACCTGACAATAACGTATATCATCTTTCAAAACGTATCAAGACTAGCGTCAATGATACTTTTCTATGGCATTGCCGACTTGGCCACATAAGCAAGGCAAGAGTTAAAAGACTCCAATCCGAAGGGATTCTTGAATCCACATGACCGGACTCTTTTAACAATTGTGAGTCATGCTTAGCTGGCAAACTCACCAAAGACTCATTTACTAATAAAAGTGAACGAGCAAGTGATCTATTAGGACTCATACATACTGATGTATGTGGACCTTTTAGAACCATGACTAGAAACCATGAAAGATACTTCGTTTCTTTTATCGACGATTATAGTCGATACGCTTATGTGTATCTTATGAAACACAAGCACGAAACTTTTGAAAAGTTCAAAGAGTTTCAAATCGAAGTGGAAAAACAACTTGATAAAACCATTAAGATACTTCGATCAGATCGAGGTGGAGAGTATCTCAGCACAGAGTTCATCACTCATCTCAAAGAGTATGGAATTGTTTCACAGCTCACTCCACCTGGCACACCCCAACTTAATGGCGTGAGCGAGAGAAGAAATCGAACTTTGCTAAACATGGTTCGATCGATGATGTGTAGAACTAACTTGCCTCACTCCTTTTGGGGATACGCCCTTATGACCGCCGCCCGCATTGTCAATCTAGCTCCAACTAAGAAGATAGACAAAACTCCATATGAGAATATGAGATATGGCATAAAGGAAAGAAACCCAAATTGTCTTATCTTAGAGTATGGGGATGTGATGCTTATATCACAAGTGAGTCTGATGACAAACTTGATCCCCGCGGCGAAAAAGTTATTTTCGTCGGATACTATTACAAGAGCGGTTATTACTTTTTCCATCCTGATACAAATACGATTTCTGTCAGGAGGAAAGGCTACTTCCTTGAAGAAGAATTTCTTAGTCAAGGAACTAGAAGTAACATTGTCGATCTTGAAGAAATTCAAGAACCACAACCAACCGCTGAGAAAGTTGGAGAGTCTGATCAACAAGTTGTTGCTGCTGATACATCAGACGTGAACATAAGCGTTCGCAGAAGTAGTAGGACTCCCGTACCAAATTCTAAATACTTATGTCATCTAGATGGTCCCGAAGTCTTATTAGTAGCCGAGTCTGGGGACGAGCCTACTAACTACAAGTCTGCTATCTTGGATCCGGAATCCAAGAAATGGCAAGATGCCATGAACGCAGAGATGCAATCCATGCATGATAACCAAGTTTGGAACTTGGTTGAGCTACCCCCGATAGTCGGGCAGTAGGGAGCAAATGGATTTTCAAGAAGAAAACCGACATGCATGGAAATGTGCAAACCTACAAGGCACGGCTAGTCGCGAAAGGTTTCACTCAAACTCAAGGTGTTGACTATGATGAAACCTTCTCGCCCGTTGATTATGAGATATGGCAAATGGATGTCAAAACCGCTTTCCTTAATTGACATCTTTCTGAAGATGTCTATATGGTTCAGCCTGAAGGTTTTGTCGATCCAAAGTATCCTAATAAGGTTTGCAAATTGAACAAGTCCATTTATGGACTTAAGCAGGCATCTCGAAGCTGGAATCTTCACTTTGACGAGAAAATCAAAGAGTTTGGTTTTGTCAAAAATGAAGATGAACCTTGTGTTTACAGAAAGGCTAGTGGGAGCACTATATCATTCCTCATCTTGTACGTAGATGATATACTGATCATTGGAAACGACATTCCTATGCTTAAGGAAGTTAAGCAATGGTTGGAATCTTGTTTTGCAATGAAAGATCTTGGAGAAGCCGCATATATTCTGGGAATAAAGATCTATAGAGATAGATCTAAGCAGATTCTAGGGCTAAGTCAAAGTACTTACATAGACAAAGTGATGGTACGCTTCTCAATGGAAAACTCCAAGAAAGGAGCTGTTCCAATGAATAAAGGAACCTTGTTGAGCAAATCGCAATCTCCGGCAACGGACATTGAATCGAAACGTATGCAAGCAATTCCTTATGCTTCTGCGGTTGGCTCTATCATGTATGCTATCTTGTGTACTAGACCTGACATCTCGTATGCTTTGAGCATGACCGGTCATTTTCAACAGAGTCTTGGCATTGCCCATTGGACTGCTGTGAAGAACATTCTAAGGTACTTGAATAGGACAAAAGACATGTTCTTGGTGTTTGGGGGAGTGGAAAAGGAGCTCACTGTAAAGTGTTACACTGATGCTAGCTTCCAGACTGACCGAGATGATTCTCTCTCACAGTCAGGTTTCGTTTTCACTCTCAATAGAGGCGATATTTACTGGAAGAGCTCCAAGCAGAGTGTAGTGGCGGATTCTACCACCGAATCCGAATATATAGCTGCATCGGATGCTGCTAAGGAGGCTGCTTGGATGAAGAAGTTCATCACCGATCTCGATGTGGTTCCGAGTATTCACAAACCAATCGAGATATTCTGTGATAACAAAGGTTCTATTGCTCAAGCCAAAGAGCCAAGGTCTCATCACAGAACCAAGCACATTCTAAGGAAGTTCCATCTTATTCGGTAAATATTGGAACGAGGTGACATCGTGATAAGCAAAGTAGACACAGATCAAAATCTAGCTGACCCGTTCACTAAGCCAATGACTCAGGACAAGCATGATCAGCATAGAGATGCTATCGGGCTTAGACTTGCTAGTGATTTATTTTGATTTAGTATTTGGATGTATGAACGTTTAATCAGTTGTACTTTTCTGTTCACTTTTGATTTAATGGTTAAATGCAAACGTTGAATAATACAACTGTGTTCATTTTAATACGTTTAATCCGTGAATATTGTATTCAAAATTATCCGTAGTCGGTCAGACTCGTGGGAGCGATTCTGAATTAAGACTATTCTGACTTTGGACTCAAGCAGTTGACTTCCAAACTCACAGACCTCATTATGAATGACGTTGGATGTAACTCGCATCAAATCATCTTCATGGATCTTGATCAAAAGATGTTTTGATAATAGTATGCTCATGTAGTATCCTTAGACCTGAGATACATATTAGAACTTTCGTTACCAAGGAATATTCTTTGATCATGTCAACCGCTGTTGCGTAACTGCCAGCCATAAAGGCATTGATTGGGAATGTTCTGGTGTTCAGTGGGAGTTGTATGTAGTCAAGATGGGATTCTGTACTCTTACATTAAGATGTAACAGTTAGACATAATGGCGCCCTCGTTGATTCAAACTAGTAAAGTGTGAGGCCTCACCCAAACTAACTGTGTGTTTGATTGGACCACTTTGACTCTATATCGAGAACTACAATAACTGAACACTATATGAGATTGATATGATCTATGTCTCATTGTTCAACTGATGTCTTATACAGAAAGGATAAATGACAACGATTACTATAAATTCATTATCTTGCAATAAGGTATTCCAAGATACTTTGGTTATGGATTTAAAATGTCATATTCGGTTGGGGACAGCTATGTGTAGCTAGAACGCCTCTGGCTGTCAGCGTTGTGATACTTGACCCAAATACGTCCAAGTGGGAGACTGTTGGATTTTATGGTCGTTTCGGGTCAAGTCAACGTGACCGACCCGAATGTGACCCGGACAGAGTTACACCGGGGGTAACGAGACAAAGGCCTGCTTAAATAATAATTAGGCCCGACACAATATATATATTAGGTGGACTGGATGTTGATTAAAGGCTTTATTTGGTTAATTGGGCTTAAGCCCAAATTGGTTTAATTGTTAAACCCTAAATGTGTTATCTATACATACATAATATTATCTATTTATGGCAACTTCAACAAACCCTAGCCTCCCTTTTCTCACTAGTCCAGCCGCCACCACCGCCAGCCGTTTTTACGGCCACCGGAAAAACGCGCCGTCACCTTCTCCGGTCTTTTGACATCACATACCACCATCTCAGCCTCCCATAGCTAACCGGTGCTTCTTGTCCGTCTATAACCGAGCTGCTATTGCTGTTTGTTGTTATCGGAGACCCGCCGGAAAACCGCTGCTGCTGTTTGCTGCTGCCAGAGACCCGCCGGAAAAACGTGGCAGCCACCTGACCACCGCAGCAAGCCACCGGACCACCACAGGTACCAGCCACTGCTGTTTTGTGTTGTCTGCTGCCATTTGTTGCCTATTGCCGCCGTTATACAACTCGCCAGAATCCGCCATCGCCGCCGGTAGCCGCCGCCATTGCCGGATTTGCTTGGTGTTGGTGATTATGTCATCTAGCTCATCTCGTTAGCCTTCGGTGTCTTTCCGGTTTGTGTATAACCGAGGTATATCGAATACCCATCTATGGTTGTTTACTTTATGTTTATTCGTACTCGTATAATGGTTGTAATCGGATCCGGGTTCGGGGTTTCCGTTTTGGTTCGATTAAATCGTTTAACTTTCCGCTGCGTTTTCATAACTCGTTTTTATATTTGATTATTAATATTGATTAATAACTATTAAACGAATTATTAACTTAAACCGGTTAAAAAGGTTTGTCTGTTTTCGTTCCGAACCACGTTGAAACCCAACACCGCTATCCACTTTCTCGGTAGATGAGAGAACCCCCTTTGATCTAGTATCAACTTCAAAAAAAAGACACTAATTTAGCGTGTAAAACGCCTTTTCAAGGCTACTTTAAAAAACAAGACCTCTATATTAAATTGTTTTAACCCAAGGATACACTTCATTTATCACCAAGACTTCATTTAAAATGTAGCCCGCAATATAGGCCTATTGCTCTACGCAAACCACGAACTTTATAAATTTTTTAGTCATTAGCTAAAGTTTTAGCAATCACTTTATACAAGCAATCGATTAGGTTACAGTCTGTAATCAGAAAGGTTGAGGGGATCACTTACCTTTGGCACTAGGCAAATGAACGAGGATTTGCAACATGTATTGATATTCTACTTGCATAATTTTTCCCAAAATATAGACAAATCCATCCTTCTTTTAAATAGCATTTCATAAACTTGAAAGCAAACTTGTTCGGTCCCGGGATTTTGGCACTTCCACAATCCCAAACGGCTTCACTTATTTCATGTTCCACAAACGAAGAAGTAAGTGCAACTGATTCCTCCTCGGACAGTTCTTTGAATCTATTATTGAGCAACTTAGGCCTCCATGATACTGTTTCTCCAAATTTTATTTTAAAGGTGCTAAACACGTCCCTTTTCTTTTGTTATCCAAGCATCGTTTACATGCAATCTACCCATTCGATCTATCTTTAAGTTGTTATTTATAATTACCATGAAAGGTCATCGTCTGACCTGCATCTTTGATATTTTGAGAATTGTATAACCGGTGTTGAGATCACGTGGGACATTGGGATTGTGCAAGTCACCTTTCATTGACGCGTTGTTCAACTTCTCACCTCTAGCGACAAAACCTGTCACATCCCGGCTTAGGGCCTAGGTGTGTGAGCAACAGTTGGCACCTGTTTTGTAAATATATTAGAGTTGCGGTTTATTAGCGGAAGACTTTGTTTATAATAAAATATTAATATATTTTGAAAACTTCTTGGATAATAAATGTTACATTCGTCAAAATTGGGTTCTGTTTGTACTCGTTGTAATTGTTTTTGTATTCGTTTAACATGTAAACCGACCTGTTTTGTAAACCAAAACTTATGATATAATCAAAATAATGGTTTTTATGTTACAATATTGTTTTACACTTGTTGGGTATTGAAAATATCCTTTACGGGCCTTAAAACGCGTTAAAATCACTTAAAACGAACTTCGGGGGCCAAACTGTCATTTTTGAAACTTTGTAAAGTATCACTAGACCAAAATGTTCCTTATGTTCCCTTATGTCTCCTTGTTGGTTTTATTGTCCAACGAATCCGAGTTTAACCCTTAAATCACTTGTTTAACCAAATTTACTTCTTCCTATAAATACAACGCCATCTCTAACATACGGGGATGTTTGGGATTGCTTATTTTCACCAACTTATAACTTATAAACTTATTGAAAAGTAAAAAGGTGTTTGAGATTGTTTATATTGTGAGAGGAAAAGTTCCATAGGTTACACTTTTGTAACTTATTAACTTAATGAAAAGTTATAAGGAGGTAAAATAAGGAATCCCAAACACCCCATAAATCCTTGCTCATAAACTCTTTGCTCTTTCAAATTCAAGGTTCATACAAGGTTATTTTCATGTTATTGTCGGGTTTGACTTTCAAAGTCAAACTAAGTTTGTTCTTACATTTTAACTAACTTACTAACTCTAAACTAACACTTGAATCATATGGCACAACATATATATAATACAGCCCTTGTTACCTTTGGTAGTTACATTTCCGGCCCCGGACGGTTAAGTTTCAGGCCTCGTAAGGCAAGGCTACATGGAGGACTTTCGTGGTCTTTGTTATATACTTTCCGCATCTAACCATTTAACTTTATTATTGCTTACTAACCATGCTAACTTATACTTATCTTGCTTACTTATTTTAAGTTCCATGGTTATGGGTTTGAAGAGTCTACGCTTCGGTTTAACCGTAAATAGCTCCAAACCGTAAACCGAACTTGTTTACTAGTTTTGTTAAGTAATTGTTTAAACATGATTTATGTTGGATTTAAGTTTTTAAAATCATTATTTTCAAGTTCCATGATTATGGGTCTGAAGAGTCTATGCTTCGGTTTAACCGCAAATAGCTCCAAACCGTAAACCGAACTTTGTTTACTAGTTTTGTTAAATAATTGTTTAAACATGTATTATGTAGATTTAACCTTTTAAAATCATTTATACAAGTTCTTTGATATTTGGGCATGTGGAAACCATCTATGAACTTATTGTGAGATGGAAACCGAACCAAACCAAACTAAACCGATTTTCACTCGCTTAAGACACACAAGTGTGTTTTTAGCTATCGAGACTTGTATATTTATTTAAATATACTTTACAAACTGATTTTAAATATTTTATTAAGGTACTCGGAATGTTAAATCCAACTTGATCTTATAACAAGTTTGGACCGACAAAACCGAACACTCGCTTAACGTGCGTTTTTAGTTCTAAAACAATAGAACTACATACTTGGTTAAGTGTTAATATATTTTTATGAGTTATCTCATAACATTTAATATTCCGGAAAGTTGACTTTGGGTTTGACCAATTATCAAGACCTGAACCAACAACCCGAACACTCGTTAAAAACCCGTTTTAGTATCTATATTCCAAAGGGACTTGCATTCTTTTATTTTTACCCACCTTATTACTTAACATAGGTTGAGCAAATATTAAAATTAGATACTTAAACCCGGTTTTGAGCAAACTTATATTTTTAAAGAGTTATTATTGCAATTTCCTAAATAGTTACTTTATAAACCTTAAACTTTAATTGTTTACATTTCGTGTCTTTTATTTTAAAGCTTTCCCAAAATAACCTTTCTAATACAAGGCTTTTATTTTTATTTTAGGCTTTGCTCGTTAGACCCGTCCTTCCATTTACCCGACTTTTTCCTAACCAAGTTTATACTTGAATGTGAGTACTTTCATACCCCGTTTTCCATCTTTTGTTTTGGGGGTGACATTTCATACTTATTCAACTAAGTGCTTTATACTTGAATCTTAAACCACAAACGTTATTGTATACTTTACTTAAATAATTTCTCGGTTTGGTGTTCTATGATTATATGTCTATGTGTTTATCGTTTTTGGTTGGTGGAACTATAAAATCCTAGTCTATTTGGCATACCCTTATAGCAAGGTGTCGTTAACGTAATGCAATTAACGATAACTATAAAATCCTAGACTATTTGGCATCCCCTTATAGTTAGGTGTCACTAAGTTAGGTGTCACTAACGTAATTCTATTAGCGATTTTATCCAAATTATTGCTTTTATTTATTATTTCGTATACGAGTTTTGTGGCTCTTTCATACTATATATTTATATGCTCAAATTTATGAATTTCTCACTAACCTTTGTGTTGATAAACTTTATTTTATAAAATGTTACAGGTTTGACTTTTAGTTGACTCGAGACTTGAAGAAAACGTCACAAATACCTTTAGGATATTAGCAAAAATGAACAATATTTGATTTGCTATATTTTGTTATATTTTGTTGTGATGATCTCATGAATATTGTTATGTGACATTTTCGATGTTGTGAAATGAAATGAGTTTGTTAAATATTGTCGCTTTAATTAGTGTCATGCGCTTATGGGCAATCATTACACCTCGGCATGTTCCGCCGCCTTTGGTCGGGGTATGACAATAAATACTCGGGTGCTTGATTTACAAATCATGTTTAAAGCTTGTTTACAATATTTTAATAATTTAAACCTGAGTCATATCTACTTTGCAAGCATCTAACTTCATGAGTGACTTTAATTCCTTACTAACTGTGTTAACCTGATTCCTTGAAATGTGGGGAAAAATACGTCAGCGATATGCTGGTGAATCGTTGCCTCTAAAAACATTTATTAAATCTTTGATTGACAAGATAGTTTCCTTGTACAAACTCAGCAAAAACGTCACTTGTTTCTAGGATTTGTATCACATGTCATACACACACAATTACGGTTCTTCAATAACTGATGCCCATTGGAGAACTTGGCTATGACTGTTAGCCTGCAGCCACGTAGCCTTGAATGATAGGCTAAACCGATATATTTGGATCCATACACATGTGTACTCGGTTTGAGTTGCTTTTATTTTCTACCTTGTAATTTAGGGATCACGTAATCCCTTAAATCTTCATATGATAGAGCTCACGTAATCTCATATAAATATTTGACTGACTTGTTAAGATAAACAACCCGTTTACCTTAATGACTGGTTGTAAAAGGTTTGAACGTATTCACCTTTTGACGAGTTGCTCAATTAACAACTTCTCTGTATTTGGTGAACGATTGCCTCGGACCTATAGTTCGAGAATAGTAGTATAATAATTTATCTATATTAGATGATTTAGCTTCAGACCTTTAGGCTGGTTAAATAGCTTTAAACCTTGATTGAATATTTTATTATTAAAATATTACTTTAGACCTTTAGTCTATAAATTCTACTTTTAATATTGATGTTTCTTCTCGTAGAATAAATCATCTAAATTCTACGTTTCTTCCTTTAGAAGAAATCGTGTTTATAAAACTTTTATGTTTCCTCCTTTAGAAGAAATATTATTTATTCATAATGATTATTTTGTTTACTTAAAGCCTTTTGGTTTGTATGTCGTATGGTGTAGCGTACTTTGGCCTATTAGGTTCGAACACTCTCATCAAGCTCACCAGGAAAGTAAACAGGTTCCACGGTTGATTGAGATTTATACGAATTACTTTCCTTATACAAGATACTCGGCTACTGGTGTTGTTACCCTGCCAGTTACTACATGCACGTCATGTTTTTCTAATTAATTATTCGTAATTATCTTTTATATATAAAAAAATTAACGTTTCTTCCTTTAGAAGAACGTCAATTGACAATAACCTTTGTATGCAAAACCTTATGTTTCTTAATAATAAAGAAACGTCTATTTTTGTAATCCTTTATATGTAAAGAGCTTAAATATATCTATTAACTTTCCAAGGTTTAGGCTATACCCTCGACTAGGATCTAAGCTATGATTGAAATATCTTAAACATAACTCTTGCATTAAAATGGGTATAATGCTTAAGGACGAACGAGCAGTACTTTGACTATACGTAGGGTATCGGGTTATGGAACGTCGAACTCTATAGTGGCATCGGGACTCCAACTCAGTGGCACGAACTTTGAGAAAGTGAAAGTGGTTTGGTGTTTTGGATGCCACGATCCCATGTTCACTATTTATAGTCATCAATGGTTGGAGCGTCAATCACCACCATGTGACATGTGTCTTTCTTGTGATGTGTCACTTTATTTGGTGTTGGCATGTGTTACTACATGGTGACATGTGTCATTCCATGGTGATATGTGTCATCTCATAGTGATGAATCATTTGACACGTGTCGCTTTCATATATCTTTAACTACATGCCTGACTGCTCTCTTAACTTTTTAAATTGACAAAATTGGTATTGATATTTTTTAGATGTTACAACACCCTTCTAACACCCCCCTCCCCCCCCCCCCCAAAAAAAAAAAAACTTACAAAAATAACAGTCTATGTTCAACTTTTCACCTCTAGTTGTTCCTCCAATGATATAATTTCATCGGAATCATCATCAGCGTCGTCATCATCATACAAAACATATGCCCCAAAATTAGGTGCTCGAAAAACCGGGTTCTTCGGAAACCCATATTGTAAACATTTGGTTTTTTTCATTTAACCAAGGCTTCCACTTTGATTCTCCTCCCACAATTCACTAAGATACAACAACTCCTACTTTTATCAACAGACTGTCATGATGATTATGACGGTGAAAATACTATCCCAAAAGCTTCACCCAACTTGTCAAAAGTTGGTCCATCCTAAATTTTCAATGGGAAATCCCATTATTTTAAAGGAAAATCCCGAAAATAGTCATATTTGACCAAGGTTTTCCAGTTCTAGCACAAGATCAAAACAAATTCTCAAATTAGTCATATTTTTCCGTCAGATCCAACCAAAACACTAAATGATCCGACTGAATTTTTAACCAGTCACGACGCACATTGCCAGATGTTCCGTCGGATCCGACACTTTAAGGTTTTGGCCGACCGATTAGCCGGACGAACCGTCGGAGGAAAAGATAGTCGGATCCGATTATTAAGTTCATGCTTCCGTCGGATCCGACTGTTTAATTTGTCCGACGAACCCTATATTTTTCAAGTTGTGGGTTTTTTTATTTTGAGTTTTAGAGTGAAATTGAACGATATGGTTGTGATCTCCTCGAAAAAAGCGATTTACACTATTGATTTGCTTGATTTTGTGAAGAAATAAGAAAGATGGAGATGAAGGTTGGTTATGGAGGTTTAGGGTTTGAGAGGTAGAAGATGAAGAATTTAATCGGGCACACTACAATTCAGTTGGATCAACGGAATTTTAAGAAATTCGGTCGGATACATTAAAACGTTGACACGTGGCACGATTTTAAATGTCCAAAAATTCAGTTAGATCGGAAATGGTTTTAGTCGGATCTGACGGAATTTTTTGGCTAGTTTGAGTATTTTGTTTGATCTTGGCTATTTTGTGGAAAACGATGGTAAAAAATGGCCATGTTCCCTTATTTTAATCCATGCAATCCTTTAAAATGCTAAGGACTGTCCATTCCATGTCTGCAACGATTTAAACCAATTGGACCACATTTTTTTGCCAATTGTTATCAAAGACTTTCATGTTTCATGGCCTACAACCACATATATCGCATGGCCTTGTTGAACACGATCAATAACTTTTAATGCTTGTAAGTTGTCCCTTCCGTTAAATTTAATATTGTTGCTATATTTAAAGCAATATACTTTGACTTATTATTGAGATTTAGCATGGATATCTATTCATGACTTATTACTGCTCACAATAATACAATAATGAACCACTAGTGTTTAGCATCGGATGCAATCACACAATAAAAGTTGTGGGAGGTAACGTTCTTGCCAGAGCTAGTCAGTAGCTAACCAGTTAACATATTTTAGTCACGGCTCATATGATAGATCGATATAACAAGTTATGATTGCAAACCCCATGATACTATTGCACGAGTGACAAATAAAAATCTAGAGTCCTATTTCATAACTCTCCTGAAGAGGTAGGTCCCAGCAGAGCCCAGTTGGACCCGCAAGACTCACCTTTAAGAGGGACGTCTGCGCAGAAACCAACTGGGTCCGCAGGACCCACCATGCTCAGAGACGTGACGTCCTTACGCGCAGTACGCAAGCTGTTCCCGCAGGAAAAGCCTCCCAATGGTGAAGTACTCTGCCTGTTCCCGCAGCTGCGGATACAAGCCATCAGGGAAGGCTACCTGCGCGGCAAAGCTACACGTACAAGGCACTTAACTCTTAAATAATTCAGTAGTCACCTGAAGGAATGAGCAAGCCGGGAACACTCCCGCGCAAAGCCGGGAGAACTCCCGCCCAAATGAGCCAGTCCGTATGATACTGGAGAATCTTTTGTACTGTACCTGACGAGGTATGGACAAAAGATCTGACCAAGGATACGACAGCTCACTGACAACAGTATGACGAGCAGCACACTCTTGTACTGTATGTCACTATTAGCCGCTGCCTACTCACCAACCTGTCGGAGGACGTGCATGGCATGGCCTGCAGTTGGTGGAACAGGAACAGTACACAGCTGGCCTGGTCACTATCAGCCGCTGCCTATCCACCAACCACCAGCATGGCATGTGCGTAGCCCACAGTTGGCAGAACAGGAACACTATTCAGCCGGCTGTACCTGCTTGGAAACCTACCTTCAGCTATAAATACTCCAACACCTTGGAATGGTATCATCTTATCTCATATCTCATATCTTGATATATTACCTGATATCTGCTCTAGTCATTCTCTTAATATACACTTATATTCAAGAGCAATCTAGTCTGATTCTCACGCCGGAGGGTGGTCACAAGGAGGTACCCCCCCCCTTCTCAGTGACGAGCTCACGGTGTCTGTTTTGCAGGTTATCCGAAGAACCATCTTTGCCGGATCCAACCCCTCGTGGGAAACATCTATTTAACCCCCAGATTATCCGTAATCTGCCCGGGGTCGATTAGTGTTTCTTCATTGGCGTCATCCGTGCATAAAAGCTAGAACTTAATTCTTTTTCAGTTTTCTCAAAACTTCTGGAAAGATGGTTAAAGGTACTCCGGTCCCAAAACCAACGAGTGACCAAAAGGCCCCGGTAACCACAACCCCAGCTACTGGGGGGAATACCGGCAATTACACAGTTTTTACGAACACTACCCCGGTTACCCAAACCGGGGCAAGTGCAGTAAATTTTACGAACACTACCCCAGTTACCCGAGCTGGGGCAAGTGCAGTAAATAATCTCTCACTAGGATTCACCGATACCTAGTTAGAGAGACAACGAACGAGGCTCCCCCGCCAAACACTCGATGAAGTTAAAGCGTGGGCGGAAGCACGTCAAAAAGAATTCCAAGCTGAGTTGGATGAACGCTTACGTTCAATCCAACAGGCTGATGAATTCGGAGAGTACTTGGACGATGATTCGGAGGAATCCGATAGTGACGCAAACCCTCGTTACAGGGCGAAAGGGAAGCGTAAGGAAACGAACTCCCAACCGAGAAGGCATTTTGGAGAAACCTTCAAACCAAAAAACGCGGGTGGAAACCCACGTGACTTCTCCAAAACATTTAGACCAACTGCTGCAAAGGCGGGAACGTCCAAATTTGCAAGGGACATTGCGGAAGCAATCGCCCCGAAAAGTGCCAAACAGATGTCCAACATCGGCACTTACGATGGTATATCTGATCCAGACGATCATTTGAACAGGTTCATAGCGGGGGCAACCGTCAGTAGTTGGACGGAACCTACGTGGTGTTACATGTTCCAAATGACGCTTGTTGGGGCAGCTAGAGCGTGGTTCGATCGTCTACCGGTCCACCACATCTACGATTGGGCAGACTTCCAGCAGAAGTTTAGCCAACACTTCAGCCAACAAAGAAAGTATACCGAAGAGCAATGGACAATTCTCAATTGCATTCGAGAGGAAGATGAATCTTTGCCAGACTTCATCCCTCGCTTCAACTCAAAGAAGCTAAGTCGGGGTAGTATTAGCGAAGATCTTGTTCGGGCTGCTTTCATCCAGAGCGCGAATGACCCAGAGCTCATCCGCACCTTAACGGGTAAAGATGGCATGCCATCCACATGGGATGCCATCATGACAGCAGCTAAACGCTTTGCGAAAACGGAGAAGCAATTGGGTAGTGATCTCCCCCAGAGCACAAACCTCTACACCCAGAAAACAAGATAAGACAACGTCCTTACCGCCCGACTAAACAAAAAGCGGAAGCTAGGCATTTGGCAGTCAAGGGTAAACTTTGACACCTCATCTGGCTTGCAACATCGGTTAGGCGGAAGGGATAACGTACAGTCGAACCAGAACTCCAGATGGACGCCACTCACTAAAAGCGTCACCGAGATATTCGCCACTGAGAAGCTCCCATGGCCAAAGGCTCCAATAATCCGACATCGTCACAATGCTGATCGGAGCAAATACTGTGACTTTCACAGGACAAAAGGCCACAACACTGAAGAATGCACAGACTTGAAGGACATCGTCGAAGCATTTGTCAGAGATGGGACGCTCGCGCACCTCGTGGCGTAACGAACGCTGAGCAGGCTGATGCGTGTAGAACCCCAGTTGGGGAAAACACGAATAAAATTGCAGCTTCAATGTTGGAGACTACATACTGCGTAAACAACGAGATTCCGAACCAAGTGCATATTGGCTCGAAAGGCTCGATGACACTCCCAAGAACATGGAAGGGAGCTCAATTACACAATCTGCATGTAGATCAATTCCAAACTTGTAAAAGAAAAGGCCCAGAGCCACTTCTAATGAAAATGATTCTCCTTATCACATTGACGCTGATGGTCTTACATTTATACTTATGAATTTTCCACACTGATACGCCGGTCTTCACCGCATACATAAGTGGGGAAAGAAGTCGTTGCGTGTGGAAGGCGGCAAAACCCGCATAAACACAAAAAACGGCAAACCTTCACGCAGGTCAGTCATAGGTAAAGTTCAGTCATCCCACTAAATGAAAGTGCCGGTCTTAGCCACACAAATCATGATAGAGGAAACCGAACTAACCTATTGACAACCGCGCGTCGAACGGTTAACTTATAAAACACTTAGAAAATTTCTAACGAAAAGGTGAGGAAAACCTCCACGCAGGTCAGATATAGGTGAAGTTTAGCCATCCTACTAAGTGCAAGTGACGGTTTTACCCGCACAATCACGAAGGAGGAAGCAAAACTCTAACCTATTATCTACCACGTTCAAAGGTTAACTTATTCAGAACACTTGGAAAGTTGCTAATTTAAACTAAAGTATGCATGAGCAAGTCATATAACGTTTATAAAGCAAGTCATCTACTGTAAGTAGCGGTCCTACCCGCACAAAGATTTGTATTCCATAATAATTCAAAGTATTACAAGAATGGCCGGGTGACTACCCGCCTACATGAATATAAATCTATACAATGTAAACCTATCCTAACAGTGGGAAGGGATCTTAAGGTTCAAGCTTCAGGACCACTCCCTCCAAACCCACTTGTACCCGCACCATCAGTTGGCTGTGGCGGTTCAAGGAAGGTCTTTAGAATGGCTAGCCCATCATCATCAGCAGCAACTTCGTTTACCTTCTCCACCACCGGATGCGGGAAGGCGGCATACTGGTTCACTGCTTGGTCATATATAGCTTCAGTATCCACATCATATAAAGGGAAGTTGGAAAGCGGGATGCTTTTCTCAACGAACCCTAGACCAAGCAGGAAGCCGGCCTTTTCCCCATCCTCATGAGAAGCGTTGAGGGCTGCGCTCATGGCATCGTCGTATGATGTGTCCGTGAAGACTCGATGCACAACCTACAAGAAAAAATACAAGTATCAAAACCTTTTCTATTTACAAAGAAAAGCGTAAAGATATTATGAAATTACGCATACCTGAGACAACGCTTCTCGAAGAAGCCATTCCTTGGCAACCAGAGCCTCCTGGAGGGCGGCTTGAGCTTGGTTACGGGCGCGTTCGGCTTCACTTTTGTTAAGGTTGGCGAGCAACACTTCCTTAGCAGCAGCCTCTTCAACGCCCTTTAGCTTCCGCTCAGTGTGGTCAAGCACGCCCCTCTGGTCCAAGATCTCTTGGAGCTTCTTGGCGTCTTCCATAGCCAAGGCATCATGAGCCTGCTGGAGCCTCCCTAGCTTGGCTTTAAGCTCCTCATTCTCAATACGTAGAGGCTCAGCAACAGCTTCAGCCTTGGTGGCCCTCTAAGTTGCGTTCCGTGTAGTTTCCTTAGCCAGCCGAAGCTGTTCATTAACAGCTTGGGCAGCCTTGGAACGGGCCTCGAGACGGGCCTGAACTTCAACTTCAAGGGCCTGGAAGGCCTTCTTCTTTTCCGCAGCCACTGCGGCAAGCCTCTTGTTCTCCTCCCGGATGGCCCGCGCCTGAGCCACTTCCAGGCTACGCGCCGTCTTTAACTTGTCGTTTTCACGACAAAGTAACTCGACGCGCGGCTGCATCCGGGCAAGGAGAATCCGCAATTCATTCAACAGCCTACCCTCCTGGTAGCTGGACATGGCTTCCCCCAGCGCACCGGCGGGGGCGGCATGGCGCGCCCATTCGACGCATTCTACAGGCGTCCGAAGGGTTGTTCCTCGGCGGATGTTCCATCGTGGAACATACACTTCATTGGAATCCGACACTGCAAAAGCAAAAAGCAGTTAGGAAAAGATGATAAAATATATATATATATTTATATATATATAAAATAAAGGCCAAAATAACCCTACGCACCTGTAGGGTCGACGACAGGCCTGTAGCCGCCAAACCCATCACCCGAACCTAACGGATATCCATCCAAGAGGTCAGGCAGATGGGAAGGAGGCAGAGATTGGCTTGACGCCCCAACCCCGGACATACCTGAAGGACCGGCCGTAGTCGCCGGCGCCGGAGGAGGCATAGCGGAGGCTGCCTTGGTAGAAACCAGCGGAGGTGAACTCACCGAAGGTGAACTCACAACCGCGGCCGCGGCTGTGGAAGAATCCACAGTAACATTCACCGCCGGCTCAGTGAAGGAATCAGTAAATATGGCACTGACAGCCGGCGGAGATGTCATCACAGTTGGAACAGTTGGCTCAACCGGGTGAGCAACTTAACCAACAACTGAAGCAGGCGCAGACGCCTGGGTCATCGCCTCAGGTAGGTTGACCAAACCTACCGCCATGGGTCCGGAGGTGCTCCTCCCCGCTCCACCCTGGAATGCGGTAGCATCCACGCCTGCACAAAGAAGATATAAGTATAATGGTGGAAAGCTATGCAGTTAAAGTAAAGGAAGATTATACTTACGGGTTTTCTTGAGCCTAAAGGTTCTGACAGGCGGGGACGAACCCGATGGAGCAGGCCTCTTCACGCCGCTCACCGTCGTCACACTGGGCTGCCCGGAGGTGACAGCCGTCTCAACCTCCAGAACAGTGGTTTCACTACCACCAGGGTTCCCCGCCGCCTCCTCGCTCTGGGTTTCCGAGTCAGACCGGACAACCGGATCGGCGGTGGAGGCAACCTTCGCCTTGCCCTTCGCGCCAGTGGCCTTCTTTTTCCGCACCAACGGAGGACCATCTGCGGATTCCTCATCAGAAGGATGACAAGATTAGAGGAATTCCAGCAGAGGTTTCAGCATTGAGAGGTCGAGGGTTGAATAACTCCTTACCTGGTCGCGTGGCGCTCAGAATGGGGTGGCCTGGCGGGTAGACCTCCACAAACCGATCCCTCATTTGCTCCAAGATGGGCAACTCGTTCTCATCGAGAGCACGAGTACCCATCCGAGCGGGACCATCAGCCTCCCGCGGATGCAGGAGCGACTGCAAGTCGTTCCCCTCTGAAATTAAAAAAAAAAAAAAAAAACAGTTAGAAGAAAAACCTATATCAACAAAGAAGACAGAGCATACCGTAAGGGACAGAGTTCAAACCGTATTCGAGGACGATGGGAATCTGTGACGCCTCCTTCCACACCCGGCTCATCCCGAGCATCACCATCCCGGACTCCGCAAAGCGGTACACCGGAGTCTGGATCCGGGAGATCTTGGCGAACCACTCCGCCTCCTGGTGGTTGAGGGCGTGAAGGGCGGGGAGTGCTCTCCCGTTCTTGCTAGAGCTAGTCAGTAGCTAACCAGTTAACATATTTTAGTCACGGCTCATATGATAGATCGATATAACAAGTTATGATTGCAAACCCCATGATACTATTGCACGAGTGACAAATAAAAATCTAGAGTCCTATTTCATAACTCTCCCGATTCATCTATTGTAACTCGTAAGAAATTACCAAAAATATCAGCTTTATATTACCAAAAATAATACGAATTTAGTCCAAAAAGTTTAATTTATTGCATATGGCCCTTCACGTTTCCTAATTCTTGCCAGAGTAAAGTGTCATTTTTGTCTTTGTGGTTTGGCAAATAATACGAATTTAGTCCAAAAAGTTTAATTTTTGTATATGGACCATTCACGTTTCCTAATTCTTGTCAATTACATCCAAATCACTAACCCTGTTAAATTTAACCGTTAAGTCATGGGTAGACATGTCTTTTCACTCTTTATTTATTATAATATTTATTTCAGTGAAATGCAGTTTTCGTCCCTGTAGTTTGTCCGATATGCGGTTTTAGTCCAATAATTTCAAGTTTGCAATTTTCGTCCTTATCAAATGCGTGATTTTCGTCATTGTAGTTTCATTTCACTTGCAATTAAACCCGAATTTATTAATCCCGTAAAGTCTGGTCGTTAACCAATTTGCGTGCCCCTCACGTGATGACCAATTTTGTTGTTTTTTCCTAAAATAAACCTCAGCCCTAATTCGCAAGCCCCCTCACGTGACGGGCTAGAGTGTATTTGAGAAAAAAGAAAAAAAAAAGGACAAAACTGCCTCTCACGTGAAGGGTACACCGATGTGTTTAACTACCTGACTTAACAAGATTAGTGAATTCGGGTTTAATTGCAAGTGAAATGAAACCATAAAGACGAAAAATACAAATTTGAAACTACTGATTTAAAACCGCATATTTGGACAAATCACAAGGACTAAAACCGCAGTTAAGTGAAATAAGTATTATAATAGAAAGAGTGAAAAGACATGTCTACCCTTGACTTAACACTTAACGATAAAATTTAACATGGTTAGTTGTTTGGATGTAATTGGCAAAAATTGAAAAACGTGAAGGGTCCATATGCAAAAAACAAACTTTTTGAACTAAATTCGCATTATTTGTCAAACCATAAAGATGAATATGACAGTTTACTCTATATAATATGACGTTGACATGATGTAATAAATGATTTAATATGCAACATTTATTGGAAGTTGTTTATTCATTAAATATCATCATTCATCACTGGTCATAGTTCCATCACTAGTCGTTTAAATTTAATTATATTTTAGAACAAAAGTTACACCTCAAGAATTCATGACCCCATTTTGACCTCTCAAAAGATTATCTGCAGGTGACTCGATCTAAAAATTAAGAGAACGAAATCGATCATTGCTACCAAGATGATCATAGTCACGAAGATTGACCCGCTTAAGGAAAAATAACATGCTTGGTTGTAAGACCATCAGTAGTGGGGTTAAGTTATGACGTTTTGAGCCGAAAACGCCGAGGGCACCCCCCCCCCCCCGGGGGGCGTTTGGCTAGGCATTTTGGGCAAGGCGTTTTGTAGAAAACGCTAGTGTGGCACAAGTTTTGAGGGTTTTGTGAGAGAGAGGGAGAGGAGAGATAGGCGTTTTGGGGTATTTTTCGCACTACACTCACTTTTTACAAAATGCTTAAAAGCTGACTAGACGTCACATGATGTAAAATGCCCGGATGCGCCTAGTTATGACCACGCATGGTTGTGATTATGCACAATAGGTTACAATTTATGAGTTTATCATCCATAACAGTCATATAGTAAACTATGTTGGTAATATACTTTTATTCTAGTAGTTATGAAATACAATGATATTCTTGATAAAAACATGAAAGCTCAAATCTACATTTACAAAAGATATAAAGGATCATATTCCAAGTAAATAGTGGTGTGGTTTAACATGTAGTGCAGATACAGGAATTAATGGCATGATGCCAGCCAAGCCATTGACAAGAATCCGTCCCCACATGTTTTCTTATTTTTTTAATAAATAATAATTGCATTTTGTTTTGTCACCGTTTTCTTTATAAATATATATGTAAATAAGTTATTTTAAAAATATTAAACACTCCATGGCCCATGGTCATAACTCATAAGTCATGACATGTGGTTTTACTTGCCCTTACATCACCTCACATGCTTCTTTCTGAATTATTTTTGTTATTTTTCTTTTCAAGACAAATTACCTATCATATCATGTCTAATATTATTATTTTCTAAAAGTTCAATCAATTAATAAAAACAACATGATATAATAATTCAAATGATTGATTTAGCATATAAAATTTGGGGCTTTGATCTAAAAGATTCTGGTTTTGGATTTTTATATGTATTCCTTTTTTTCCAGTCTTAAAAATCTATACTTTGTAAAATGTTGCAAGATTTTGGTTGATAACTAGTTTTTTCTAGATTTAATTGGTGGAAGAATATGTTGTAAGATGTGACCCTACATCCTTCGACACATTTTGACAAATATTCTGTATTAAAACTAACATTGGAGTGTTTCTAAAAAGACATAGGCCTACACTACTAGAATATATCTTCAAAACCATATGTTATGCGTTCACTATGTTTTGCTATGTTGTGTGCTTGTGCACACATAAGTGCCTAATTTATGTTAGTAAACTTCTCAAGTTAATTTGAGCATTTAATTGTTGTTAATTAATGATAACTTACATGTTAAATAGTGACATTCTTTTGTTGATCTTGTTATGTGAGATTTGTTATTATGTTTGAACTATTGATATTCGTTTCTAGAATTCAAGTGTTTTACGTGATTTTGTTGCATAACTATTACTCGCATCATTATGTTTTCATTTAAAACACTATCATTGTCAACGAATAATTCCTATTAGTAGGATTTTGAGCCGTTTCCTTGTAACATATACATTTGATGTATTATTTCTATTCGTCAAATATTTGTATACATATTAGCAAACCAAGTGTCTAGTAGTGATGCCAATTTCTTACAAGACACATAAATAATTAGGTGTCAAGTAGTCATATCTAACTCGTTTAATAAACAGGTCGTGCTTGGGTTAGCTATTTAATTGATTAAACATGTCGTTTTCGTGTTGAAAACTTGAAATGCTTAACTCGTTTGGTTAAACATGTTGTTAACCAGCCTAACCCGCTTTACCACCCGCGTACCAATTAATAAGTCCACAACTTGATGACTAGTCAATCAGTTTGACATACATAAACAAATGAGTTAAGCAAGTTCTTTTTTCTTTTTCTTTTTTTGGTTACGCAATGTAAGTGTGGATATGATCGGGTTAGCCTTATGTGGCACAAATAAAAATATATGTCATGATTAGGTTGATCAATTTAACCTGACAACCTAAAAAACTTGTTACTCAAGTCTCAGATCGATAATCAAACACGAATTAAACGAATAACTCTCGTTTATATTAATCAGAAAATATAACTCAAAAAACTGATTACAAACTCTTAAACCCTAACTCGTTTTGACTCTTGATGAACCCTAACTCGGTTACACCAACTTCACATGTCTAATGTCTAACCATAACTCGGTTTATATAGACTAACCTAACTTGTTAGCCAAGAAATTACCAAATATAATATAACCCTAATTCTTGGGTTGGGCCTTACACTCGG
Organism: Bidens hawaiensis; assembly: GCF_021521415.1. NCBI lineage: Eukaryota > Viridiplantae > Streptophyta > Magnoliopsida > Asterales > Asteraceae > Bidens > Bidens hawaiensis. The sequence continues at coordinate 103,184 of NW_027492241.1, read as the reverse complement.
GCCAACAACAATTGAGCCAACAATCACCCCCGCAATTGTTGTACCCGAGCCACCCGACTCACCCCCTAATTTCCTACTCGAAATTGACGGGTCTTCAACTTCACGGTTGTCATCATTCTCTTGATTCTCCTGAGGCTTTTCATGATCTCTTGCAATGTTCTTTCGGCTCCACTTGGCTAGAAGACACACTTGCTTCGTTTGATCATTACACGTCTTCCTTTGGGTTTGAATCTCTTTCTTGACCGCGCTTTTAACTTCCAAAACACTCTTCTTTGGACTTTTAATTTTGGAACTTGGATCTTTGATTGGAATATGGCTCGTAACCGGCTTGTCTTCTTTCAGTCCAATTCTTTGAAGATCCCTACCTGCAAAATTCTTCATTCCAATGATACCTCGTTTACCGGGACTTGTTATCTTGAGGCTAATCTTGTACAATCGATTCTTGGTCCTTCTCAACTTCATCAAAAGCATACCTGTATCATCTTTAATGGTTAGCAAATCATGTTTCATGTGAATCTCGCATCCACCTTCCGTTGCTTGAGATATTGTACTGTAGGCTCGTGATGTAGTAGACATCAGTCAACAAACGTTGCTCCAAACTATTTTTCCTTCAACTAAGACCGACCCTTTTCCCCGAATATCAATACAAGATTCATTTACAAACTTCACCGTTCCCGTGACTTTTTCATTCAACTTATAAAAATACGCTTTATTACCCGTCATGTGATTCGATGCTCCGTTGTCAAGATACCAAACATCTTTCTCCATGGTTCAATTTCGAAACGCCTTTGAATCACACCGTCTTCATTCAGAAAAACCGTTTTCTGATCACCTTTAATCATAAATAAACTTGGATCAAAATCATCAATTTTGTTCAAATTAGACTCTTCATTTTTCTTCATACGTTCCGGACATGTAGACGCAAAGTGACCGAACTCATCACAACGGTAACACTGAACCTGTGACATATCCTTCATTCTCCATTGACGATCATTCGTTTTTCTTTGACCCGTATACATTGACCCACGATGTTGGCCATCTCGGTTTTCACAACCATCTTGATCCTCATCCTCTCGGTCTTGACCTCCGGTTTCCCGGCCTTTTCCACGTCCCTGTGAACTCGGCCAACCCTTACCTCGGCTATCGGACTGATCATACGACTTTCCTTTGTAATTACTTTCCGATCGATTGAAAAGTAACTGACCTTATGAATTTGAAGTGCGTTCTCTCCCTCGTAGACGTTCCTCAAACGCCTTAAGTCTTCCAACAATATCTTCAAACATCTTACTATCAAGATTAACACTTTGCTCGATTGAGGCTACCAGTTAAAAGTACTTATCTGGAACTGCATCTAGTAACTTCTTCACCAAGACATCTTGCTCGAACACGTGACCTAAACTAGTTGCCTTTGAAACCATACCTGTTAATTTTCCTGCAAACTCGTCAACAGTCTCGTTTTCCGCCATCTTGAGTTGCTCAAATTCACTTTTCAGCGTTAGCAGTCGAGCCTTTTGAACTCGCTCAGCCCCAACATACCGTGCTTTTAAAGCCATCCATATTTCTTGGGCATTCTTGTATTGAGAAATCTGAAGAAGAATATCACCTTCTATTACTTGAAACAAAAACGCTCTTGCCGTTTTATTCTTCTTCGCATCAATAACCGCACCCTCATTCGATTGAACAACTTCCCATAACTCTTGATCATTTAAGATCGCTTCCACCACAATCGCCCATGTGAAGTAATTAGTTCCATTCAACTTTGGAACCTGTAACGATATCGCCCCACTCACTTTGGGTTGGATTATTGGCTCTTCTTTGTCACCTGTCATTGACGTTATTGAACACCCTTGCTCCACTACGTTGGAACAAATACGAACAACTCAGTCCCGAAAACTTTTCAGAACCGAACCTGCTTACTCGCAACAAATAAATCAACCCTTGATTCAAACCTAACTCGTTTAATCCAATAAAATACGAACTCTGAATTGAATCGACTTGTTCTACCCAAATAAAAACTTCACAATAATGGTCAAACCAGTCTTGTTTAACCAATAGAAATTAAACCAAATTGCTTGTTTCTTTTCCTTTAAAGTTCTCGTCGCCAAACAAAAAAAACTTCTGATGACTTTTCTTTTTGTTTTTTAACCACACAATCAATCAGAGTATAACTCCCTTTTTTTTTCTTGTAATCAATCATCAAACTTGGATCAGAAGATAAAAAACTTATGAATGAATTAGAAACTTCCAATAGCTTCTTTTGTTTTTTCGTACCCGTGTAGAGGTCCAATTCAACAAATAATCTTATGTTGGCTTTACTTTGCTTTGCACCAATACAGAAACTTGATCGGAAACCACCGATTCCGATTGCTGCCGCTTGTTGTCTCTGTAACAGCAAATCAATCACGATCACGCGGTTGATTGATAAACACCAAAAAGTTATTCTGGTTTCTCCACAACTTCGGAACGATTAAAAAACTTCGGATCGCGACTTCAATCTCCGGCTTCAATCAACAACAGTTTTTTTCTTCACGGAACTGTCAAAACGAATTTTTGATTGTCGATCTCCTCCTTGATTATCGATTTCTTGAACTTGGCTCTGATACCAATTCAAGTCTCAGGTCGATAATCAAACACGAATTAAACGAATAACTCTCGTTTATATTAATCAGAAAATATAACTCCAAAAACTGATTACAAACTCATAAACCCTAACTCGGTTTGATGAACCCTAACTCGGTTACACCAACTTCACATGTCTAATGTCTAACCATAACTCGGTTTATATAGACTAACCTAACTTGTTAGTCAATACATTACCAAATATAATATAATATAACCCTAATTCTTGGGTTGGGTTTTACACTCGAACCAAACAACAACTGAGCCAAAAATTGAAACATGATTGACCTCTAGACTGTCAATTAGGTAGAAGTAAAATAATTATAGTTACCGTTTAGATAAAAATATCTCATTTAACCTGGCGTGAAACCAAATAAGCTGCAATTAAATAATTTTGGAGTATTTTAAACCGTTATTTCATAATTTAAAGAATTATTGCTTTATAGACAATGACAATGACAATTTCTTTTATTTTTTTATTTTATAATAATTGGCTTTAAGATATGTAATCAACATAAATGGTAGGATTCCCATTGATGCACCGACACAAACAGGGGCGGACCCACATAGGTCTGATCGGGGTCCCGGGACACCGATGTTTTTTAAAAATTACTTAGAAACGATATATTAAATTTTGTAAGGACCCCATAAAAATTAATACTTGGAATGCATACTATTAAGATTGAACTGGTACAGTGGAAAGTCCCTTGTTTTACTTGTGAGAGGTTGTAGGTTCAAGCCCCATCATGGGCATATTAAACGGACAAAGAGAGGAGGGCATCACATGGGCATATTAAACGGCTATGGTATAGGCAGCAGAAGGAAAGGCGCTACTGCAATAGTTTTGAAGGGGCAGAGAAGGGGGGGTGAGTAGGGACGTGGCAGGTGGTGACTGGTGACAGTGTGGCTTCGATATGGTGGTGGCACCATGGTTAGTGCCCACTACACTCGGCCGCCGATCAAATCAGCAAACCATGTACGGTTTTCAGCAGACTAGTTAAATCACAGTCTAATCAAAAGTGAAAGTTTATAAACCAGTAATTTGTAAGCAAAGAAATATGAAAAACTATTTATTTTATAGCTATATGTTCAAGCTATAATCAATCATTTAATTGACATTATTATTGAATTGAAGATGCTAATATTAACTAATATGTTGTTATATATAAATATTTCACTTTTTAGTAGGAGAAAGTACATATTAAACACCAAAGTAGATTGGACAAAATTGTGGGTGGCTGTCCACCTTATGTTACATCACATATTGTTTGATTGCTTGTAGAAATAGTGACATTTGATAGTTGTGATGATTTAAAAATTCATTTAATATATAAACTAAATTAAAAAAAAACAGTAAGCATTAAATCAGTATAATCAATTTATAGAATAATGTTGCTTGTAGAAATAGTGACATTTATATATTATTCAATTTATACATATCTTGTTACCATGATAGTGTGTTGTACTAGCTATAACGTAATACACATTTAAAGCATAACATTATTTCAAATTCATTTATTAATTATTCGTAGGCTAACAGATTGAACCAATCTAACACGCCTAAACATGCATGAATTTTCACGCATGACATAAATCATACACGTCTAACTTGAATTTTAATTCAAACGGTAAAATTACAAGTGTATATAAAGTAATCATGTTTAAATTAAAGCATCCGCTTATTTATCTTTTGCATTCTAAATTTAGACAGAAATTTTAAAATATGTTTTAAGTCGCAGCATATTAATATATTAATTTTTGAGCTTATCAAAAGACAGATTGAACAGATTAACTCGTGAACTAGATTGTGTGTCCGGCCCGCTAATTAACCTGAACCCGTCTAAACTAAAATGGTAGAAAAACAAATAATAAGATAAAATTCTTCTTGAAGTAAAACTTTATTTAAAAATAATAATAAGATCTATAAAACTTAACTTAAAGCACATGGAGTGCACGTGACCCAACTATGTCTCAAGCTCTAACTCATGTATTATGTTTTCTGTTTACCAATACATAATTACATACATACAAGATATTATTATTATATTTACACGTATATGTACTTCCCGGTAAAACCCCACCGCCGCCACCCGCCGCCACTACCGCCGGCCACCACTCAAAATATCCTACAACCCTTTATTATTATTATTAAACCCACCCCACCGACGGTTTCAAAATACAAAATTACCATTTTACCCTCCAAAACCAACCGTACATGGTGGACCCCACTTCCTCCCATTTACAACTCATCAAAGCAAACCCAACCCTCATACAGATCCCCATCAAAGCGATCTGTGATATATGTATCATGTATGTGTTCCTTATGTATTAAGCCAGCCACTCTCTCTCCCTCTATAAAATTATAAAGTTTTGATTTTTATGTCATTTTAACCAAAACCCAACTCCCCAATTGATTATTATTATTAAATCTTTGTGGGTTTTTATTTTCTTGGCTTTTTAATTTATAAATTACGTGTATTTGCTGTTTACATTTCGTTTTCACTAGTATTTTAATTTGGGTCTGGTTTGGTTTAAGAATAAGAAAGTGAGGGAACACAGAACCAACACATAACACAAGTGTAGAGAGATAAAGCTTTCATCTTTCTTCTTGATTTCTTGATGGGGTTTTGCCACAAACTTATCTTGTGAAGTGTGTGTGTGTTTCTTGAGGTGAAATTAGTCTGTGAGACTCAATGGATACAAAAGGAAGGCTTATTGCAGGTTCACACAACCGGAATGAGTTTGTTCTTATCAATGCTGATGAAGTTGGAAGAGTAAGATATTATTATTATTATTATTAATTTAAATCTTTGATTTTCTGAATTGGGTTTTGAATCTTGCTTCAATTTATTGCCAATTATGCAAAATCTTGAATTTTTGAGCCTAAATTATTGATCTTTGGTTTGTGTAATCAATTAAAGCTTGTTTTTTTATATTTATTTCTGTCGGTGGGTTGAATAGTGTGCAAGAATTTACCCTTTTGGATAATAAATACTGTTCATAAGTTAGATTTGGGTTATATATAAAACAATTTAAATAGATTTAGTTTTACAGTGTAGTTGACTTTAGGTTTGACTTCTTGGTCTGAAATTTTGATATTGGTTTTTTTGACAGGTTACTTCTGTAAAAGAATTAAGTGGTCAGATTTGCCAGATTTGTGGTGATGAGATTGAGATAACAGTTGATGGTGAGCCATTTGTTGCTTGCAATGAATGTGCTTTCCCTATATGTAGACCTTGTTATGAATATGAAAGAAGAGAGGGTAATCAAGCTTGCCCTCAATGCAAAACTCGGTTTAAACGGATTAAAGGTAGCGATAAATTATGAATCTTGTGTTTGAAATTTTAGTTAAGTTTAAAGATTTTGTGAAAAATAATAAGTTGGATGATGATTAGGGAGTCCACGAGTTGACGGTGATGAAGACGAGGACGGATTTGATGATTTGGACCATGAATTTGATCTTGCAAATTCTCATGGTGTTTCCGAGGCGGTTCTTTCTTCCTGCCTTAATATCGGGCGGGGTGCGTCTAATGCTTCTGGATTTGCCACCCCTTCAGAGGTGGATGCCGCCGCTCTAAACCCCGAGATTCCGCTTCTTACTTATGATCAAGAGGTATAATAAAAGAACATTCTTCTTTTTGTGATTTTAATTATGTATAAATTAGTAGTAGTGATCATAAAATCTGTAACCGGATGCGTATACTCTATATTTAATGACTTTATTTTGAAAATTGTGAATATTGAATAAAATAACATCATAGGGTCGGTGGTCAAATCAAGATTGTGATATTTCTTGTGATTTCAAGTTGTGATGTGTAGTAGTAGAGTTAGAAAATATATGAAGGCGGTGCAAAAGATTTTGAATTTATGATGTTATATAAAAAAACTTGTCTTTATTTCGAAACCTGCGAACACCGAGTACAAAAACGTCATAGGGTCATATTGGTCAAATCAAGAGTTTTTAGTTTCCTTGTGATTTCAAGCTGTAAAGTTTAGTAGTAGAGTTAGAAAATATATGAAGGTGATGCAAACGTTTCCTAGTTATGATGTTGTGTTGAAAAGTTTAAGCACCTCTGCTAAGTACAAACCGTCACAGTCCATTGGTCAAAGTCAAGATTTGTGATTTATTTTGTTAGTTAATGTGATTATTTTGTTTATTATAGGATGATGGGATTTCAGCTGACAAGCATGCTTTAATCATCCCACCATTTATGAACCGTGCAAAGCGTGTTCATCCTATGCCATTTTCTGACACTGCTTCATCAATTTCTTGTAAGTATTTGGTTTTTGATCAAACATAAAGTTTCAATTTTTGTAGCGTTTTTGGATTATTTTCATATGTTTATTGCTGGTCTTCTATGTTTTAGTGCCACCTCGACCCATGGATCCTAAGAAAGATTTGGCGGTTTATGGATATGGAACAGTTGCGTGGAAAGATAGAATGGAAGAATGGAGAAAAAGGCAAAATGATAAACTACAAATGGTTAGGCATCAAGGTGATAGTGGCGGTGGCCAAAATGATGGAGATGTTGATGATCCCGATATGCCAAAGTATGTTCTTTTTTCCAATATTATTTGATCTTATTCAATGGTCGTTAATTTATTTCTCGAGCAACGGTAGTTGTTTCAAGAAAAAAAAGCAAATCTTTTAGAAGATAATGGCAAAAGAATTCGTCTTTAACAAATTACTTGATTTTATCGTATGATTTTGTAAAGTAATATATTGATTTTAATCATTCAAAAGAATATTTTAGGTTTTTTTTTTGGCGGTTAGACAGTTTTAAGTAAACTATGTGAATTAAATTTCTAGTAGGTGCAATTAAGTGTATGATTTTATTGTCATATGCGAATCGTATATTTAACAAGTTACTTGATTTTATTACTTTATCCAAGTAAGATATTGATTCTAGTCTCCAAGATTTAGAACAGTATTTTAGGTATTTCATTAACTTTTTAAGTAAACAAAGCGAGTCAAATGTTTTAGTAGGTGCAATAAAGTGTATTTGATTTTGTCTCACTTTTTGTAGGCACGCATACATACATGCATAATGTATGTATATGTATATATATTTATGCGTATGCATTAAAGGTATGGTTTTCTAGGAATTTATTATTTGTTATGTGTGTATAGGATGGATGAGGGAAGACAACCACTTTCAAGAAAGTTACCAATTCCTTCAAGCAAGATAAATCCATACCGAATGGTGATATTGATTCGTATGGCGATTCTTGGTCTATTTTTTCACTATAGAATCCTACACCCCGTTAATGATGCATACGCGTTATGGCTCATATCAGTCATTTGTGAGATATGGTTTGCAGTCTCGTGGATCTTTGATCAATTCCCGAAATGGTTCCCAATTGAGCGTGAAACCTATCTTGATCGATTGTCACTAAGGTATGTGGTCCCCACCCCTTTTAAGCCACTTACATTATTTGTAAACACGAGCAAAGGTGAAAATGGGTCAAAACTGACACGGTGAACAGCATTTGTGTCTATTCTATTATTTGCGAATTCTTCAAATAACACTTTCGACAATTTTCAACCCTTTTGCCCCGCTTCATTTTTCGTTCAGAGTTTTTAAATTTGACTCTTTAGAGAAAAATCAAGCCCGAATTGACTCGTTTAAACTATATTGGTTGAAACTTGTGAGCTATGAAAGGTAAAGGGTAAACTGCACTAAATACAGACAAGCTGTAAACTTTTTTTTAGCAAACTAGATTAGCGGTGTAATATAAGACAGCTTATTACCGGTAAACAAGTAAGCTCATTTCAACTGTTTTTACTTTTTTGTTGCTGATGTGTCATTGACATATGGCATGGCAGCCACTACATCAAATGTCGCATATGCAAAAAAAAAGTTATGTGACTAAAAGCTCAAAAAACATATTTTTAGACTTGAGAATTTTACCTTTTAATTAAAGTAATACACTAGAATAACAAACTTACATCTGATGCAACATTTGACAACTTTTTATATAATCTTCTTTTTAGGTATGAGAAAGAGGGGAAGCCATCCGAGTTGGCTCCGGTAGACGTTTTTGTGAGTACGGTGGATCCAATGAAAGAACCGCCACTAATTACTGCCAACACGGTGTTATCGATTCTGGCGGTGGATTATCCTGTGGACAAGGTGGCTTGCTATGTCTCTGATGATGGTGCCGCCATGCTTACATTTGAAGCTCTCTCAGAAACATCTGAATTTGCAAGAAAGTGGGTCCCGTTTTGCAAAAAGTTTAGCATTGAACCGCGTGCTCCTGAGTGGTATTTTGCTGAAAAAGTTGATTATCTTAAAGATAAAGTGCATCCAACATTTGTCCGGGAACGTCGTGCTATGAAGGTAAGAATATTATTTGACTTATTGGGTCAAACCTGTTGACTTTAGAACAATTGACCTGCAGTAATGACCTTTTTGTCCAAATTTAATCATTTCTTTTACAAGGTTAAAAGGTTGACCGTTTGAGCTTGTTTTTTCTTGCTTTGGTTAATGATTTGTACTAATGATAAACTGGTTGAAACACAGAGGGAATATGAAGAGTTTAAGGTAAGAATAAACGGGCTCGTTACAATGGCACAAAAGGTTCCGGAAGAGGGATGGACAATGCAAGATGGTACTCCATGGCCTGGAAATGATGTTAGGGATCATCCAGGAATGATCCAGGTAAGCATAATGTTTGAAGTATTAGGAATTGGATAAAAGAAGTAATAAATTAATATCTATGAACGTTCTTGTTTTATGAAAATAGGTTTTCCTTGGGAATAATGGTGTCCATGACATAGAAGGAAACGAGTTACCACGTCTTGTATATGTTTCTCGTGAAAAAAGGCCTGGATTTGACCACCACAAGAAAGCCGGTGCCATGAACGCTTTGGTATACACTTTTTTCTTAATACATACAAACTACTAAATCGCTTTATTTAAGAAACTAAATATTTATAATAATAAATGTTTTCTTGTAATATTATTTAACAAACAAATCATTTATCTTTGTTAGATTGGGAAACCTGTTTATATAATATGTTTTTTAAATAAAGCTTCTGAGTTCTGACCATTTGTTTTCTTGAAGATCCGAGTGTCGGCCGTCATTTCAAATGCACCTTATATGCTCAATGTCGATTGTGATCACTACATAAACAACAGCAAAGCATTAAGAGAAGCGATGTGTTTCATGATGGACCCCACATCAGGAAAGAAAATATGCTATGTTCAGTTTCCTCAAAGATTTGATGGTATTGATCGTCATGATAGATACTCGAATCGTAATGTTGTGTTCTTTGATGTACGTACCATCCCCTTTGACTTTTTCTAGTTAACCTTTATAGCTTATAGGATGTAACGTTCCTAATATCCGCTTTATGTTTAGATTAATATGAAAGGGCTAGATGGAATCCAAGGGCCAATATACGTTGGAACGGGGTGTGTGTTCAGGAGACAAGCATTGTACGGTTATGATGCCCCGACCAAGAAAAAACCGCCCGGGAAAACGTGTAATTGTTTGCCTAAATGGGTATTATGTTGTTGTTGCAAATCGAGAAAGAAGAAAGCCAAAGGAAAGTCAAAGGAGAAGGTACCAAAGAGCAAGGAGAGCAAAGACACCTCGATTCAGATATACGCGTTAGAGCGCGTTGAAGAAGGAATCGAAGGTAAGTAACGTATTTAAACGAGGCCCGATTTGAAATACTTTTATTTTGTTATTGTGGAATAATAAAAATAAATGATTTTTTATTTTATTTTATGTAGGAATAGATAGTGAAAAGTCATCGCTTATGCCTCAAATAAAGTTTGAGAAAAAATTTGGTCAATCTCCGGTGTTTATTGCTTCAACACTTTTGGAGGATGGTGGTGTTCCTCCAGGTGCCTCATCAGCATCACTATTGAAAGAAGCCATTCATGTTATAAGTTGTGGTTATGAAGATAAAACCGAATGGGGAAAAGAGGTATGTGAATACAATAATAAGTTTGAGGTGGAAAAATGGATGGGCCAGGATCGTTAGGTATTGGATCCAAACGGGTTTAAAAGTAGTGATATTTTATATGTGGTTGCCTCGAAACATTTTCTTATCCAAAAGTTTTGAAGTTTATATAAATAATCTATTTTTTGGCCCGTTAGTTTCTTGATTTTACTCATTTGCACCGTTAAGAGATAAAACATAACCTAGATCAACCCATTTTCAAAGTTTTTATGAATAATTAGTGTGTTATATTTTTACAATATTAATATATGTTTTTGAAAAAAGTGATTTAGGAGGCTATGTGCACTCAAGATACACTTTAGGTGGCTCCATTTTTTTACTAGTTATTTTTCTTGATTTTTCTCATCTGATCCGTTAAGAGATAAACGGGTCAAAATTGCCACCTCTAGAATTTAAATTTGGTAGGTCCCACAAAATGGAGTGTTATCAACTGTCTTAGTATTGCTTATTTTATTCAAGGCTATAACTAATATGTATTTGCAAAATAGGTTGGATGGATTTACGGTTCGGTTACTGAGGATATTTTAACGGGCTTCAAGATGCATTGCCATGGTTGGCGTTCCGTTTATTGCATTCCGAAACGGGCCGCATTCAAGGGTTCAGCTCCCATTAATCTTTCTGATCGTCTTCACCAAGTTCTTAGATGGGCTCTTGGGTCGGTTGAAATATTGTTGAGCCGACATTGTCCAATATGGTACGGGTATGGGTGTGGTTTGAAACCATTAGAAAGGTTTTCATATATAAACTCGGTTGTTTATCCATTGACATCCGTCCCATTGCTTGCTTATTGTACTCTTCCGGCTGTTTGTCTACTTACCGGCAAGTTTATTGTTCCCGAGGTAAGAAGTTTGCTTTTTTTTTTGTTCAATCTTTTGTAATGTGTTGGGTAACCTGTCAAAGACGGCTGGATTGAGTTGACCACTTGACCCGAAACACTTTTTGTTCAAAAATTATTTAATTCTAAATACATAATCAGTGTCAAAATCATTTAACAAAATAATATTATTTCAAATATACTATTTTTTAGCTCTTTGATCCGTCTCTAACGTGAACCCGAATAGACCAATAAATAAATGAATCAATCTTGTAACATAGTCGCGTATTAGTAAAAAAAAATAGAGTCTCATGGGATTATCAAATGTCATTTGCAGATAAGCAACTATGCCAGTATTCTTTTCATGCTCATGTTTTTATCCATCGCGGTTACAAGTATTCTAGAAATCCAATGGGGCCGTGTCGGTATCGACGACTTATGGAGAAACGAGCAGTTTTGGGTAATCGGTGGTGTTTCCGCTCATCTTTTTGCACTTTTCCAAGGTCTTCTAAAAGTCTTAGCCGGAGTCAACACAAACTTTACGGTCACATCAAAGGGTGGTGATGATGGTGATTTTGCAGAGCTTTATCTCTTCAAATGGACCACCCTTTTACTCCCACCGTTAACCCTTTTGATCATCAACATAATCGGCGTGATTGTCGGGATATCCGACGCGATTAGCAACGGGTACGAGTCGTGGGGCCCGCTTTTCGGTCGGTTGTTCTTCGCCATATGGGTGATTTTACATCTTTACCCTTTCCTTAAAGGTATGATGGGGAAACAAAACAGTGTTCCCACCATTCTCATTGTGTGGTCTATTTTGTTGGCTTCGATTTTCTCGCTCTTGTGGGTCCGGATCAACCCGTTTTTGGACCGGGGCGGGATCGTGCTAGAGGTTTGCGGGTTGGATTGTGATTGAAGATACGACGAGCGAAGAATAAACACGAAACAGAGGTGAAAACCGGATATTTGTCGGTGAATGTGTGTAGATAAAAAGGGTTGGTTTTTAAAAATCTTTTTCATTGATTCTTTTGAAATTTGGTAATTTTTGTGGGTTGTGAAGGATAGACTTTTTAAGAAAGATCTGTAATCCTAGGAAGAACATAAAGTTTAGTTATTGCGGTGTAATTTAATATTTTATTTTTATTTTATGAATTAGGACTTGTTCTTGAATCTATATTCTGTCTACATTCTAGCATTTTTATCAATCTACTGAAATGTTAAAAAGTAAACTACAATTTTTTGTTCATTCAGTATATCAAAAATTGCATCTCTTGCAGCTTGTCTTTATTATTGATAGTAATCATTCTTTATTTTATATTTAGTGTTTGTCATGATATTATCATCTTTTCCACTAATGTTAAAATTTTAATTATCTTTCTTTAAGATGACTCTTTTACTTTGAAGTTAAGATTTTAATTATCTTTTTTCGTAAGATAATATTACTATTTTACTTTATAGAACAAAACGTGTAAGCTTTGTCATTATTATTATTATTATTATTTGTTTCTTAATTTTTTTTCTTATATTTTTTGTTTATTTTTATGTTAGAACTTGTTTAGGATTTAATTAATCAATATGTTATAAATGTAGTTTACTAGTTTTAATAATAGATTTCTATATTGTATTTATTTATGTAATTCTTTTGGTAAATCTTAAATTTATATAAACGAAACATTTAAAAGCTCTCTGATTGTTTCTTACATTCTTTCAAGCCACCAGATTGTTTTATTTGTAAATGAATATTTCTCATGCATTTAACCCGAATTCACGGGTATGGGTCTCATCAAACCCAGATCACCTTAAACGGGTTATAACTTCTCATTATATTAAAAATTAATTTTATCAAATATTTGATATGAAAATCCTATAAAATAGGGATATACTAAAAATTAATATCCACTTTTTTTAAGAAAAAAATATTATTTATTTTATGAAACAATTTTATGTATAAACAAATATAAACGGGTCATGGGTCTCACCAAACTCATAGCTTTTAAACGGGTTATAACATCTCATTTATTTGGAAAACTCTTTTATTATCAAAACCTAAGTATATTATTAACATTCTTACAATTAAAAAAATATAAATACTCGACACGAAAAAGAAACACAACCCCCATAACATGAAATGGAAGATAAAAACTAGTAACTAAATAAACAGGCGGAAATATATGTGACAAAATAAAAGTCTATAAAAATTGCATTTTTCCAAAATTAATTGATTAAATAATTAATTAAGTCTTAGATAAGTTTACAAAATAAAATTTACGACAAGAAGAAGAGGGAGAAGGAGAAAAGAAAAGAAAATAGTTATGGAAATCACACATTTTGTCTTTTACTAGTAAGGGGCTGTTTGGTAGCTTCTTAACAGTTATTAAGAGGCTACCTCATAACCTCTTAATGGTTAAGAGGTAACCTTAAGTCTGAATGGTTAAGAGATTTTAGGCTACCTCTTAACCATTAATGGTTATCTTTTAGCCATTCAGACTTTAGGCTACCTCTTAACCATTAAGAGGTAGCCTCTTAATGACTGTTAAGAGGCTACCAAACAGCCCAGTAAAATAGTTATTTTGTAGAAAGTGAAATGAATGAAAAAGAATAATAATAGTAAGTGTCAAGTTTACGGGACCTGTGGACCTTGGCCTTAGAAATAAAATTTAAATGGTTGAAGTCGAGAATAAAATCATGGTTGGTTGTGTTTAATAAAAATCGAAATGAAGAACTTTTGAAGAAAAAAATGGTTATTCAGAATCTTGAAGTAGAAGCAGAATCAAGATGTCTCTCACAAGCAGAGTTGGATGAGAGAGACAGATGTAGGATGTTTTTATCTGAATTAGAAGTTGTAAAAGAGAAAGACATCCAACAAAAATCTAGGGCTATGGACGGGGATGAAAACACGACTTATTTCCATGGAATTTTAAATTCTAACTTGAGTAATAATAGGATTCATGGGTTGTTAATTGATGGGGGGTGGGTAGACAGTCCTACCGTTCTGAAAGACGTGGTGTTCGATTTTTTTGCTGAAAAGTTCAAAGAACCGATGCCTTCAAGACCGTTGTTAATCTGCCCAAATTTGCCATCTTTGAATTCAGATGAAGCTGATTTTCTGTTTAGACATTTTACTTTGTTGGAAATAAAAGAGGCGGTATGGGATTGTGCCGGAGATCGAGCGCCAGGTCCTGACGGGTTCAATTTCAAATTTCTTAAACGATTCTGGGGATGCTTCGAGGGGGATTTTGTAAATCTTTTTCTGAATTTTTTTGCTCCGGTTCATTTAGTAATGATTGTTTATCAGCCTTTATTGCTCTTATCTCAAAAGTGAAGGACCCCGCAAGATTGGTTGATTTTCGTCCTATTAGCCTGATCGGGTGTGTAAACAAAGTAATTTCAAAAGTGTTGATGAGTAGGCTAAAAGGTGTGATTGGGAAATTAATATCGGAAGTGCAAAGTGCTTTTTTGTTTATCTAAAAGAAGTATTTTGGACGGCCCGTTAATGTTAAACGAACTTATATGCTGGTTATGAAAGGTAAAAAAGAAAGGTATGATGTTTAAAGTGGATATTGACAAGGCTTATGATTCGGTAAATTGGCAATTCTTAGACTTGATCTTGGGTCAGATGGGTTTCCCGACCTGTTGGAGAAAGTGGGTATCGCCAATCTTATCGGCGGGGCGGTCTTCGGTTTTGGTTAATGGGTCGCCCACTAGGGAATTCTCGTGTCAACACGGGTTGAGACAATGTGACCCATTATCACCTTTTCTTTTTATCATCGCTATGGAGGCCTTATCCGGGGTAATGAAAAAGGCTACTTCGAGTGGTATGTTTCATCGTTTGAAATGTGGTAATAATGGACCTTTGATGACGCATCTGTTATATGCCGATGATGTAATATTTGTAGGGGAATGGGATAACGGGAATGCTGCAAATTTGTGTAAGATCCTTAGATGTTTCTACATGGTGTCTGGTCTGCGTATAAACTTGTCTAAATGTCGGGTGTTTGGTACTTGTGTAGATTATATGGAAGAACAGTCTATGGCGGGGATACTTAAATGTCAGGTTGGTCATTTCCCTTTCAAGCACGTTGGTCTTCAAGTTGGAAGAAATATGAATCTGATTAAGTCGTGGGATCCGATGATGGATCTATTCCGAAAAAGGTTGTCAGTTTGGAAAGAGAAGAACTTATCTTTTGGAGGTCGGGTGACCGTGATTAAATCAGTCCTTAATTCTTTACCAAATGGAGTTTTGGAGAAATGTAACATCCCAAAATTTCGAATAATAATATTGTATATTGAATCGTTAAGACGTAAACGTTTACTTGAGTTAATAAATAAATAGTAAAATAGTAAAAGGGAAAGATAAGTAGGCTAATTAAAAGGGAATTAATCATGGATTAAAAAGGAAAGATGAGCCTTAGGTCCATGGGCTTAAGGGAGTATAAATACCCCCTTAAACCCTAAACCTTTCCATTTCCATCCATCTTATCCATAATATCCCCTACACCTCCATAACACACACACACAAACAAACCCTTCCATTTCGGCCGCAAGAGAGAGGACGAGATCCAAGGCCAAAACCAACCAAATATCGATAGATAGTGATTTCTCAAGCTAGATGCAAGATCATCGTTGAACATCAAGCTACACCGTAATCTAAGAACACATAAAGGTATGTTCTTGATCTTAAAGCTTACGTTTTTATGAACGGTTAGCCATGAAACTTGAACATATACTAGATCGGGTCTAGATAAAACATAAAGTTGGCAACTTGATGATTTAAAATGGACGTAATGGACTCATGGTTATGAACGGTTCATCAATAAAACCCTAGATCTAGCTTAATGGACGTTTTTATGCTTAAAGGTCGAAGCTTTATGCTAGAAACGGGTTAGGTCTAGGCGATGGGATGATAGCTCTCACACCCTCAAAATCCACTAACGGAGTTTTACCGTCAGAGGGTGTGAACTGGCAGGATCGGATTCATTAGTTATAACTAAACCAAAGAAAAACGTTTAAATGAAAGTAAATGCGGAAGCGTAAAACCTTAATTCAAAAGTTGCGTCACGCAGGACGACTTAAAACCAAATGTAAATGTTAAAATTAAGTTTGCAGAGTAAGATGTTTAACAATTAATGCATGCTCCTAAACCGCGCGCCCGCCTCGGCTACCTGAGAATAACATACTAAAAGGGGTCAACACGAGGTTGGTGAGTTCACAAGTTATATAAGATAAATCGTTTAGCGTTTGAGTTCAGCGTTTTCGTTAAGTGTTTTGCGTAACCACGTTACGGCGTTTAAAAGTTTTGCGTAACCACGTTACGGCGTTTAAATGTTTTGCGTAACCACGTTACGGCGTTTAAGTGTGTAACCACGTTACAGCGTTTAAGTGTGTAACCACGTTACAGCGTTTAAGTGTTACCAGATAATGTTATGTCAAATTATATATCGATAGGTAGCTAATCTATACAACAAGTATTACTAAGTGGTTCGAGACCGAAGCTGACTGTTTATCAAGTGCCCGTCACCAGGTCAACCCAGACCATGGTAAGTGTTAGCCAAAATTACACCCACTCAACCTCCAGTTGAGCTTAGCGTCGGGTGGGGTTTGTCAAACCCAGTAGTACTACTCAACAGTGACTCGCTATTCCAAATATTAACCGGTTCGATGCGTGGGACTTCAAGGGTTACGTGCCGCTTAGCCTCTACAAGTGATATATATAATTTATAACAAAATCTTAAATATGTGTTTATCTCAAAAATGCGTTTATCGGAGTATGTTATCTCCCCCAAGTGAAAAACGTTTGAAAACAGTTCAAAGAGCGGGGTAAGTGAACTCACTGTTTGCGAAGAATATTCCAAATTAGATCACCGAGTGATGCGCGTCGTAGAAAACTCTCTAGCGTTCTAAAATAACAAAGAGATTTTCTAAGTATCGGAACGTTTAACGAGTCTCTAGACTCGGCACATAATACCTATGCACGTATCATGTTTCGTGTTTCGTTTGTGAACCGTGTGTGATTTAAACAAGTACAATTGTGATACGATACACGAGTGAGCAATTACTTTCGTGTCATGTATTAATAACGTACTTACAAGCAATTATTCCCGTAAGGGCATTTTGGTCAACAAACAAAGACTAACTAACCATTATTCCCCATAAGGGCAATTTGGTCAATTCATGGCAATCAAACTAGCAACTATTCCCCGCAAGGGTATTTTGGTCAAAATACAACAATTATATAAAAACTATCATATTTCATGCATTCCTACACAACTCAGCAGCTAGTTTCATTGTGACAGAATTTCTACTTGAAAGATTGTACTATTTCACCGATCATATCATCTCAATTAATTCACCAAAAATCACCACTGAAACATACATGTCTTAGGTTTCCAGAACATATTTTATATTATTTTTATTCCATATAGATTTCCCATAATGATCAAAACACTACAGTAAACTCATATCAGTCAGATTCATGCACAACAGAATGTTATTTGCAATTCCCGGTAAACGAAAAATCCAATAAATGCAAGACCACTTGGGTTTGGTTCCTAACTCAGTGAGTCAACTTCCAGAAGTGGAACCATCCCAATTGGCCTCGTAGTTCATGAGATATAGAATTTACAATATAACCTAACAGCAGGTCTAACAGCTCAGCTTTGCATCACGTTTTTGTAAAATCATAAAAGTATACTTCCACTTATCCAAAAATTACGAATTTATACTTTATAGAAACTAGACTCAACCTAGTTTACTGCAGTACCCACAATCTCAATCAATTTTCACGTTTACACTTCGTTACAGTCAGTTAAACATCGTATATACATTCTGTCCAGAATCTGTTCACATCAAAACTCAACAAAATAACAATCTATGAACTATTATGCATCCATATAACCCTCTAGACACTATAACTACTATCCATGCATATCAATCACACCATACATACAAGATTAGGGTTTGTGTTTTAATTCAAATCAAGAACAACAATCAATCATGTATCAATATCAATCTAGTTTATCAATCATCATGAATTCAACAACCATCATGTTAACTCATACATACTTATCAAAATCGGCTGCCTAGGGTTCTTAATTAACCCATTAAACATCAAAATTAAACAACAAGAAGGTAAAGGATGATCAATTATACCTTCCTAGCACCTAGTTCTTGGATTAAACACTTGATTAGGGTTTGTATGTGTGTATGAAAGTGACGGCAGCCTTGGAGAGGGGAGGTGAGAGCTCCGATCGGGATTTGGAAGGAATAATAATAATAGGTTAGGGTTTAGTTTAGGATATATTTATAAGCAAACAAGTTACACTCTAGTCCTTCTACTTTCAAGTGTTGTTTTTCTAGAACATTCCATCATACTTGGACAATAAGTTAACATGACCATAGTATTATCACATAGCACATAATCCTAACACATAATAATCATATAATTATTGTTTTTACATTTGTCGTTTATTTATCAATCGTTTGCGTCAACTCGTTTGCGTTTCGGTGCAAATCCCGAAAGACTACCCATGTAGTGAGTGTTAAGCGTCATTTAAACCCTAGTTTAAATGTAATGAAGTGTGCGTTATAGATTCAACGATCTTAAAGTTTGAATTGACGGAGTTGAGTTAACGGAGTTAACCTGGAATTGACGATTGTCACATCATTCCCTTGTTAAAGAATTTTCGTCCCGAAAATTTGAGTCAAGTCGTGATGAGAGTCTGAAAGAGTAAGAAGAAAAATTTCAGTTTGTCATATCATCCCCTAGTAAAAAGAAATTTCGTCCCGAAATTTAATTCATACCTCCGGTGATGTTTGACGGTTTGCCGGGTTTCGCGGTTTTCGGTGTTTGGTTAGCCCTTCAAAAAGGTGGGGATACTTTTTCATCATTTGATCCTCGCGTTCCCACGTGAACTCCGGTCCACGTCTCGAGTTCCAACGAACTTTAACGATTGGAATTTTGCTGTGTTTGAGCGTTTTGGTTTCCCAATCCAAAACCTCAACTGGTTCCTCAATGAACCGTAACTGTTCATCGACTTGTAGTTCCTCCAAAGGGACTACTTGGGTTTCATCAGATAGGCATTTCTTCAAATTTGAAACGTGGAATACATCGTGTACGCCACTGAGTTCTGTTGGTAGGTCCAGTCGGTACGCCACCGGACCAATGCGCTCAGTTATCCGGTACGGACCAACATACCGTGGGTTGAGTTTGTTTCGCTTACCAAAGCGAACTACACCTTTCCAAGGTGAGACTTTGAGTAACACCCGATCGTTTACTTGAAATTCGAGAGGTTTTCGGCGCTTGTCGGCGTAACTCTTTTGGCGATCTCGTGCTGCTGCCATGCGGTTTCGGATTTGAACAATCTTTTCCGAGGTTTCGAGTACCAGTTCCGGACCAGTGATTTGGCTATCACCCACCTCTGCCCAGCAGAGTGGTGATCGACACTTCCGTCCGTACAGCGCTTCAAACGGCGCTGCCTTAATACTTGCGTGGTAGCTGTTATTATACGAAAACTCTACCAAGGGTAAGTGGGGTTCCCAACTTTTTCCGAAATCTAAGACGCATGCACGCAACATATCCTCCAGGGTCTGAATAGTCCGTTCACTTTGCCCATCCGTCTGAGGATGGTATGCGGTACTCATATCGAGACGTGTGCCCAGTGCGCTTTGCAGCGACTTCCAAAAGTGTGAGGTAAAACGAGAATCTCGATCGGAAATGATCGAGACAGGCCTCCGTGTCTCGACACTACTTCCTTCATGTAGACACGAGTCAGTCTTTCCATTTTGTCTGTTTCCTTAATCGCTAGGAAGTGCGCCGATTTAGTCAACCGGTCAACGATCACCCAGATGGTATCGCATCCCGTCGGTGTCTTAGGCAAACCCGTAATAAAATCCATTGAGATGTGCTCCCATTTCCACATTGGGAGTTCCGGTTGTTGCAGTAGACCAGATGGTTTCTGGTATTCAATCTTGACTCTGGCACAAGTCAAGCATTTGCTCACGTAGGTGGCAATGTCGGCTTTCATGTTCGGCCACCAGTAAAGTGCCTTTAAATCATGATACATTTTATCTGAGCCAGGGTGGATAGAATATCGGGACTTGTGAGCTTCGTCCATCACTAGAGTTCTCAACTCTCCGTATCGTGGGACCCAAATCCGGTTCTCAAAATATCGGACCCCGTCCGATCTGGTTTCAAGTTGCTTGTTCATGCCCCGCATGAGTTCCGATGGAAGATTTTCATCTTTCCAAGCTTCCAGTTGCGCATCGCGAATCTGATCGGGTAAGCTGGCATGAATCGTAAGTTGCAATGCTCTTACTCGTCTGGGTTTATCTGTTTCTTTTCTGCTGAGGGCGTCGGCCACCACATTGGCCTTGCCCGGGTGGTACTTGATGGCACAATCATAATCTTTGAGCAGCTCGACCCAACGACGCTGTCGCATGTTCAGCTCCTTCTGATCGTAGATATGTTGGAGACTCTTGTGGTCGGTGTAAATGGTAAACTTGGTACCGTACAAGTAATGCCTCCATATCTTAAGAGCAAACACCACAGCTCCGAGTTCCAAATCATGGGTCGTGTAGTTCTTCTCGTGAACCCGTAGTTGTCTAGAGGCGTAGGCTATAACCTTCTCGAGTTGCATCAGCACACAACCGAGACCTTGTATAGATGCGTCACAGTGTACCTCAAAATTTTCTGTTCCCTCGGGGAGGGCTAAAATAGGGGCGCTACAAAGCTTGGTTTTCAACAGTTGGAAAGCGGATTCTTGCGCGTCACCCCAGTTGTACTTAGTGCCCTTGTGAGTCAAAGCGGTGAGGGGTTGAGCAATCTTTGAAAATCCCTCGATGAAACGCCGATAGTAGCCGGCCAGTCCTAGGAATTGTCGCACTTCAGTCGGAGTCTTAGGTGCTTCCCATTTTTTGATGGCCTCTACCTTACCGGGATCGACATGGATACCATTCTCGTTGATCACATGTCCTAAAAAGTGAACCTCGCGAAGCCAAAATTCACATTTCGAGACTTTAGCATACAGTTGTTCCTTCTTCAGTAGTTCCAGAATTATCCTTAAGTGCTCTTCGTGGTCAGTCTCGTTCTTGGAGTAGACAAGAATATCATCGATGAAAACAATCACGAACTTGTCGAGGTACGCCTTGCATACTCGATTCATGAGATCCATAAATACGGCTGGCGCGTTGGTTAGGCCAAAAGGCATAACCGAGAACTCGTAGTGACCATACCGTGTTCTGAAAGCCGTCTTTGAAATATCTTCTTCGCGCACTCTCAACTGGTGGTAACCGGATCGTAGATCGATCTTCGAGTAGTAACTCGATCCCTGAAGCTGGTCAAATAAATCATCAATTCGGGGTAAAGGATAACGGTTCTTGACCGTCACCTTGTTCAATTCCCGGTAGTCGATGCACATTCGGAAAGTCCCGTCTTTCTTTCGGACAAACAAGACAGGGGCTCCCCATGGCGATGAGCTAGGTCGGATAAAACCTTTATCCAACAAATCTTGCAACTGGGTGGACAACTCCTGAAGTTCCGCCGGTGCGAGCCGATACGGGGCTCGTGCTATGGGTGCTGCACCGGGTGTCAACTCGATTTGGAATTCGACTTGACGAATAGGAGGGAGTCCGGGCAAATCCTCCGGGAAAACTTCCGGAAAGTCTCGCACAACCGGTATGTCTTCAATTCGTTTCTCCTCCGCGGGTTTCTCAACAATCTGCGCCAAAATTGCCGGATGACCCTTTCGTAGATACTTCTGTGCTTTCATAAGGGTGATGATGCTGTTGGTCATGCCGCTTCTCTCGCCTCGGACCGAAATGATCTCGCCGGAAGGGGTGGTAATATGGACTATTTCATCATGGCATATAATCTCCGCTCGGTTCTCGGATAACCAGTCCATGCCGACAACGACATCGAAACTACTAAGCGTAAAAGGAATAAGGTCGATGTCAAAAACATGACCTGACAGTTTCAACTTACATCCCGCAAGTATATGAGTTGTTACTACAGTTTTACCATTAGCTAATTCAACAGGAAACTTAGCGTCTAACGGGGTTGGAGTAAGGTCTAAAAGTTGGCTAAAGGCTTTCGACACAAAACTCCTATCAGCTCCAGTGTCAAACAAAATAGAAGCAAAATAATCGTTTACAGGGAACTTACCGGACACCACATGCGGATCATTGCGGGCTTGACCCGATCCAATCACAAACGCTCTTCCTTTGCCATTTCCTCCACCGTTACTGCCACTTCCATTGCCCCCATTGTTGTCATTATGTTTCAGCTTGGGGCAATCCTTCCGGAAATGACCTTCCTGTCCACATTCAAAACATCCCTTAGTCGTCATCGGTTGCTTAGGAGCACCCTTTGCCGCAAGGTCTCCTCTACATTCTTTCGCTTGGTGACCTATCTTTCCGCATCTTTGACACTTGACACGGTCACACTGGCCAACATGATGATAGTTGCACCTGTTGCACTTTGGATACTTCCCAGCATATCCGCTCGAAACCTGCCCGCTACCGTTGTTGTTGGAGTTGTTGTTGTTGTGATTCTGAGTGTTAAAGCTCCGGGTGAACTCGGGTTTACGGTAGTGTTGTTGCGGTGGGAGGTTCGAGGATGAAGATCTGGTGTTGTCGAACTTTCTCTTCCCGCTGTTCGGGTTGCTGTTGTTGTTACTGTTGCTGACGTGGTCATTACTCGGGTTGTCACGGGCTTTAACAGTCGAACCCCTCGGTGGTAACGCACCCTGGGTCACAGCCTGATCCGTCAGTTTGTGAGCCAAACGGATCGCTTGTTGGATCGTGGCTGGTCTGGAAGACGTCACCATACCCTGAATCTGTGGTGCTAACCCATCAATGTACATCTCTATTCTCTTGCTCGGCGGATCCACCATCCGCGGACACATCACTGCCACTTATTAGTCTAATTAAAAATTCATGATTAAAACCATTGTATTCGCTACAAAGTATTTCCAATCAATCCTTAAAATTATAGAAAAATAATAGTTCGGATGGAGACAACCCCTCCATCTAAGTGTCATCCTCACTAGATGTCGTCATCGGAGGACACCTCTGAATGTGCCTCCTCCTCAGCCGGTTCCTCCTCCGGCTCCTCTTCGGGATCTTCCTCGGGATCCTCCTCAGGCTCCTCTTCGGGATCTTCTTCAGGTTCCTCTTCAGGCTCTGCCTCGGGTTCTGCTGCGTTCTGGGCAAGTTGCATTTGTAGGATATCGCAACGTTCTAATGCTATTTCGGTTCGGGTCCTTGCTTCTTGGAGTTGCTCTTGCAAGTCTATCATCTCGGCTTGCATCTTCATCATAACCTTGGTTTGTTGCTCACTAGTCTCTTGCATTTCTTTCGTTGCCGCTGCCATGCGGGCAATCTCCTCCTGAGTCTCGGTTCCATCTTTAAACAGTCTGGCAACATTTTCTCTAGTGTAGCGCATGTAACCCACATCACGCTCCAAACAAGAAACGACAGCTGCGAGAACTCGCTCTACAGGTTCGGGTATAGGTGGTAGAGTGTTAGGGTAAGCAGGGTGGTTCGGGTGAGGCAATGGGGGAACTTGTTCACGGTAGACCATACGTCTGATCATGTTGGGGTACCACTCCCAGCTAACGTCGTTGTCATACAAGCCTCCGGATAGGCGGTACCTCTTTGGTGCAGGAGCTTCGAGTTCCGGGACTACGCGGGGTGGCGAGGCAGTAGGTAACTGCGGTTCCTTCCCGTGAGCATGCGTCATCGAATCGGATGATGATGAGGGTGGCGTCGACATTTCTACAGGTAAGCCGTGTATATGCGCGCGTATGAGTGAAGGAGATAAGGAAATAAGATTTCAAGACTACACAAACCTATGCAGTGCGTATCATTATAACTAATGGGTCGTCGCGGTTATAGTCTAGTATGCATACAGCTTCTAGTTCGCTATAACCAATGGCTCTGATACCAATCTCTCACACCCTCAAAATCCACTAACGGAGTTTTACCGTCAGAGGGTGTGAACTGGCAGGATCGGATTCATTAGTTATAACTAAACCAAAGAAAAACGTTTAAATGAAAGTAAATGCGGAAGCGTAAAACCTTAATTCAAAAGTTGCGTCACGCAGGACGACTTAAAACCAAATGTAAATGTTAAAATTAAGTTTGCAGAGTAAGATGTTTAACAATTAATGCATGCTCCTAAACCGCGCGCCCGCCTCGGCTACCTGAGAATAACATACTAAAAGGGGTCAACACGAGGTTGGTGAGTTCACAAGTTATATAAGATAAATCGTTTAGCGTTTGAGTTCAGCGTTTTCGTTAAGTGTTTTGCGTAACCACGTTACGGCGTTTAAAAGTTTTGCGTAACCACGTTACGGCGTTTAAATGTTTTGCGTAACCACGTTACGGCGTTTAAGTGTGTAACCACGTTACAGCGTTTAAGTGTGTAACCACGTTACAGCGTTTAAGTGTTACCAGATAATGTTATGTCAAATTATATATCGATAGGTAGCTAATCTATACAACAAGTATTACTAAGTGGTTCGAGACCGAAGCTGACTGTTTATCAAGTGCCCGTCACCAGGTCAACCCAGACCATGGTAAGTGTTAGCCAAAATTACACCCACTCAACCTCCAGTTGAGCTTAGCGTCGGGTGGGGTTTGTCAAACCCAGTAGTACTACTCAACAGTGACTCGCTATTCCAAATATTAACCGGTTCGATGCGTGGGACTTCAAGGGTTACGTGCCGCTTAGCCTCTACAAGTGATATATATAATTTATAACAAAATCTTAAATATGTGTTTATCTCAAAAATGCGTTTATCGGAGTATGTTATCTCCCCCAAGTGAAAAACGTTTGAAAACAGTTCAAAGAGCGGGGTAAGTGAACTCACTGTTTGCGAAGAATATTCCAAATTAGATCACCGAGTGATGCGCGTCGTAGAAAACTCTCTAGCGTTCTAAAATAACAAAGAGATTTTCTAAGTATCGGAACGTTTAACGAGTCTCTAGACTCGGCACATAATACCTATGCACGTATCATGTTTCGTGTTTCGTTTGTGAACCGTGTGTGATTTAAACAAGTACAATTGTGATACGATACACGAGTGAGCAATTACTTTCGTGTCATGTATTAATAACGTACTTACAAGCAATTATTCCCGTAAGGGCATTTTGGTCAACAAACAAAGACTAACTAACCATTATTCCCCATAAGGGCAATTTGGTCAATTCATGGCAATCAAACTAGCAACTATTCCCCGCAAGGGTATTTTGGTCAAAATACAACAATTATATAAAAACTATCATATTTCATGCATTCCTACACAACTCAGCAGCTAGTTTCATTGTGACAGAATTTCTACTTGAAAGATTGTACTATTTCACCGATCATATCATCTCAATTAATTCACCAAAAATCACCACTGAAACATACATGTCTTAGGTTTCCAGAACATATTTTATATTATTTTTATTCCATATAGATTTCCCATAATGATCAAAACACTACAGTAAACTCATATCAGTCAGATTCATGCACAACAGAATGTTATTTGCAATTCCCGGTAAACGAAAAATCCAATAAATGCAAGACCACTTGGGTTTGGTTCCTAACTCAGTGAGTCAACTTCCAGAAGTGGAACCAACCCAATTGGCCTCGTAGTTCATGAGATATAGAATTTACAATATAACCTAACAGCAGGTCTAACAGCTCAGCTTTGCATCACGTTTTTGTAAAATCATAAAAGTATACTTCCACTTATCCAAAAATTACGAATTTATACTTTATAGAAACTAGACTCAACCTAGTTTACTGCAGTACCCACAATCTCAATCAATTTTCACGTTTACACTTCGTT
Source organism: Bidens hawaiensis (assembly GCF_021521415.1). NCBI lineage: Eukaryota > Viridiplantae > Streptophyta > Magnoliopsida > Asterales > Asteraceae > Bidens > Bidens hawaiensis. The sequence continues at coordinate 76,939 of NW_027492241.1, read as the reverse complement.
ACAGTCAGTTAAACATCGTATATACATTCTGTCCAGAATCTGTTCACATCAAAACTCAACAAAATAACAATCTATGAACTATTATGCATCCATATAACCCTCTAGACACTATAACTACTATCCATGCATATCAATCACACCATACATACAAGATTAGGGTTTGTGTTTTAATTCAAATCAAGAACAACAATCAATCATGTATCAATATCAATCTAGTTTATCAATCATCATGAATTCAACAACCATCATGTTAACTCATACATACTTATCAAAATCGGCTGCCTAGGGTTCTTAATTAACCCATTAAACATCAAAATTAAACAACAAGAAGGTAAAGGATGATCAATTATACCTTCCTAGCACCTAGTTCTTGGATTAAACACTTGATTAGGGTTTGTATGTGTGTATGAAAGTGACGGCAGCCTTGGAGAGGGGAGGTGAGAGCTCCGATCGGGATTTGGAAGGAATAATAATAATAGGTTAGGGTTTAGTTTAGGATATATTTATAAGCAAACAAGTTACACTCTAGTCCTTCTACTTTCAAGTGTTGTTTTTCTAGAACATTCCATCATACTTGGACAATAAGTTAACATGACCATAGTATTATCACATAGCACATAATCCTAACACATAATAATCATATAATTATTGTTTTTACGTTTGTCGTTTATTTATCAATCGTTTGCGTCAACTCGTTTGCGTTTCGGTGCAAATCCCGAAAGACTACCCATGTAGTGAGTGTTAAGCGTCATTTAAACCCTAGTTTAAATGTAATGAAGTGTGCGTTATAGATTCAACGATCTTAAAGTTTGAATTGACGGAGTTGAGTTAACGGAGTTAACCTGGAATTGACGATTTATAGACTAATATGATAGAATGTTCTAGAAAAAGGAAATACTTAATGTTAACTTAAGGTGCAAGTTATGATAGAATGTTCTAGAAAAAGTAATACTTAGGAGTTGAGGGGCCAAGGTGTAACATATTAGTCTATAAATACATGATAAACCTAAACTCTAACTCCCATCCCTTTTCCCTAACCCCAAATCGGCCAGCCATCCCCTCTCCCCTCTCCTTGTGATCGATCAATATACACACACACACACACTCAAGATCTTTCAAGTTTGATTGAAGATTAAGGTGCTAGGAAGGTATAAACAACTATTCTATGCATCCTCTATGTTTAATTGTTAGTTTTATTGGGTGTAATTGATATGCATGGATATTGTTTATGGAGTCTAGAGTGTTATGTGAATGCATGATAGTTCATAGATTGTTAAATTCTGACTGTTTATCAAGTGCCCGTCACCAGGTCAACCCAGACCATGGTAAGTGTTAGCCAAAATTACACCCACTCAACCTCCAGTTGAGCTTAGCGTCGGGTGGGGTTTTTCAAACCCAGTAGTACTACTCAACAGTGACTCGCTATTCCAAATATTAACCGGTTCGATGTGTGGGACTTCAAATGTTACGTTTGCCGCTTAGCCTTTACAAGTGATATATAATTTATAACAAAATCTTAAATATGCGTTTATCTCAGAAAATGCGTTTATCGGAGTATGTTATCTCCCCCAAGTGAAAAACGTTTGAAAACAGTTCAAAGAGCGGGGTAAGTGAAACTCACTGTTTGCGAAGAATTTCCCAAATTAGATCACCAAGTGATGCGCGTCGTAGAACTCTCTATAGCGTTCTAAATTTACAAATAGATTTTCTAAGTGTCGGAACGTTTAACGAGTCTCTAGACTCGGCACATAATACCTATGCACATAACATGTGTCGTGTTTCGTTTTATGGATCGTGTGTGACTTAAACAAGTACACTTGTGATACAATACGTGTGTGAGCAATTACTTTCGTGTCATGTATAAACAATGTACATCACTAGCAAATACTCCCCGTAAGGGCAAACGTCCTTACGGGGAGTATATAAAAAATCATAAAAGTTAACTTTCACACGTCCTCAAAATCCACTAACGGAGTTTTACCGTCAGAGGGTGTGAACTGGCAGGATCGGATTCATTAGTTATAACTAAACCAAAGAAAAACGTTTAAATGAAAGTAAATGCGGAAGCGTAAAACCTTAATTCAAAAGTTGCGTCACGCAGGACGACTTAAAACCAAATGTAAATGTTAAAATTAAGTTTGCAGAGTAAGATGTTTAACAATTAATGCATGCTCCTAAACCGCGCGCCCGCCTCGGCTACCTGAGAATAACATACTAAAAGGGGTCAACACGAGGTTGGTGAGTTCACAAGTTATATAAGATAAATCGTTTAGCGTTTGAGTTCAGCGTTTTCGTTAAGTGTTTTGCGTAACCACGTTACGGCGTTTAAGTGTGTAACCACGTTACAGCGTTTAAGTGTTACCAGATAATGTTATGTCAAATTATATATCGATAGGTAGCTAATCTATACAACAAGTATTACTAAGTGGTTCGAGACCGAAGCTGACTGTTTATCAAGTGCCCGTCACCAGGTCAACCCAGACCATGGTAAGTGTTAGCCAAAATTACACCCACTCAACCTCCAGTTGAGCTTAGCGTCGGGTGGGGTTTGTCAAACCCAGTAGTACTACTCAACAGTGACTCGCTATTCCAAATATTAACCGGTTCGATGCGTGGGTCTTCAAGGGTTACGTGCCGCTTAGCCTCTACAAGTGATATATATAATTTATAACAAAATCTTAAATATGTGTTTATCTCAAAAATGCGTTTATCGGAGTATGTTATCTCCCCCAAGTGAAAAACGTTTGAAAACAGTTCAAAGAGCGGGGTAAGTGAACTCACTGTTTGCGAAGAATATTCCAAATTAGATCACCGAGTGATGCGCGTCGTAGAAAACTCTCTAGCGTTCTAAAATAACAAAGAGATTTTCTAAGTATCGGAACGTTTAACGAGTCTCTAGACTCGGCACATAATACCTATGCACGTATCATGTTTCGTGTTTCGTTTGTGAACCGTGTGTGATTTAAACAAGTACAATTGTGATACGATACACGAGTGAGCAATTACTTTCGTGTCATGTATTAATAACGTACTTACAAGCAATTATTCCCGTAAGGGCATTTTGGTCAACAAACAAAGACTAACTAACCATTATTCCCCATAAGGGCAATTTGGTCAATTCATGGCAATCAAACTAGCAACTATTCCCCGCAAGGGTATTTTGGTCAAAATACAACAATTATATAAAAACTATCATATTTCATGCATTCCTACACAACTCAGCAGCTAGTTTCATTGTGACAGAATTTCTACTTGAAAGATTGTACTATTTCACCGATCATATCATCTCAATTAATTCACCAAAAATCACCACTGAAACATACATGTCTTAGGTTTCCAGAACATATTTTATATTATTTTTATTCCATATAGATTTCCCATAATGATCAAAACACTACAGTAAACTCATATCAGTCAGATTCATGCACAACAGAATGTTATTTGCAATTCCCGGTAAACGAAAAATCCAATAAATGCAAGACCACTTGGGTTTGGTTCCTAACTCAGTGAGTCAACTTCCAGAAGTGGAACCAACCCAATTGGCCTCGTAGTTCATGAGATATAGAATTTACAATATAACCTAACAGCAGGTCTAACAGCTCAGCTTTGCATCACGTTTTTGTAAAATCATAAAAGTATACTTCCACTTATCCAAAAATTACGAATTTATACTTTATAGAAACTAGACTCAACCTAGTTTACTGCAGTACCCACAATCTCAATCAATTTTCACGTTTACACTTCGTTACAGTCAGTTAAACATCGTATATACATTCTGTCCAGAATCTGTTCACATCAAAACTCAACAAAATAACAATCTATGAACTATTATGCATCCATATAACCCTCTAGACACTATAACTACTATCCATGCATATCAATCACACCATACATACAAGATTAGGGTTTGTGTTTTAATTCAAATCAAGAACAACAATCAATCATGTATCAATATCAATCTAGTTTATCAATCATCATGAATTCAACAACCATCATGTTAACTCATACATACTTATCAAAATCGGCTGCCTAGGGTTCTTAATTAACCCATTAAACATCAAAATTAAACAACAAGAAGGTAAAGGATGATCAATTATACCTTCCTAGCACCTAGTTCTTGGATTAAACACTTGATTAGGGTTTGTATGTGTGTATGAAAGTGACGGCAGCCTTGGAGAGGGGAGGTGAGAGCTCCGATCGGGATTTGGAAGGAATAATAATAATAGGTTAGGGTTTAGTTTAGGATATATTTATAAGCAAACAAGTTACACTCTAGTCCTTCTACTTTCAAGTGTTGTTTTTCTAGAACATTCCATCATACTTGGACAATAAGTTAACATGACCATAGTATTATCACATAGCACATAATCCTAACACATAATAATCATATAATTATTGTTTTTACGTTTGTCGTTTATTTATCAATCGTTTGCGTCAACTCGTTTGCGTTTCGGTGCAAATCCCGAAAGACTACCCATGTAGTGAGTGTTAAGCGTCATTTAAACCCTAGTTTAAATGTAATGAAGTGTGCGTTATAGATTCAACGATCTTAAAGTTTGAATTGACGGAGTTGAGTTAACGGAGTTAACCTGGAATTGACGATTGTCACATCATTCCCTTGTTAAAGAATTTTCGTCCCGAAAATTTGAGTCAAGTCGTGATGAGAGTCTGAAAGAGTAAGAAGAAAAATTTCAGTTTGTCATAATAGCGAACGTAAAACAATTAAGGGGGTGGGTTATAGGTGGTTAAAAAGGGTAATCATGGACCGTTAACCCCTATTGAGCCTAAAGTGGAATTTAAGATAGGAAGAATCCAAGCTGAAAGCATCAGACAAGAGGTCTCGGTGACCTGAGCCTCCACCTTGGGTTCTCGGTCAACGCGAGAACTCAGTCAACATGAGTTTTCGGTCCATTGGAGTTCTCGGTGACCAAAGGTTCTCGGTCAAACCTGAGACTTTGGTCAAACAGGAGTTCTCGGTCAAACCAGTGTTCTCGGTCAGACCGGAGTTCTCGGCCAGAACGGGTTCTCGGCCAACATAGCTCTCTGTTGACTATGGGCCTGGTCAGTTGGGCCCAGAGGCAGTGGGCCTGATCTACTTAATGGACCCATATGTGAGAATTAGACAAACAAACCCAACTTAGAGAAAGTGTGTTGTTAATTAAAATACCAACTTAAATAGTTATACAGTTAATTAACAGATACATATTTAACAGTTAGCCGTGCACAGTTAAAGAAGGGGATAACAATTAATGACGAACGCAACATGATCCAGATGAGTTTCTAGCCTCATTCCTTGTTATGTTTTTGGGGCTGTGTACATACTCGATGTGTTTGTTAATACACTTATCCTAAGTGATAAGTGTATGCCTTATGTGATGATGTGAAATGTATGAATGATTGCTTGTCGGTACGTGAACGGTCTTCGGATATTGCACGTACTGTCAGGTTGTAACGTTATGTATAATGTAAGTATGATATGTATGCTTATATGTATGAAAGTTATAAAGTTAATAAAAGAAGGTTAATGTATGGTTGTATGGTAACGAAGAGGGAACCGAACCCTAATAATATTCGAGGAAAGGTATGGTTGTATGGTAAAGAAGAGGGAACTGAACCCTAATAATATTCGAGGAAAGGTATGGTTGTATGGTAACGAAGAGGGAATCGAACCCTACTAATATTCGAGAACTAAGGAACCGAACCCTACTAATATTCGAGGAAAGAGGGTACCGAGCCCTAATAATACTCGAGGAAGGAGGGTACCGAGCCCTAATAATACTCGAGGAAGGAGGGTACCGAGCCCTAATAATACTCGAGGAATGTAGGGCGTAATGCTCTTTATAACGTAAGATATGAATGTAAATAAGTAGGATTGAAAGTATGAAAGTATAAATGAAAGAATGAATGAAAGCATGAAAGTATGAAAGTATGAATGTATTGTATGTTGTATGCTTAACTAGAACTCACTCAGCGTAGCTGACTTTTAGTATGCACGCAGGTGAGTAGGATGAGGCAGCTCGCTTGAGGGGATCGCGTGGCATTGAATAAGAGGTTGGCATCGGAAGACCCAAAGACATTTATGTTTATTATGATGATATTTTGAAAGACAAGTATGTTTATCAAGACAAGTTATGGATTAATATGTATGTTTTCTGAAAGTTTTTATATTCCGCGAATGTTTTTATTAACTCTGATGAACTATGTTAATGAGTAAATCCAATGTCCAATGTGAGGCACCGGTAACGGGGCCTTACAAGAAATTAGATCGTTTAAGAAGAATATTTTTTTGGGGAGGTTCGGAGGAGAAATCAAAATTAAATTGGGTGGCGTGGCAGCGGGTAATTGCCCCAAAGGATTATGGGGGTTTAGGCTTGGGGTCTCTTCGCGATGCTAACCTTGCAATGCTTGCAAAGTGGTGGTGGCGTTTCAAGGTGGAAAAATAAGTTTTATGGCGAAGGGCAATATGGTCAATTCATCATAATTCGAGGTCTTGGCAGCCTTTACCCGCAAAAATGTCAATCACGTGGCCTTGGAAACAAATAAAAAAGATATCATATGACCTCTTTGGGTTGGGAATTCGGTTATATGGGCTTATTAAACAGGTGGTCAAATGTGGGACAAGCTCTTTATTTTGGTTACATTAGTGGATTGGAGATGATTTACTTTGTTATAAGTTTTCTTTATTGTTTGGTTTAGAGAAGGAAAAAGGATGCCCCATTTCTGATCATTTATGTATGGTAGACGGTGTATGTGGTATTTGGAATTGGCTAAGGGTACCGACCGAGGTGGCGGAAGTAGATGAGCTCAGACAGCTTCTTCAATTGTGCCAAAATGTTTTTTTGGAGGTCGGAATTGACAAAACTTGTTGGACTTTAGATGCTTCAGAGGAATTTTCAGTTGCTAGTCTTAAGAATAAGTTAATCGAGTTGACTTATTTCCCTCCTAGTTACAAGTTCGGTTGGAATAATTGGGTTCCAAATGAGGTGTGTAATTTGGCTTGGAGATCTGAGTTAGAAAGATTGCCCGTTTTGACTGAGTTGGCTAAAAGAAATATTAGCACGAACTCTGTTTTGTGCCAGGGTTGTGGGGATTTGGAGGAAACAGTGGAGCATTGTTTCGTTACATGTGGGTTAGCTCAATCTGTTTGGCAAGCGATATCTCTATGGTGTAAGATCCCAAGTATTTTCGCATATTTTGTTAGAGATCTTTTGGCTATTTATAAATACGTAAAGTTTCCGAGGAAGAAGACAAAGATGTTTCATGCTATATGTCTCGTTTCATTTTGGTGCTTATGGAAAGCAAGAAACGATATGGTCTTTAATGGCAAGATGGTCTCAATGGTAAAATTGGTGGGAGACATTAAGGCTCTTAGCTATCTTTGGGTCAAGAATAGATCCGGTGGAATGGTATCGTGGGATGATTGGTGTGGTTTTAAGGTGTAAGCGGGTTGAGGTACTTGTTTTTAGGAGGCTTGTTTTGCTTCGTTTGACTTGTAACTAGTATCTTGCTTGTTACAGTTTGCTTTTTCTCTCTGTAATGTTGTTGTGATAATATATTCCTTTTCGTTGGTCGTTCAAAAAAAAAAGTACTAAACCAAAAGCAAGTCGAACCAAATGAAACATGTAATACACGTATTGTCTAAACATCAAGATAAAGTCTTCTCAAATAAGAGTAAGAATTTGAAGCTTTTGGAAAATTGTTTTTTAACCCTTTCAAAAAACTAAAATAAAAATGATTTTTGTGATTGCCAAACACATTTAAACTTATTAGCTTTTTGAAAACACCAATAAACATTCTTCAAACTCAATCCCAAACATGTTCTAAATATGCTCAAAATATATATTAGCTATATTGAGTTCGTGAAACAATAGTAAACAATAATAGGTGCATGTATACATATACCATTTGTGTCCACCAATCAAGCCACATTCAAGGTTGCGACTGAAATAGTTGTATACATGTACCATATGGTCCTCACTTCGTGGTGGGAAAACCTACTTTGTGGCAATCGCTATAACAAATGAAATAGAAAACAGTGTTAATATTTGTAAAGCTCCATCTCGACGACGTTTATATGGTACTCAACCTACAAAAAAGGACACATGTAGCAAACTTTAGTTATCAATACAAAAAAAGCTTGAAGAATGCATAAGTGTGGGCTTTTTGATAAGTTTTTACATTATCACGCAAAATCCATTTGTAAAAAAATAAATAAATAAGCGAACGTTGATAGAAATAAGGACGTCGCCATGCAACGGGGTGTCAATCATATGGCCGGAAAGGTACTCATTATTTCAAACGAAAAACAAACCCAAAAATATAGTTGTAATATGGCCAACATTGTGTCAACACATGTTTGGTTTGTTGTTGATGTGGTGAGAATTCAGTCGGTATTAGTTCGGTTTGTTATGATGCTAGAACTCGATATAACAAAAGGAAGAGAAAACAAAATAAAAATAAAGTCACGATAAGTTTTTCTTTTAAGTTAACGAGCGTGAAGTATCAAAGAAAAATCAAATTAGGTTAAAAATTAAATATGTTAAAAATGTATATTATTTAAAAGTTTGGATCAAATACAAATGAAATTAACGTACTAAACGTGATAATTAAGTACAGTACTTATATATACAAGTAGAGTAATTATGTAATTACTCTTTGATAATTACTCTATGATGTAATCACATAATTACTCTACTTGTATATATAATTACTCTACTTAAAGTAAAAGGTAAAATCAAAAGTTAAAAAAGTTATAATACGTAGAACACTAGGAGATGGCCACGTGGACCAACATAGTATGCCACTGTACACCCAACTTGTAAATGTTAGACCCCACGCTATGGGGCGCGGTGGGGTTAAAATTTTGGGCGCCGTGGGCACCGAACACCGTCGTTGGGCGCGGTCCAACCCAGGGCGCGGCTGGTTCGGGCGTTTCAACGGCCGGCGCGGTGTATGAAAAAATGTGGGCGCCCTCCCCTTCAACGGCTCTTTTGACCGTTATATATATATATATATATATATATATATATATATATATATCACTCAAACTAAACCATTTTCAATCTTTACAAATTTTTTCAAAATTCTCCCAAGAAAATGTCTTCCGATTCATCTTCGACACCCGACTTCTTCCCCGATCCCGAAGTTATTTCAGACTCAGATTCAGGGGATGAGGTAATGTTTAGTGATATTCTAGATGCTGCCCGAGTCTTAGTCGAGCATAGCGAAAGCTCACAACCGCAAACAAGACGTCCTCATCGACAACGGGATCGTGTGGTGCTCAACGGTTAATGCAAGATTATTTTTCGCCGGACGCGACTTTTGATTCGGAACAATTCCTACGACGTTTTCGGATGAGTCGCCAACTTTTTTTTACGAATTTTTGGTGATTTAGAACGCGATTATGCTCTTTTCCAACAACGTGATGACGCGAGAGGTAAGTCGGGTTATTCTCCATTGCAAAAATGCACAGCGGCGATTCGTCAACTCGCGTATGGGACCGCGAGCGAAGCCATGGAAGAGTACTTACAAATGTCAGAGACAGTGGCTTGTGAAGCCCTTCACACGTTCTGCGAATGTGAGTATTATCATTTTTAATATGTATTTATAAATCCTCTCATTTTAAATGCAAAATTAATAAACTGACCTTAAAAAATTAATATTAGGTATTCCTCAACTATATGATAAAAAATATTTGAGGAAGCCGACTCAAACCGACATACAAAAAATATACGAGGTGCATGAACAGAGGCACGGTTTTCCTGGGATGCTTGGTAGTCTTGATTGCACACATTGGGCTTGGGAAGCCTGCCCAGTTGCTTCGCAAGGTCAATATCATCGGGGTGATCATGATAGACCAACAATTATCCTTGAGGCTGTTGCATCATTTGATCTTTGGATATGACAAGCGTTCTTTGGGATGCCCGGCGCAAACAATGATATAGCTGTGATAAATGCGTATCCTCTTTTTGACCGTCTCGTGAACGGAGTTGGACCCGACACCTCATTTTCCACGAATGGTGTCAACTACGAATACGAATATTATTTAGTCGGCGGCATTTATCCGGATTGGGCCACGTTGGTTCATAGCTTTACGTGCCCGACTGATGATAAACGAAAATATTACAAGAAAAAACACGAGTCGGCCAGAAAGGACATCGAAAAGGCATTCGGGGTATTAAAGAGACGTTGGTCTATAGTTAGACATCCGGCTCGTATTCAGCACATGGATAAGTTAAGAAATGTAATGTACACTTGTATTATCTTGCATAATATGATACTAGAGGACTCGGGTAGAGCAATATGTCCAGGGGAGTACAACGATGCGCCAGATCCGATGACAACCCTAAATGAAGATGAGAGATTTGCTATTTTATTAAGAACACGAAAAAAGGAAACGAATTTCAATTTTCGAGCGGATTTGGTTGAACATATTTGGAGAAACAAACAAGAAAACGGCGACGTCGACTAAAAATAGCTGATTTTTTATGTATACGTTTTTAATTTTAATTTAGTTTGTATTTGATAATTATTGTATTTAATAAATTTGTTGGTTTATTAAATTAAAAAACATTAAGGGGCTTCGAAGCCCCCGCACCATAGAGGGCATCTTTGGGGTGGGGCTTTGAAGCCCCCCGTGCCCACGTGGCGCTGACGTGGCGCTGGGGAGGGGCTTCGAAGCCTCTCACCATAGATGATGGTCTTATAGCACTGTGATGTAAGGTCGTGCTTAATGGACGTATCATAGTATGTCACTAAGAGATGGTCACGTGGACCTCTCATAGTATATTAAATTTGTAAGGCTCGGCATCAATGACATGTACACCGGTACTCATCCACGATAATGTAGCAAAATATACAATTAAAAGAAAACCAAAAGCTTGAAGCCAGTATACATGCATGCTTCAACAGTTCAACGAGTTTTACACTATCATGCAACGCTCGAATGTTTGGCCCTTTGGTTTCTCCATGTGAGTTATTTGTTGAAAACCTCTCCTCATGTTCTAATTCCTCCCCATCTTCTCTTATCCAGGGCTCAAATCTTACAACTTACAAGCTGCATGGGTATGTGGTTTATAATAAGAGTATTTATCAGTGAGATAGTTACCGTATAAAATAAAAAAAAAATGTACAAACCAAATCATGCATCTTCTTCTTATAGCTAAGAGTGGGCTTGGGTAGAGGTGCACAAAAAACCCATACTCGGAACTGAACCCGAAAAAAATACCCGGATAGAGGTGCACAAAAAACCCGTACCCGGAACCAGTTTTTTTATATCTGGGTATTCTATACCCGAAACCGGAACCGACCCTACCCGTATGGTATGGATTTTGAGGTCAATACCCGTACCCGATTTATACCCGTAAATAGCCAGACCCGGTCATACCCTATACCCATACCTGGTTATACCCGATACCCGAAACCAATTTTCTAATACCCGAAATAATACACGAGTTTTTATAGTATATTTTTATGTTTACTTCACAACTTTTATGTTTTATGTTTTTGTAAAATGCATATTACTAAGTAAATAATTTATAATTAAGTGAATTTATGGTTTTTGTAATATAGTTTAATTATTTTTTATAAATTACAAAGCAAATTTAAATTTTAAACAAATTAAAAAATGTATAAAAAATTACAAATTCAAAACCGCGTATTAATACCCGGTTCCAATATCCGAACCTTATCATACCCTACCCGGGTACATAGGGTTGAGTTTTTCTCCTCAATACCGTACCCGATTTCTCTTAATACCCGATGATACTCGAATCCAGATATTATAAAAAACTCGATTTGTGCATTGGGGGCTGAGAAACACAGTAATATTTCCTGGGCTTTTTCCTTGTTGAATTGTATATAAAGTGGGCCGATTAGATTTTGATGGGCTGGGCTTGTGGAGAGAGGTGGTAATATGTATAGGGGGCTAGGGTTTTAGTATTTCTTCTTCTCCAGTCACAGGGGGCAACTAAACTATCAATCACCGCCGCACAGCTCTTCAGGTTCCATCATCCTTAATCTGTATCTGCTTTTCAAAACCCTACGTTTATCGAAATGCTATTAAACCTTTTGTCTTTGATTATTAATTTAGGTTATGTATATATAATGAATGAATTGTAATTGTAATTGTAATTGTAATTGTAATTGTAGGTAAGGAAGAAGAAGAAGGATGTCTCACAGGAAGTTTGAGCACCCGAGGCACGGTTCTCTTGGTTTCCTTCCCAGGAAGCGTGCTGCTCGTCACAGAGGAAAAGGTATTATTATTATTATTATTATTTACTTGTTTATTTTCATTTTATTATTCTAGTTTAGATGTGGTGTTTATTTGTTAAACAAATCTACGAATGCTGTTTACAGCTTTCTTCAGTTGCTTTTTAATAATGGATCAAACTGTTAACTACTCTTTTTTAAATGATAAACCAATGCTTTACAACATTGTTAGTTTGTATTAAATGTTTTTAAATTGTAAGTTGCTTCTGGATTATTATAATACATGTACATACCTACATTTTACAAAATAAATGAGGTCAACAACTGCTGGTTATAAGCTCTTCTGCAGTAGTCGTTAGTTGGCCCGTGGGGTGGGGACTAGTGGTTATTTGGAATTATTTCAAACCAGACAAAACTGATAAAACCTTAAACAGTGAAAACCGAATTGCTTTTATTTATTGGTTTGCTAATAGGCTGGATCTTGTTTCTTTGTTAATAGTAAGCTGTGTAAAGTAAACTATTTATTTAATATATTTTTCACTTTGTTTGTGTTTTGCAGTGAAGGCTTTCCCCAAGGATGACCCAACCAAAGCTTGCAAGCTTACTGCTTTCTTGGGTTACAAGGCTGGGATGACCCATATCGTTCGAGAGGTCGAGAAGCCCGGATCCAGTAAGCTGTTTTTTTATACTCAACAAACACTTTTTTTAGTTTTGTTTGATTATAATAATTGACTCCTTTTGGCAATTTTGAATATTAGAGCTTCACAAAAAGGAGACTTGTGAGGCGGTTACCATCATTGAGACACCTCCAATGGTGGTTGTTGGTGTGGTTGCTTATGTCAAGACTCCACGTGGGCTTCGTTCTTTGAACACTGTCTGGGCTCAGCATTTGAGTGAAGACATTAAGAGAAGGTTTTACAAGAACTGGTGCAAGTCCAAGAAGAAGGCTTTTACCAAATACGCCAAGAAGTTTGATTCTGAAGAGGGTAAGAAAGATGTTCAGTCTCAGTTGGAGAAAATGAAGAAGTATGCAACTGTTATTAGGGTTTTGGTTCACACTCAGGTAAATTTTATTTTAAAGATATAAACTTGTTTTGCTTGTGTGTTGGTTTATATATTTTCAAATGGATTAACTGAATGTTTTGTTTGTTTATTTTACACAGATAAGGAAAATGAAGGGATTGAAGCAGAAGAAAGCGCATTTGATGGAAATCCAAGTGAATGGTGGTACCATTGCCCAAAAAGTCGATTTTGCATACGGCTTTTTTGAAAAGCAAATCCCGATTGATGCGGTTTTCCAGAAGGATGAGATGATTGACATTATTGGTGTAACCAAGGGTAAGGGTTATGAAGGTGTTGTGACCCGTTGGGGTGTGACTCGTTTGCCACGTAAGACTCACAGAGGTCTGCGTAAGGTTGCTTGTATTGGAGCGTGGCACCCTGCCCGTGTGTCGTTTACTGTTGCCCGTGCTGGTCAAAATGGTTACCATCACCGTACTGAGATGAACAAGAAGATTTACAAGCTTGGTAAAACCGGGCAGGAATCACATACTGCTTTAACCGAGTTTGACAGGTTTGTTATTGCACATATATTATTTTGCAAAACAAAATCTTGAATTGTTATATTTAACACATCATTTGAACAGGACCGAGAAAGATATTACTCCAATGGGTGGCTTTCCTCACTATGGTGTTGTGAAGGACGACTACTTGTTGATCAAGGGTTGTTGTGTGGGTCCCAAGAAGAGGGTTGTTACCCTTCGCCAATCGTTGCTTGCGCAGACTTCACGTTTGGCGCTTGAAGAGATCAAACTCAAGTTTATTGACACATCATCGAAGTTTGGTCATGGTCGTTTCCAAACTGCAGAGGAGAAGCTCAAATTCTACAACCGTGTGAAGGCTTAAAAACAGGTATTTATATCTGTTTTGGGGTCGTTTTAGGTAAGTTTTGGTTGTTTCGAGTACTTGGTATTTTATTTTAAAAAGGACTTGTTTTGGTTTTGTTTGTTGATGATTATTGTCTTTGAGCATGAACATCTTATCTTTTGGATATGTATTTCAGTTAGACGTGCACAAATCGGGTTCACCTTGAAAACCCGAACCGGTTCGGAACCGGTTTTTTTTACACCGGGTAGAAAATGACACCGGTTCCAGTCAGGAACCGGTTCGGTTCCCGAACCGAACCTATGCCCAGAAATGCAAACTTTTAGGAACCGGGTAGGGTTGGAACCGGGACCGGTTATTACGTAAAAACCGGTTCCACCGGTTTTTTTTGAAATTCAAACATTATAGCCGTTAGAAACCGGTTCCAACGGCTATATAGCCGTTTTTGACCGTTGGAACCGGTTTTATTACTATATTTAGCTAATTTTCATTCTATAAATATCAATGTATGAGTGTGTACTTGTTAAACCACTTCCAAAACTATAAAACACACTCCAAAACACAATTAAGCTTAAACCGACAACAAATGGCAACTAATGACGACGTTGTTTGGTGATCGAAACAACAAGATGCCTCGATGTTTGGGTTCATTATGATTTGTGTCTAATGACCGACTCACATGAGATGGCACGTTGCAAATATTGCTCGAAGTTTCTTAAAGCAGGGTCCAACTCGACATTACGAAAACATATGAATAAGTATTGTCGAGAAAAAAGAAGTTTGGATGCTAAAAAAGCGGAAGTGGGAGAATCGTCCGGCTCTACAACCCAAAAATAAGTATTCTCGAATTAAAACGACGGACTTTGTTTTTTAAGTTTTAGTTATGTTTTATCGTTTATGTTTTAATAATGTTTGTAATAGTTATTGTTTAAATAAATAAAATGTTCGTCGTTATTAAAAAAGTAACAAAAAATTAATCATGAGTAACAAAAGTAATTATAATTAAACAAATCAAAACTAAATATTAGTTGAACAAGTTACAAATAATTTTACTAAAACAAATAAAAAACACAAATTACAGCTTAATGATATGTGCAACACATCGAACATGAAAAAAATCCCCGAAACAAGGTGGTGAATATTTAATGATAAATTTTTCAGCCGCCTTAGTATTGTTTGAAGCGTTGTCAAACGAAATCGAAAATATTTTATTTCTCAAGTTGTAAGTCGTTATAACTTCATCAAGTAATTCAAACAATTTTTCGGCGGTATGTGGGAACGGGAAGTTTTCAAAAGCGATGGTGCGTTTCATCAATTGCCATGTCACCGGATCAACCCAATGAGCGGTGACACATATGTATGATTCGGGCAACCCGTGTGGTGCCGACCAAACATCGGTAGTTAAACTAACCATGGCTTCTAAAGAATGAAAAGACTCGATTAACTCTTTTTTAGCACACTCCCACAACCTGATACAATGACGTCTTAAGGTAGTACGACTTACATGTGTGTATCGCGGTTGTAGAGTTTCTCGAATCAACGACGTCAAATCCGGGTCATCAAAGTGGTTAAACGGCAAACCTCGTTGAATAACGAACTTTGCCATTCTATCTTGAACTTGAGTCGTGTTGTAACGAAATAGTGTACCATCTTTACCCAAGTCAATTTGATCGGTCACGCCAATCCCTTTCAACGCCTTGCAATATGGCTTCTCGATGTGCTTTCTCAAAGTAGAGTTGGAATCGTGCTTTAATAGTGAACCACATAGTTTTCAACGAGCCTTTTGATAACCTTCGTCATCCACAATCAAATCCCAATGCTTTCATATGTCTTCGTTGCGGTTATGGTTGACTACCGTAACAACCCTTGGGTCCTCCGTAGCAGGAACGGGGGCAACAAAAACACTCTTCTTAGCCTTCTTGTTAGTTTTTTTGATGGGTGTCATAATAATATTTAGTTGGATGGTCGGGTAACGGAACGGGTTTGCTAAAGGAGTAGTATTTTAGTTTGTTTTTGAGTTTGGTGGTGAAACAAGTAATGGAAAACAACTTATATATAGTTTTTGGGCTACAAGAACCGGTTCCAACGGCTATATTACTGTTGGAACCGGTTCCAACGGCTATTATTTGTCTCAAAAACCGGTTCCAACGGCACTATTACCGTTGGAACCGGTTACAACGGCTATTTTGTGTCTCAAAAACCGGTTCCACCGGCTATATTACCATTGGAACCGGTTCCAACGGCTAGTTTGATCTGTGTTTGACTTTTCAAAAAAAACCCGCCGGAACCGGTTTTTTCGGGTAGGAACCGAACCGATTACAATTAGGAACCGGGTTGGAACCGATGGGGACATACAAATATGAGAACCGGGTACGATTTTCGGGTACAAAATTACCCAAACCGGGTTTTGGGCCAACCGGGTAGGAACTGGAACCGGTTCCGGTTCGGTTCCACCAGTTAGGTTCCGGAACCGGTTTTTTTGTGCACGTCTAATTTCAGTATCTTTTTTAGACCAATGTTATGATGTCATGTGTTTTGCAATGCTGATCTTTATGGTAGGATTTTTGTTTTAAAAGTAAACACAATGTCCAAGTTTCATTTATGTGGTTTGGTGAGAATTGTCATATTCATTCATTGGTTTAGATTTTTCATATGGACTTAGTGTTTGTTTGGTATGAAGTAATGGAATTAGTGGAGGAATGGAATGGACAATGGAATAAAATGGATCAATACCATTCCATTGACTTGTTTGGTTTCCATATAATGAAATGATTCATCACTTTATTAATGTTAATAATAATAAATAATAATACAAATATTAATAATAACTAGTTTTTGGACCTATGCATCGTGATATATTACCAAACCAAATAAAAATAATCGTAGAAACGTGAATCACGTATGCACGTTATGAAATGTTTTTAATTCACCAAATTTAAATCAATAATAATAATAATAATGTTGATAATATAAAATGTAATTGTATTATACAAATTAATAATATTAAAAATACAATGATAATAATAATAATAATTGTTGACTTTTTCATTCCTTGAAGGAATGAAAAAAAAACACATTTCATCAAAGATTAAAATGCTTAAAAAAGGAAAGAATTTCATTCCTTAGGAATGATCAATTTCATTACTTCATGACAACCAAACATGCTTAATTTCATTCTCTTGAAATGATCTATTCCATTCCATCTTTTATTTCTTCATACCAAACACTATTTTAATCTTAAAATGATAAAAGAGTCAAATGGTAAGAAATGAAAACCAGTGTGCCATAGACAACTAGTTCTTTGAATGAAAGTGGCAAAAAAATTGAACTTGAAAAAATAGTGTACAAGTTTAGATGTTAGCAAAGTAATAAAAAGTCCTATGTCTAATGTAGTTATTTGTTTCTTCTTTTAACCTATCTATGATTTAACAATGCATCAAAATAATCAATTTACAGTTCTTGTAGTCAGTCGGTGTTTTGAAAAGAATTAAGAACAAATAACAATGTTAAAAAAATTTCAATATGCAAGTAAACACTACATAGTGGATGCAAGTGTTATAAAAGTGTTCTGTAGGAGCTGGAATTTCTGACACGGCAAGAAAACAAGTTTTGGGTTGAATGACACGACCATTCTAATAAACTTGTCAACCCAAAAAACGGGTCAACATGAACACATCATAAATCCTTAAAACTCATTTAAGGGGTTTTCAAAAAGTTAATATTTGTAGTGATGTTTTACTTGTCCTATAATTATTGACTTCTAAATGTTAAATTTACCTTATCAACTACTCTTCGTTTTTAACATTTTCATTTTATCAGTTTTAATTAACCATTCTTCATCTTGCTGTTTGTTTCTTCTAGTATTGTGCTAATAATTTGTTAACTGGAAAGAGGAGATAAAGAAACAAAAACAATTGTTTAAGTTGTTACTAAGTCACTAGATATTTTTATTCATAAATAAATAAACATAAAATTGGTAGACCGGAAACACAGACTTTTAAGTGGGTCAAACAAGGCAAGAAACAACATGAAGTGAACAAGTGTATGAACTTGAAACTCATTAACCAGACGTGATTAACACCCTTAGGTGACATGCTAGAACTCTTAAAACGGAGGGTTAAGTTTCCATTTCGTGGAGACAAATGGGCTTAACCTTAACGGGCGAATAAAAGAAGTATAAGGGATGAAATGAAAAACAGGTTATTGTCTCCAAATCGTTGGTGTTCGGCTTTTTATGTCATGAGCTCCATAATTCTTGCCTCTCTTGGAACAATGTTCTATAAGCTTGCATTATGAGTTGAGTGAGCTATTTAGCCGGTCCGTACATAAACTAGATTAGTTGTACATCATGCATAGTCTACTTGTACCAATATACCCCCCACCCCCTTTTCCCAAAAAAATCAAGCCATTCAAACAGAACCAAAAACGAAAGAATGTACTGCTATTATTTCTATAAAAAATGGTATACACCTTCAGAGTTACTATAAGCAAATGCTATTCCCTCTAAAAACTACCAAATAGGCATCCAACACATCTGACCCAAAAGACATAACTCATATGCAGGACTTAAGCAAACACTTGGACTGGCTGCACATCAGACCTCAACCCTCGGCCGCCACCACCACGCCCTCGGCCACTACCTCTTCCACTCCAACCACCACGCCCACGCCCTGGACAATATAAATAATTTTGTATTTATACATATTGATGTGTGTATATATAAAGATACATAAGAATATTTTAACATTCACATAATGCATAATATTTATAACTTATATATACTAAAACTTGTGTTATCATTTTGGCTTATAATTTATAGAACTTTTAAATTTGGGCTCTAATTTAAGCGAGCCAACAAGCAAAGCTAAACAAGCCTAACGAGTGAAACCAATAAAACGTTGTTTAGCACAGAGTTTACCTCCATAGTCATTATAGCCGTTGAATACGCCATAACCACCACGACTTCTCCCTCTCCCACCTTCCCAACCACCATCTCTGTTGTATTCAATATCTCCATTATAATAATTTCCTAGAAAAAATAGGTAACAATACAACTTAGCTTTAATTACTCATCACACACACACACATGATACTTCTTTTAACCCATAAACAAATTAGTTTTTGGATACATGGCAAGTCACACTATTTTTTAAGGCAAAACAGACGATTAATTTACCTCGACCTCTACCCCTTCCACGGCCTCTTCCTCGCATGTTAGGCGAATCATCTTATGCCAACCACAAAAAATATATATATAAATTAAATAAAAAAATACATTATGAATTTCCTAGTATATAATTGACTGCACCAAATTGAAAAAGTTACAGTCTATAAAATTCTTACCTCCTTCATATTCATATTCAACTAATGGCTTCACCAGATCAGCTGGAATAGGCGGTTGATACCTGCATTTTAGTAAAAATAACAAAAAAAATATTAATAGCCAACCAATGAGTATAAAGCTACAAATTTGTTACTTCAGCTTGTAACTTCTTCAAAAATGAAAATTTTGGGGTGGTTACTGGTTCCACACGATTGATTACCCGACAGACGATGAATCAAGCTCCTTCTGTGACAATGTAATTGTAATCACTGACACATGACGGGTCGTTTCAAGACTACATTAAAAAAGAAAATACAAGTTATTTTCTTGGCGTTAAAATGTTATATAGATTATGAAGATTCACATCATGCGGATTTGTTATTATTATTTTTTGTACTTACGGGAGGAGGCCTTCTTCTAACGGTTCCCACATATCTGTTATATCGATAGAACCGATAGATGTAATTTGATGGAGACCAGCAACCCATCTCTGGTACCACATGTTAATTAGAACAAAAACAATAATCATGATTCGTTAAGCACTACAACACCATATATATGTTTCACTAGTGTTGATATATACGAATGTGTATGTAAACCTTGATGAGTTCTGCGATCATAACGGTTTTGTTGATAGCTCTGCCCATTGCCTTGAGAGAAATCTCATCCGATCCTTTCTCCTATAAGAAAAGTCCAACTTTCGATGTATAACTTTTGCAGACCACCTTAAACGCATGGAGCATGTCACATTATATATAAAAAAAAAAAGATAATGAAGAAAGGACCTGGAAAAGAGTGATGGCATAAGTAATGTAGTTGTGCATTCTCCCTTGAGTGGTTACACGTATCTCCTTCTCGTCGACAGGAGCCTCAGTCCGCGGCTTCTCAACCCTCTGGTACCGCTCCATATGATCCGATCTGATCATTCATTATTCATTATTCATTATACATGCATCCACCACCACATAACTAGTGCTTCAACAAATCACCTCTGCACCTCTGTAATGATCCATTAAGACCGCCATTTTTATCTCATCTTATTATTATATTTATTATTTTCAATCTTTCAATTATTATCTTTATTTTTTTCTTTTGAAAAAAAAATGTTACGTTTAATACCCAACTAATTTGAGTAAAACAATTGACACACAGTTTCTAGGTAGTGTTGGTAAGACTGTGTGCTGTTATTGAAGCCGTCACGCCGGCCTGTGGATTCATCTAATAATATTGTATGATGCAGTGTTGACTGGATGAACCCTGCTGAAGCCGTTTGAGCCAGTTGTGGTTTAGACGAACGGTGACTTCAGCGAATTTTCTGACTTATATATTTATTTAATTTTTTCTTCTAAATTTGGAAAATAACTAATATTACATTAAAATAAAAAAGATTAAAAGTAACAAATAATACTAGTCTAGTACAAGATCATTGGGACGTCTATAACTCACAAATGCCCGACCAACTCATGACGAAGGTTTCCGTGGACCTCAAGGTTCTTGATATATTTGACGGAGATCAGTGATTGTCGATTCGGGTCGTGGGATGTCACCTTGGTAGTTTTGACTAATAGTCATACATTGGCCCTCAAAAACCATGTTATGAAGAATTAAACAAGTATAGACGACATCCATTATTTTCTCCCTTAATTAAATCCGTAGTGGCCTCGAAATTGAGTGATTTTTTTTCTCTAGAACTCCAAACGCCCTTCAATATCTTTTCGTGCCGATTCTTGCTTCTTCGTAAAGTACTTCTGTTTGTCTTTAACCAGAGATGCATAAGCTTCAACAAGCGTCGGCCATTCGTTGTAAATGCCATCAACCAAGTAGTAGCCATGCTAGAATTATACCCCATTCGCACAAACCGATTGAGCTGGCTCACCCCGTCAATAATGTCATCGAATATTAGTGATCGTTCGATAACATTTATGTTGTTTTTTGACCGGGCAACACCGAAAAACGCATGCCAGAATCAAAAATCTTGGGAGGCCACCGCCTCAAGTATAATACTGAGCCAGGGTGATCACCCCGGTGGAACTGACATTGCCAGGCCGTAGGACACATATCCCATCGAGCATTCCGGGGAAACCATGTTTTTCACCGTGCATTTCGTATATGCGTTGGATATCATACGAAGTTGGTTTGTGCAAATATCTCTCTGAGTAAATCGATATGATCCTTATGTATAAACATTATCAATTAAACCCTCCAACAATATAATTATATAACTAAATGAAACATATATGTACACCTTAACTGAAACAATGAAGTGAGTCTCGCTCAACTTTTTCAGGCATTTTTAGGTATTCATCTATTGCGTCTGACGAAATTCCATACGCTAATTGACGAATAGCAGTTCTACATTTTAGCACCGTCGTGAAACGTGGTCTACCTCTCGCATCTAGTCTTTGTTGGAAAAAAAGATACCGATCCGACAAATCATTTGATAAACGCATGAATAGTTGTCTACTCATTCGAAACCGACGCCTAAAATGATATTCGTCATAAACGGGATCGTGAATAAAATAGTGTTGTACCAAAGTTTCATTAGCGCCCACTCGATCACGAAGAAGAGGTGATTGTCTTGTTAGTCTTTGTAGCCTTTGAAACTGTTCAACCAACAGGCTAACAGTTATTCTCCCGGCTTCAAAAATAAGGTCGTCTTCATCCGAAGAATCAGACGAAGAAAAGGAGTTTCATTGCATTTTTTATTTATAATTTAAGTTTTTTCTGGTTTGTGAAAGTATGTATGGTTAATTGGTTAATATAGAAAGTTGATCTTTTTTTAATGTTCCAAGTTCCAACAGTCATTACCCCCCACCCCAAAAAAAAATCCCAACTCAACGGTTCTCTTTAGCCAACACGATCTAGCTCATGGCCAGTCGCTCACAGCTGCGCTTGCGGGCACTTATTATGGTGTGCACGGCCGATGTGGCTAGCGCCATCCCTTCATGGCTCCACTAGCGGACAACAACAGGTGGTCTAATATAATGAAAACATTGTGTAATAGAATGTACATAGAATTAAAAGACATGTATGGCATTGGCAGGTGTCAGAAGCACCTTCCATCTCTCCATTTTTTTTTCTTATGTTTTTTTTGTTATGTTAGATTTAGTTAGAGCATTCTCATTCTATCCTTCAAATTTATGGGAAGAGATTTGCAAATTATAGAGTGAGTGAGTTTAGAGTGATTGTGAGTGTAAATTATAAGGTGTAGAGAGAAAAGATAGTTATTTTTCGCAAATATGGGAAAACAAAGTTTGTTCTTATTTATTTTTTAATATTTGTTGAATTGGTTATGAGTAGAGGAGAAGAAAAACTATAATGATAAACGTATAAAAAATATTATTTAATTGAAAACGAGAGAGAAATATAGTGTTTTTTAGTGTAATTATAAAGATGAGGATGAGGGATAGGTTGAAAATGCTCTTAATTAACCAAATCAGTACCGCCAAATTTCTCGATTAAATAAACATCATTTTGCGTATGTTCTTTTTTCGCACCATAAGTTACATAAACGTCATTACTATTAGGAAAATTGGTTTTTATGGTCCCAACTATCGTGTTTTGGTCATTGTCGGTCTCAACTAACGAATTGGCTGCTGATGATCCCAACTTTTAGCGTATTTGTTCCTAACGGTCTGCGACTAACAGTTGTCTAACGTCGTTAGTTTCAGGTCACCGGAAAAACATTTTTGGCCGGAAAACACACTTTTTTTTCCTGAAAACTCAACAATTTTGTCTCAAACATCATGGTAATATTGTATCGTACCTTTAGAAACTTTATTCTAGTAAAAGCCCCAATTTTTTAGGTCGCCGGAACCCTAGAATTATCGTCGGAATCAGTTGATGGTGGTTGGTTGGCGGTGAGTCAATTGGTGGTGGTGGCGGCGTTCAGGTGGAGTTTTCCGGCAAAAAAAATTGACATCCCGGCCAAAAACGTTTTTCTGGCGACCTGAAACTAACGGCGTTAGGATTCTGTTAGCCGCGGACCGTTAGAAACAAATACATTAAAAGTTGGGACCATCAGTAACCAATTCGTTAGTTGGGACCGGCAATGACCAAAAGGCAATAGTTGAGACCAATAAAAACGAATTTTCCTTACTATTATGGATGTTTACTAATTTACCTTTTGAATTTAGCGTTGTTGGCGTAACAAGCTCAAACAATACCGACCAAATTGCGTACATGCGCTGACACAATGTGACGAGTTTTTTACTAGTTATGATCAATGCTTTAAGCTTATGTATTTGTATTAAAACAATAAAGTTGTGAACGTTTGTCACATCATAAATTAACCACTTCGTTAGTATGGATCAAAAGCTTTGAATCGTTACACGTCGAATCAAGATAATTTTGTAATTTAAGATTGATTTTAAATATTCTTAGTTGAATGTTTGTTTTTTTTTTACGTTTTAGAAAGAATATTGTTTAACATTTAAACTTGATTATGTAATTAATAATTGAGGTAATTTCAGATTTTAAATACCTTTTTCTTAAATTTGATTATGAACATATGATTAGACATTTAGTGGTTAAAGCTGTTTCAAATATTGGTATTAAATTAGATGTTAATAATCCAAACTATTCCTCACTGACGAATAATAATTCATACTTACAGCATAAGGAATTGCACACTTAACTTTCACATCTGTTGCCAAAAACTATATCACTCACGTATTCCTAACACATTTACACTTGATTTCATTGAATGTTATGAGTAAAATGGGAATAAATACATTCTTTCTCGGCAAAGTCAAGTGAAAAGCAAGTGTAAAGTATTAAAAACCAGTTTTTCTAAGTCGAATGAAAACTCGATTTCTACGTTTTTTTCTAGAAACAATAACTCAACCATCATAAGCCCTTGTTGCATCATATCGACAAAATTATATCCATCTTATAATTCTTCATAAACATTACCATAACTTATAAAATACCAAACTCAAATATGAACAAACTCAACCACCATAAAACTAGTTAATTTACTTAAATCATAACAAAACAAATTCCCAAAGCACTAAACCATCAACCCATTTCCACCATTTCAAGTTACCTGGGGCCCGATAACTCAACAGCATGCAAATTCTCTGTAGAATCAAGAATCCAGTCAGAATTAGGATGTGGCGCTAGATCCATTTCTTGGCGGTTAACTTCAACTTTCTGCCACTCATCCCATCGTTCAGCTAACCCGTCACCTTCCAGCATTCGGACCACGTCAGACATTTTGGGCCGGTCCATTGGCGAGCCTTGTGTGCACAGTAATGCCACCTGAATCAACTGCTCGACTTCTGAATCGATGTAATTGGTCTCTAGATCCGGATCCACAAGCATTTCTAGTTTTCGTTCTTTTAGAAGCCCTTTAACCTATAAAACACAAATACATATATAGATACATATATACAAGTTATTATAACAGTCAATGAACCAAGTGAAGTCCAAAAAAAGTTGAACAATGAATGTTAAACGTGTTGTGTTTGTGGGTTGGAGAGTCGGACCCAAACATGACGCGTGCACTCGCAAGTTGACATGCACGCAGACTGTTAAACTTGAAAAAAACTATTTAATTTTTTTTATTATTATTTTTTGCATATTAATACTTTAAAGTTCTTTATTATATTAGTTAGGTTTTTCTGAAGCAACTATGTTTAAACTGTGCCAATTTAACTTTAAAACTTTTTTAACTTTGGCATAAAAATGCTCAAATAGTTAAAGTTATTACTTAAAACACATTTTAAACAAGCAAACAAAAGTGTTAAACGGGTCAACCCGCAAATCAGAAAGTTAGAAGTCATCCAAATCGTATTTTAATGCATACAACATCATAAATCATGTTCTTAAAAACCTAACTTATGCAAGAGTTAAAATGCTTACCCAATCAAGTAGCATGACATCATCATCATTAGCAAGTCGAGCAAGGTCAAAAGCCCGTTGACCCGTAATTAATTCCAACAACATAATTCCATACCCAAAAACATCTGTTTTTTCAGATGATTTTCCAGTTGAAAGATACTCAGGAGCAATATGGCCAATTGTACCTCGTACAGCGGTCGTGACATGTGTATCTTTATAATCCATTAATTTAGCCAACCCAAAATCACCAACAACTGCCTCAAATTCTTCATCCAATAATATATTAGCAGCTTTAACATCACGATGAATGATTTTCGGATCACAATGATCATGCAAATACGAAAGCCCACGGGCCGATCCTAACGCGATTCGCTTTCGAGTTGGCCAGTCTAAAGGCGGCTCATTTGGCGGACGTTCTGCAAACATAAATAATATGTCAAAAATAATTAATATTTTTAGTAGAAAAAGAAAATATAGTTAAGATGCATCTACTATATACTAAAAGCAACATTTCATAAGTTTGTAGGTTTTGCTTATGTTCTAATGAAAGGAATATCCATAAATATATGTATATGTATATGTGTGTGTGTATAACTTCCTAAATCCCTTGCAAATTGCAACACCTTCGTTTTTATAAATGTACAAAAAGTTGTTTATTAATGACAAATTTTCATGTTAAAATAACTTGAAAGTTCACCGATTATCATTTCTATAAGGAAAAAAAAGTAAAATAACGTGGCATGTAGGCTTACGAACCCAGCGTTCAGTTGCCGCTTGGAGGGAAGTTCATTTACAAAACTTTTTGTTTAGTTAGTTAAACAAACGAACATGAACACGTGTCTCGTTAAATCATGTCTGTTAATGTTCGTTTGTTTACAGTTGTTTAACTTTGTCTGTTTACATATTCATTAAAACTTTCTAAACCCATTACAACTTAATCTAGTTTTATGAATTTAAAATATCATCCATTACGATTTAGTCTAGTTTTAATAACTTGTTAGGCCATATTGATGTTCACGTACTTTTAATTGGTGTTGCTCAATTATGTTCATCTATGTTCAGTTATCGTTTGCGTTCGCTTATATAATGAAAAACGAACACAAAACGCTCATTTTCTTAACAAACAAAGATGAACATAAAAACCATGTTCGTTTCGATTTCGATCGTTTGCTTCGTTACACGTTCGTGTTCATTCAAATCAATAATACCTCTCAAACATGAAGCTACACTGCCATTAGCCATGTATGGATAAACAAGCAACCGTTCAGTTGGTGTCATACAAAATCCTCGTAACCGAAGTAAGTTACGGTGCACCGCCATACTAATCATCTCAACTTCTGTTTGAAACTGGAGCTCGCCACCTGGCGTTCGTTCTTCTTTCAATCTTTTCACTGCAACAAGTGATCCATCCGCCAAACGCCCCTTGTATACTTTCCCAAATCCACCTCTACCCAATATGTTTTTGTTGCTAAAACTATCTGTTGCAACTTGTAATTCCCGTAAAGAAAACCTTTTAAGCTGCCCTAAATGAACTTCAGGATCTTCTTCAGCTGCATACGTGTGTTTAAACGTTAAAACTTAAAATCAGTATGCAAACCATACATAACTTGCTTCATTTTGATTATATCTGATGTGGCGGTTTTGATGTGTTTACTTATAAGTTATAAATGAGTCAATTTGGATAAACTATTAACAAATCTATTGATAATTTTAAATACAACATGAACCCAACAGATTCGAGTCCTAGACAGGTGGACACATCTATCCGATTTTTATAATTCAAACATGTTCAGGTTGGGTTAGATGGTTTTAAAGATTAAAAAAAATTAAGATTCTGTAGAAGTACAAAATAACAGAAAGTTGGGTTTAAACGAGTTGACCGTCAATATTACCCAGTTACACACACCCCCCCCCCAACATGGTTGACCCATTTAGATAATCGGGCTGCACAGGTCATGTTTGGGTTACACATATTCAGGTTACATGGGTTACAATGTTAAATCAGGTCATGTTTGGGTTGGATTATATGAACCCACGAACTGCCACCCGTTATAGATCAATTGGGTATAAACTTAGCTAGTCAAACAAGTTGAAAGTGACTAAGTCTCTTTTAATGCATCCACCTAATAGCTTTATTAAAAGATTCAGATTAAAAATATTGTTTCAGGGATAAAAAATAAGTTGGTAATGTTTTTAAAAAACTATACTGGACGAAAAGGTGTCTGCATCATTGCATGTCAACCCGGTCTTTAAAATAACCATCAATTTGGACCCAGTTTTTGCCCCCGTTAACCAATCAGTATGATTTGTGAGCCAGAACACTAACCAGGTACATCAAAGAAAAATTCTTGTGGTTTCCTACGCCGCCACCACGCAAACGCGATGGCAGGGGCAGCAAACAGTAGAGCAGCTCCGGCAGCCACCCCTCCGGCTATGGCTCCAGTCATACTGTTTCCACCTGAAAAAATCAAACATTTTAAAGAGTGTTTAGATGTGCTTTTTATTACTAATTAAGTAATATATAATCTAAATAAGATTTATGAAAAACAGAAAATAATGTATCGATGTTCTTTTGCTGCTTAAAGTTGTAATAATCACTTTTTAGGAATAATATAAGAGTATTATGCTTTCTATGAATAATATGAGGGTATATAGATAGGTGCTGAGATGTGCCTTTTTATTACTGATTATGTAGTGAATAATCAAATACTATAATCAACAATAAAAAAAATCCAGTATAGGAAATGATGTACAGATGTTCCTTACTTCTTTTGCTGCTTAATGTTGAAAAAATAATCATTTTTTATTGATAATATAAGGGTGTATAGGTAACTGTTCTCTACCGCTTGATCTCAAAATAATTAAATCATCATAATTCATAATCAAAAGCAGGATATTTGAAAACTTATCAAATAAATAACTTTCAAAAGGCATATCCAAACACCTCCTTAAACAAATTGTCAGGCAATACTGAGGTAATCACCTGGTACAGATATTGGGGGTGGCGGTACAAATGGCGGAGGTGGGGAGAATGGAGGAGATCCGGGACACGGGCGGCCGGTCACCGGGCCACATAGATCCAGGTTGTTAGCAAAACTGTAGAAAAATAAATAACAAAATTGGATGATCGAATGAACTGATGTATTCTTAAAACCCTAAATCACAAGAACAAACTGAATTCATATTTTATTAGCAAAACCTGATGGGTGTAAATAGTGAGAAGGAGCCATTATCTGGAACTGGTCCTGACAGTTGGTTGTTTGATAGATCACTGTATAGCAAATTATTATAATGTTATACAGTTAAACAATGAACACAGATGGCAATTTAAGCCTACTTACTTATAATTGGATTAATTCAGCCTATTTTTTTAACTCTTAAGTATCAAAAGCTGAAAATACCCCCCCCCCAAAAAAAAAAATAAATAAATAAAATATAATAACGATAAAAAAATCAAACAAAATGAGTCGAAATTTAGCAAAAGGGGTGTTTAATGCATTAAAACATACTAATCTTTTTTCCTTGAAAAAATAAATGCCATTAAGAAAATACTTAAATGAGAGACGGGAGAAAAAAACACTCACAGCACTTGTAATGATGAGATGTTTGTCAACTGCATAGGGATTGGACCGGTCAAGCTATTATTGTTAAGCCGCCTACAAACATAAAAACCAAGTAATTCATACAACGCTTCCTTTTTAACACGTATATAGTTTTAATATCATAAACGACAACAATAAAACTATTTACAGCAATCACCGACAATAATTCAGAGTATAAGTAAGCGAACATACAAAAATCTCAACTTCGATAGCCTCCCTAACGTGACCGGAATGGGCCCAGAAAAACTGTTGAGGTAAAGATCTAAGCTCACTAAATTTGTCAAATTTCCAATATCATTAGGGATCGGGCCACTTATGTTATTGCTGTACAATTCCCTGAAAAATCACATCAAAATCAGATAATAAAACAATTCCAAACCTAACCTAACATATATCTTGATAATCCATTGATAAATACAACTTACAAGTACTGCAAATTCTTCAACAGACCAATCTGCGGAACCAATATACCCGAAAGAGCTGCATTTCCCAAATCACTGAAACATATGTAGCAGAAAAGAAAAGTTACATAAATTTATAACCTTCTTACCCTTAATCAAAACGTATCGTTTAATTAGCAAAACTTACACGCGTATAACACTATTATCATTGTTGCAGGTGACATGAAACCAAGTGCAAGGGTTCACAAGTGTAGGATCCCAACTTTGAAGCACACTGTTTGGATCATATAAATTAGTCCTTAAACTATGCAAAGCATCACCTGTAAATAATAAAGTTGTTAAAATTAAAAACACTTGTCACAATCATAATCACAGTTTTGTAACAAAAATACAAAATCACCAAACCTATTTATTATAATACCAAATCTAGCAACCTAATTAATTACCCCAAAATTAAAACAGTAAAATCACTAGTTTACAAAATTCACCTTCCAAATTGGCATAAATCGGCTTCACCGGATGAAGAACAACGAGCGAAAACACGATAAACAAAACCGAATAATCTCTGGCCATCACATTCAGTTTGAACCGATTGATTTGCACATATTATTCAACTATCACCTATCAGATCCAAACAACACAACATTACCGCAAAACCCTAGAAACCCTAATTACTTCAAATCTCCACCAATGCGAGCTGCAAAAGCACCGATAGGATCAGAATGAATGTGATAAGACGAACAGGTGTTGGTTGGTTGGTTTGGTAATTAATAACTTTTCATCATCTGATTGATTGTTTGTTTGTTTGGGGTTAGAAGTAATAATAATAATAATAATAATAATAATAATAATAATAATAATTCTCTCTCTACTGAGAAGTGTGTTGGGAAGAATAGAAGCAACTTTTGGAGCGTGGCAGTGGCTTTTGATAGCTAACTGCCCGGATGACCCTGACCAAACTGCCCGGATGAAAGGGTATCCAAGCGCCCCCTTAGTACACGTGTATATATATATATATATATTAATGTAGTTAATTACGCCGTTTTTTAAAGAAATTTAAATAAATCATTGATTGTCTTTATTATTTATTCGCATGTTCTATTAATCACAAAATCACAAAAAATCTAATAATTTATTTGAAAATTTGTTTATTAAGTTTGTATGTTGTTAAGAGTTGGAACTAATTATTGGTAAAAAGATGGTTGGTTTATTGTAAAATTGGATTACATCATCAATAAATGTATTTGTACATGGATATTTTAGAATTATATATACAGTATATAACTGTAAAACTTTGATGAATAATGAATGCTTTTGATTGGCGTATGGAGGGTCGAACGTGAGTTTTAGAGGAGAGTGGTTGTCCAATAAGCGGATGTCATGTGGCTTTTACTGACTTACTTTTTTGTTTTGTTTTGTTTTGTTTTGTTTTGTTTTGTTCTGTAAAACATTTGTTAAATGTGTATATGGGGTGAGAACAGGTTGTAAATCCAACAAGAGAATTTGGAGTGGTGGAAAGTCTGTTAGTATGCAAATGGTGAGACTTGTGTTCAATCTCAGAATGAGCTGTTCTGAGGGTTGTTTTTCCACGAGATAAGAAATGTTTCAATAATATCCCTGCACTTTAACGTAATTTCCAATGTTTTCCATAAATTTAATAAACTTTATCTGCCTTATCAACTAGTCGTGTAGCGACGAGATTTATTTTTGCTTACGTGAGACACATTTTTTTGTGACAACACGTGGAGTAAAAAAAAACTAGATATGATAAAATCATAACTTTGTATATTTATGATTTATCTAACATGTATAAGATGTTCATCGATTTGTTTTTCGATTTATTCGATTTGGTTTATTTCGTTCAGTTTTTTTAGGGTCGTTATATTCAAACACCACCCCCCTAGGCGTGTTAACAACTCTATATGATTCGTATATGGGTTATACGAGTCGTATAGCCCTCACATGACTAACTAATGTACGGATGTCAACTTTTCCAGTCTATACGGGTCGTATAGCCCCTATACGAGTCATATGGGCTTCAAACACCTGACACTCTCCAACACAGAAGGACAAAACTTTGCACATATACGGCTCGTATTGTCACACCCCGACTTAGGGCCTAGGCGTGTGACCACGAGTTGGTACCTGTTTTGTAAATATATCAGAGTTTATGGGTTAATTTTAGCGGAAGACTTTAGGTTGAATATAATATTAATTTACATTGAAAATTTACTCGGGAATTAAATACCCGAGTATTGGTTTACAAAAGATATGTTTTCATATTACAAGGATTTTATATCAAAAACGGAGCCATCTTGTACGCGCTTCTATCTTGATTAAGACTCCAATCCTTGTTAATGCTACTTATGCTTAATTACCTGCAATGGGTTGGAAAAAAAATACGTCAGCTATATGCTGGTGAACACGTATGACTCAATAAAACATTTGAATGACAATATAATACAAATATAGTTTTCTCTACAAGCTCAGCAGAAGCATTTCTACTTCTGGTCTATGTACCACTGCCCTACACACACAATTGTTCCCGAGCCACGTAGCCCTTTCCGGGAGACTAGTTATGACCATTAGCCCGCGACCACATAGTCTTAGAATGATTAGGCTGAACGGTTATATTTGGATCCAAACACATGTGTATTCGGTATGAGTTGACTTTATTTTCTATCTTGTATTATAAAGTTTTAGAGATTACTCGATCTCATGTAGACATTGATTGACTCGTTAAGACAAACACCCGTTTGTCTCATTGAGTATAAATATATTTTGACTGATCAAAAAGGTTTGAACGTATTCACCTGTACCGTCGGTGTTGTAAACCTTGACTGATTGATTGATTGACTGTGAATGATATTAACCTATACATAAATAGGTTCGTATGAATGTTTTGAATGATGTTAAGCTATGATTGTAAGCTTAACCTTGAAATCGTTTATCTTTGATTGTGAATGAAAACACTTAGTTTTATGTGACGTTTGATATAGCATGCTTTGGCCTAATAGGTTCTATCACGTTGGTAAGTTTCTCCAGGTAAGTAAACGGGTCCCTCGGTTGATTGGGATTTATACGAATTACTTTTATTTAGGCAAGAACTTACTACTAATGATATCCCCCTTCCAGTTACTACATGCCCGTCAAAATATATCTTTCGTTTAACATTACTTCATCATGAAGTAACGTTTATGAAAACATGATTGTGAATGAATGTTTGTAAAATACGATCAAGGTTAAAGGCCATAGCCTCGATTGATAGTCTAAGCTATAATTCAAATAACTTAAACATAACTCCTACCTTAATTCGGATGCTTAGATTGATAACACAATAAGGCAGGACTTGATCTACTCGCTTATGTGATTGCTAGCTTAATTCCAACTTCGTTTCTTGCACGTATTACGAGAAAATAGCACGTCGGCTCGCTACAGTAACGGGGCACGCCTTTTGATGTTAACTATGTGAAAGTGGAGGTGAAATGGGATGAGGAGAGCTCAATACCCGTCACCCCCCTTTTATAGGCGTTTTTGGACCCTATCGCGATACGCGATAGGTCCCTTGTGGCCCGTCGCGTATCGCGACGCCGCCATTTTACACCGCCTTATGCGGTGATGACACGTGGCCTGTCATATTGTGCCACGTGTCGATGCGGTTTCAACACGTGTCC
Organism: Bidens hawaiensis; assembly: GCF_021521415.1. Taxonomy (NCBI): domain Eukaryota; kingdom Viridiplantae; phylum Streptophyta; class Magnoliopsida; order Asterales; family Asteraceae; genus Bidens; species Bidens hawaiensis. Next base: position 44,001 of record NW_027492241.1, on the reverse strand, counting down.
GGTGACTCACCAAGCTCATCGCGCTACGCGATGGGTTGATTGTTACCCCATCGCGTATCGCGATAAGAACAGATTTTCAGAATTTGCATTTTAGTCCCCATAATTCTTAGTATTTTTAAGATTAAATTAAGAGGGTTAGGGACGTAGTGTTACACGTATAGCCCCTATACGAGCCGTATAGAAACATATTGTCACACCCCAACCGATGACAGAAACATCGGGTTGCAATGTGATAGATTGATTCCAAAGAAATTCATTGACATAACTAGATTTCAATAGATTAAATAATATTGTTTTACATTATTAATAAAAATACAACATGTCCATAATGAAACATATAACAACAAAATAATAGAGCATAGTCTTGATTTTAGAATTTTGCGTGTATCTAAATCCACCCTAAATAGTTTTTTTTGCAACAATTCTTCAAGCATTTCCTGCAACATTGTAAAAATATCCGTAAACACAAAAATGTTAGTGGGCATACAAGTTTGAATTTACGTAGCATAATATAGAATGAATCTCAAATCCACATGACTAAATTATGTTTAGTTTTAGAATTCATACTAGCATGCATGCCTACATTTCAAACCATAGATTAAGCACTAGCATAGCCTTATTATCAACATAACAAGGTCGTAATAGAATACTTGACAATGACCTCAAACAAAAAGGTGGTGTGCGAATCCTATAATGTTATACATGTCAAGGGAGGCTTGCGAAGTTAATGAAAGTAGCATGTCAACTTATTCTAGCATGTAGATTGAATAAACAAACATATAGATTTAGCATTTATTAGGGTTGAGTTTGCTTGAGTGGAAATATAGTGTGTTTGAGTTTATGTGATTTTTTAATAACAATGTTACATCCCAAACGTGTGAAAAGTTTAAAAGGGATCGAGTATAACTCACAGTTTGGCGATTTAAGTTACAAAAGGAAGGATTGAAGTCTTGGAAGTTTGAACACCGACGTCACCCTAAAAGGTAAACGGAAGTGTGTAAGCACAAATGGTAAAATATGTATATTTTTATATGTATATTTATTTATATAAACATGAGTCATAATAATTTAGTCAAGAATTTGTCATATGTTTACTACTTCAATAACTCAACAAAAGATAACTTGGAGGGTCATGACATTAAGAATCAAGAGAGTTTGGGTATAAACCACAAATTTGTTAGTTATATAGAATCAAGAGAGTTTGGATATAAATCACAAACTTTGTTAGTTATGTTAGAATCAAGAGAGTTTGGGTATTAGCCGCAAGCTATGTTAGTTTATCAAGTATTGTCATGGAATACCACTTCTACAAACCAAAATATGATTTGGAGGGTCATGACAAGAGTTAAGTATTTTTAGAATTTATTAATGGAAGATTTTAGAAACTATATTAATCCATTTTCTTGTGTAAGGCTTGGTGGGTTTATGGTTGTAAAACTATTATTCGCAACTTCACCATATAATCTTTCACTCACGACCAAGATGGAATTCTTTGATAAACAAAATATAAGGTTGAAAAACATTTATAACTTTTGAACATTTTGATAACTTAAGCTAAATAACATGAATATAGTTAATAGCTTAGTCTATTGTTACCAAAACACAAGATGGTTTGAAAGAAAATTAAGAACACAAATGAGTTTTGCTAAAATCACACCTTGAAATCTCTATATGGATTCTTCCACTAAAGTTCACATTTGTGAAACTTGGGGTAAGATCCTAGAGGATTAACAAGGTGATTTTTAAGAAATAAGATGAAACTTCAAGAGTTTTGGTTTAGAACATGAGTTCTTACCAAGAAGATGAAGGTTGAATATTGGAGAATTTGATGGTGAAGTTTGATGATTTGAGAAGTGAAATGGAGTTATGGGGAAGATATAATAAGTTAAATAGAAGGGTAATGGATATAAAAGGAATGAGGTTGGATTTTGGGGAGTGTAGGAGGTATTAAAAAGGTAATAAGAGGAGGAAAGGAGGTGGAATCCGGTTTGGAGCCAAAGCAACAACAATTTTCGTATTGAAAAATCAACAATAAACATCAAACTTGTTTTCGCGATTCCCGCTTCGTTATAACTCCGTTTCGCACACGGTTTTCGCACGTTCACTATTTCCAGAGTACTATGATATGCAAAAGAGTAATTCAACATTCATGGTGTCGAGATTTGGGTTTAAACCTTGAATTTTGATGCATGTCGAGGGTTACGTTCTCAAACTTTTGTTTATGATTCCCACCGCGCCTTAGCTCAGTTCCGTGCACTATTTGATCGGCTTGAATGCGTTAAAAATCGAGTATTTTAATGTGATAGATTAAACATAATTCTCATTTCTTTATAGTTTTGAATGATAGTATGCATTTAATTGACTAAACGTGAATCATGTATTAACAAGCAATGTTTGATTCAAAATATAATTCCATTAGTCGCGAAATTAAGATTGCAAGGATTCGAAATAAAAGATTTGACAATTACAAGAGATTAAATTAGTAATACAACGAAATGAAAAGTACAGATATTACACATATGGTGTCCAAATAACTTATATGATGTGAGAATAACTTATGCCTTTTTGGAGATGTCCTATCATGTATTACCCCATCATTCTCTCAAGGATAATAATAATAATAATAATAATAATAGCTTGTAAGGGGAATGTTTTGAAGCTAATACGACTAAAATTTATATAGTATTGACAAACTTATTTCTTAATAATAACAATTAATACATACGAGACATGTTTTATGTAAATTATACATTTTAAATTTATATTGAAGGTAAATAGAATTATACATATTTAATTTACGAAGTATATTAGTTTGAACATATTATTTTTTGAATTTTTCAATGGACTACACACAAAATGAGAATTTAATATAATATTTAATGTTTAGAGCAATCACCATTTTGGTTGAGTGATAAGCAGGTTTTTCAATTGTTTTCTCCGGGATGATTAGGAGGTTTTTCATTGGTTTTTTCAGTCTTAAATTCGAATCTCAGCTCATGTGTGTGTTTCAAACTATGGACAATGTCATTATAAGAGAGATTCGAATTTGAGTAATAGGATATGACAAGTGTTACCCTTTGGGATATGACAAACACATTTCAAATTTTCAATAATAATAATAATAATAATAATGTTTTAGAAAATATTTTAAAGAAACAATAACAATATAGAAAAAACAAGATACATGAGAGTTGAGACAAGCTCACAAGCATAGGATCAAGAGTTCCATCATAGGTTGTATGCATTGTTTAAATGAAAGTGACATATGCTTAATTGCTTATATGCATGTCCATATAAAACATATTGTGTCTGCATACAGTTTATATTGAGCATTGCATTTATTTGATTTTGTCTCGTAACAGCTTTCATATTTATATAATTACAAATTTGGGAGGAGTTGGCATTAAATGTGTGTACACATTGAGCTTCTAAGTTTATACTTTATTTTATCTAATTTTCTTTTTTCTTTTTTTTTTGTTTTATACTTTTGACACAAACGCTTTTCATAGTTTACAAATATGTCACAAAATATTTTTTAGTTTTAACCCCCAACATTTTTCACTTTCAACTTTGGTCTCATATACTTTTCATCTTTTACTATCTTTTTGTTTAACATTTCGGTTTAAATTTAACGAGTTAACACGCTGCTACGTGTGTGTGTGGGGTTCATCGGTTTTATGTCCATGTTTCCCGTTTAACAGTCCCGTCACAACGCGTAGATGTTAAGTTGACTTGGTTATTTTTTCTATATATTACGCGTTAGTCTAATTTTTGGGTGTTAGCACGACGCAACGAGCGTTTGTGCTTCAACATTTTTTACGTCTAATTTTTATTCGGTTTTCTAATGGTTAATGAAAGTTACTTGCGCTGGTGAGGGGAAGGTGACCGAAGGTGGTAACTTTCATGCTTTCGAGTTGAGTGGATATATAAATACACTGTTTTACACCCGCCATAACGCGAGGATGTTAATACTAGTTCAATAATAATAAAAGCATTACCATCTTTCAAGTAACCGTTTATGTTTATTTGATTTTGTTTTGTTTTATTTGCAGCATCCAATCAGAGGCTCATGCGTGATTTTCTTTCTTCTTTTTTTTATATTAATCATCATACCATCATCATCATTCACTACGAGCCTACAACCATATCGACTACAATACCTCTAACCACAATCACCGTCATGCCACATAATTAATTGACGAATACCTCCCAACAACACCTCTCACCATAGCATACGCATCACCATCATTGATGGTGGTGGTAGGTTTTTAAGACGGGTTTGATGTTGGTTTGACGACCAAATTATGCGCTAAATAACCGATGGTCGAAGACTTTTTTTCTTATGTATTGTGGTGGAGACAAGTGACGAAGTCTTAACGGATAACAATAACTATGTTGTAGTAAAATTAGTAATACGCTATTAATGATATGTTAACTTTGTTTTATTATCAACCTTCATCGTTTTAGTATTTTCTTTTTGCGTGAGACGTTTTATAGTTTTAATATATATAGCTTTAATTCATGACACTAACACAATTAAATCTTTCGGTTACTTGTTGGAAGTGTATAAGTTCTCTCGCCTTCCTACTCGTAAGGCTAAGGCGTTTCATGTGGTGTGCCTTACTGCCTTACTGCAATTTGGTGTCTTTGGAATGTGAGAAATTCTTTGGTGTTGATGGTAAAGATTCCGATATAAATAATATCAAAAGTGAAATAAAAGCATTGAGCTTTTTATGGGTGAAGAATATGTCAAAGAATACGGACTTATGGTGGGAGAGTTGGTGTTCTTCTAATTTTGTAGTGTAATTGTTTTTTATGTTGTTTTGTTTGATTGTTTTCCATGTTGCTAGCTTCTTGCTAGACGGTGGTCTTATAATAAAGTTTTGTTGACCGTTCAAAAAAACAAAAACTTTCGGTTACCTTTCTATTCCTTTCTTTTTTTGGTATTGTAGTCCACGATATACAGAAAAGGAATAACCTTTTATTCCTTCTTTTAACACGTCATCGTTTGCCGGGTTCCTAGATCAAATATTGCTAAATTTATAAAAGCAAATTATGATAAATAGTTTTAATAAATGTTTTTTTTAGTGTTTTAATAGTTGGTTAATACTTGATAGCACTATGAGCTTATATATACAATGTATTGCAATTTTATATAAAATACCTTATTTTTTTTTTTTTTGCATATTTTTAACCTATGTCCTAATATCAATTGTATAAGAAATTACGTAAGATGTCGATTTTATAGATAACACTTTGTTTTAATAGTTGGTTAATACTTGATAGCACTATGAGTTTATATATACAATGTATTGCCATTTTATATAAAATACTTTTTTTTTTGCATATTTTTATCCTATATCATAATATCAATTGTATAAGAAATTACGTAAGATGTCGATTTTATAGATAACACTTTGCTTTTAATTGTCATTTATAACAAACTGGTCGGGTGCGTGATCGAACATTGCCAAAAGTAGTGGATGAAATGGCAAATTTGAGTGTTGACATTATCAAGTTTATTTAAAATGAGGCTGTGAAGAGGTAGGTCCCAGCAGAGCCCAGTTGGACCCGCAAGACTCACCTTGAAGAGGGACGTCTGCGCAGAAACCAACTGGATCAGCAGGACCAACCATGCTCAGAGACGTGACGTCCTTACGCGCAGTACGCAAGCTGTTCCCGCAGGAAATGCCTCTCAATGGTGAAGGACTCTGCCTGTTCCCGCAGCTGCGGATACAAGCCATCAGGGAAGGCCACCCGCGCAGCAAGGCTACACGCACAAGGCACTTAGCTCTCAATCACTCAGTGTCACCTGAAGGAATGAGCAAAGCCGGGAACAATCCCGCACAAGGGCGGGAGGGGGAATACTCCCGCCCAAATAAGCCAGTCCGTACGATACAGGAAGATCTTCTGTACTGTACCTGACGAGGTATGGGCAAAAGATCTGACTAAAGATACGACAGCTTATTGACAACAGTATGGCGAGCAGCATGCTCCTGTACTGTATGTCACTATTAGCCGCTGCCTACTCACCAACTACTGCCATACCACGTGCATAGCCGGCAGTTGGTGGAAAAGGAATAGTACACAGCAGGCCTGGTCACTATCAGCCGCTGCCTACCCACCAACTACCAGCAGGGCACGTGCGTAGGCCACTGTTGGTAGAACAGGAATACTATTGCAGCCGGCCACACCTCCTTGGAAACCTACCTTCGGCTATAAATACCACAAATGGTATGATCATCTGATCTTAACATATCTTATCATATTATACCTGATATCTGCTCTAGCAATCTCTTAATATACATTTATATTTAAAGAGCAATCTAGTCTGATTCTCACGCCGGAGGGTGGTCACAAGGAGAAACCCCCCCTTCTCAGTGACAAGCTCACGGTGTCTGTTTTACAGGTTATCAGAAGAACCATCTTTACCGGGTCTAACCCCTCGTGGGAAACATCTATCTAACCCCCAGGTTATCCGTAATCTGCCCGGGGTCCGGTTAGTGTTTCTTCATTGGCGCCATCCGTGCATAAAGCTAGAACATTTCTTTTCAGTTTTTTCAAACTTCTGGAAAGATGGTTAAAGAAATTCCGGTAACCACAACCCCAGCTACTGGGGGGAATACCGGCTACACAGTCTTTACGAACACTACCCCGGTTACCCAAGCCGGGGCAAGTGAAGTAAATCTTACGAACACTACCCCAGTTACCCAAGCTGGGGCAAGTGCAGTAAATAATCGCTCACTGGGATTCACCGATACCCAGTTAGATAAACGAACAAGACTCCCACGCCAAACACTCGATGAAGTTAAGGCATGGGCGGAGGCACGTCAGAGGGAATTCCAAGCTGAGTTGGACGAACGCTTGCGTTCCGTCCAACAGGCTGACGAATTCGAAGAATACTTGGACGATGACTCGGAGGAATCCGACACCGACGCGAACCCTCGCCATAGGGCAAAAGGGAAGCGTAAGGAAACGGACTCCCAACCGAGAAGGCATTTTGGATAAGCCTTCAAACCAAAAAACACAGGTGGAAGTCCACGTGACTTCTCCAAAACATTCAGACCAAACGTTGCAAATGCGGGAACGTCCAAATTTGCAAGGGACATTGCGGAAGCAATTGCCCCAAAAAGTGCCAAACAAATGTCCAGCATAGGCACATATGATGGTATATCTGACCCAGATGATCATTTGAACAGATTCATAGCGGGGGCAACCGTCAGTAGTTGGACGGAACCTACGTGGTGTTACATGTTCCAAATGACGCTTGTTGGGGCTGCTAGAGCGTGGTTCGATCGTCTACCGGTCAACCACATCTACGACTGGGCAGACTTCCAACAGAAGTTTAGCCAACACTTCAGCCAGCAAAGAAAGTATACCGAGGAGCAATGGACAATCCTCAAATGCATTCGAGAGGAAGATGAATCTTTGCTAGACTTCATCACTCGCTTCAACTCGAAGAAGCTAAGTCTGGGTAACATTAGCGAAGATCTTGTTCGCGCTGCTTTTATTCAGGGCGCGAACGACCCAGAGCTCATCCGCACCTTAACGGGTAAAGATGGCATGCCATCCACATGGGATGCCATCATGACAGCAGCTAAAAGCTTTGCGGAAACGGATAAGCAACTGGGTAGAGATCTCCCACAGAGCACAAACCTCTACACCCAGAAAACAAGAGAAGACAACGTCCTTACCGCCCGATTAAACAAAAAGCGGAAGCTAGGCATTTGGCAGTCAAGGGTAAACTTTGACACCTCATCCGGCTTGCAGCATCGGTTAGGCGGAAGGGATAACGTACAATCAAACAAGAACTCCAGATAGACGCCGCTCACCAAAAGCGTCACCGAGATATTCGCTACTGAGGAGCTCTCATGGCCAAAGCCTCAAATAATCCGACATCGTCACAATGCTGATCGGAGCAAATACTGTGACTTTCACAGGACAAAAGGCCACAACACCGAAGAATGCATAGACGTAAAGGACATGGTCGAAGCATTTGTCAGAGATGGAACGCTCGCGCACCTCGTGGCGCAATGAACGCTGAGCAGGCTGATGCGTGTAGAACCCCAGCTGGGGAAAACACGAATAAAATTCCAGCTTCAATGTGGAGACTACATGCTGCGTAAAGAACGAGATCCCGAACCAGGTGCGTATCGGCTCGATGGCACTCCCATCCCAACAACATGGAAGGGAGCTCAATTACACAGTTTGCATGTAGATCAATTCCAAATTTGTAAAGAAAAGGCCAAGAGCCACTTCTAATGGAAATGATTCTCCTTAAAACATCGACGCTGATGATTTTACATTTATACTTTATGAACTATCAACACTGATGCCGGTTTTCACCGCATACATGTGTCGTTGCATGGGGAAGGCGGCAAAACCCGCATAAACCCAAAAAACGGCAAACCTTCACGCAGGTCAGTTGAAGGGGAAAAGTTCAGTCATCCTACTAAATGAAAGTGCCGGTCTATCCGCATGAATCATGATAGAGGAAACTGAATACTAACCTATTAACAACCGCGCGTCGAACGGTTAATTTATTCAACACGGATATATGCCGGTCTTCACCGCATAATTACGTGGAAAGTCGTTGCATGGGGAAGGCGGCAAAACCCGCATAAACCCAAAAAACGGCAAACCTTCACACAGGTCAGTTGAAGGGGAAAAGTTCAGTCATCCTACTAAATGAAGTGCCGGTCTATCCGCATGAATCATGAGAGGAAACTGAACACTAACCTATTGACAACCGCGCGTCGAATGGTTAACTTATTAAAAACAGAATTTCTAACTAAAGGATAAGGAAAACCTACACGCAGGTCAGATATAGGTAAAGTTTAGCCATCCTACTAAGTGCAAGTGACGGTCCTACCCGCACAATCACGAAAGAGGAAGCAAAACTTCAACCTATTATCTACCACGTTCAAAGGTTAACTTATCCTAAACACTTAGAAATTTCAAAAAGATGAGGAAAACCTCCACGCAAGTCAGACGTAGGTAAAGTTTAGCCATCCTACTAAGTGCAAGTGACGGTCCTACCCGCACAATCACGAAAGAGGAAGCAAAACTTCAACCTATTATCTACCACGTTCAAAGGTTAACTTATTCTACACTTGGAAAATTGTTAATTTAAACTAAAATATGCAAGTCATATAACGTTTACAAAGCAAGGAATCCAATGAAAGTAGCGGTCCTACCCGCACAAAGATTTATATTTCACAATATTCATTACAAGAATGGCCGGGTAACTACCCGCCTACAAGAAAATAAATCTATACAAGCTAAATCTATTCTAGCAGTGGGAAGGGATCTTCAGGATCAGGCTTCAGGGCCACTTCCACTTGGACCAGCACCGTCAGTAGAGCGTGGCAGTTCAAGGAAAGCTTTAAGGATAGCTAGCCCATCATCAGCAGCAGCAACTTGGTTCACCTTCTCCACCACCGGATGCGGGAAGGCGGCATACTGATTCACTGCTTGGTCGTAAACAGCTTCAGTATCAACATTGTACAAAGGGAAGTTGGAAGGCGGGATGCCTTTCTCAACGAACCCTAGACCAAGCAGGAAGCCGGCCTTTTCCCCATCCTCGTGAGAAGCGTTGAGGGCTGCGCTCATAGCATCGTCATAAGACGTCTCTGAGAAGACCCGATGCACAACCTACAAGAAAATATACAAGTATCAAAACCTTTTCTATCTACAAAGAAAAGCGTAAAGAAATGAAAAGCATACCTGCGACAACGCTTCTCGAAGAAGCCATTCCTTGGCAACCAGAGCTTCTTGGAGGGCAGCTTGAGCTTCGTTACGGGCGCGTTCGGCTTCACTCTTGTTGAGGTTGGCAAGCAACACTTCTTTAGCCGCAGCCTCTTCGACGCCCTTTAGCTTCCGCTCAGTATGGTCAAGCACCCCCCTCTGGTCCAAGATCTCCTGGAGCTTTTTGGCGTCTTCCATCGCCAAGGCATCATGAGCCTGCTGGAGAGCCTCTAATTTGGCTTTAAGCTCTTCATTTTCCACGCGTAGAGGCTCAGCAACAGCTTCAGCCTTGGTGGCCCTCTCGGTTGCGTTCCTTGCAGTTTCCTTAGCCAGCCGAAGCTGTTCATTAACAGCTTGGGCAGCCTTGGAACGGGCCTCGAGCCGGGCCTGAACTTCAACCTCAAGGGCCTTGAAGGCCTTCTCCTTTTCCGCAGCCACTGCGGAAAGCCTTTGGTTCTCCTCCCGGACAGCCCGCGCCTGAGCCACTTCTTTAATGCGAGCTGCTTTTAACTTGTCGTTTTCACGACAAAGCAGCTCGACGCGCGGCTGCATCCGGGCCAGGAGAACCCGAAGCTCATTGGTTAGCCTACCCTCCTGGTAGCTAGCCATGGCTTCCCCCAACGCAGCACTGGGAGCAGCGTGACGAGCCCATTCCACGCACTCCACAGGGGTGCGAAGGGTTGTTCCTCGGCGAATGTTCCATCGTGGAACATACACTTCATTGGAATCCGACACTGCAAAAAACATAAAGCAGTTAGGAAAAGATGATATATAAATATATATATATATATATATATATATATATATATATATATATATATATATATATATATAATGGGCCAAAAGAACCCTACGCACCTGTAGGGTCAATAACAGGCCGATAGCCGCCAAACCCATCACCTGAACCCAACGGAAATCCATCCAAGAGGTCAAGCAGATGGGAAGGAGGCAGAGGTTGGCGATAAGCCCCATGCATACCTGAAGGTTCGGCCGTCGTTGCCGATGACGGAGGCATGGTAGAAGCCGTCGCGGTCGCCGCCGCGGAATCCGCAGCAAAAGTAACCGCCGGCTCTGTGAAAGATGCAGTAAAAATGGCACTCACAGCCGGCGGTGACGTCATCACAGCTGGAACAGTCGGCTCAAAGGAGTGAGCAACTGAACCAGCGGAAGCAGGCGCAGGCGCCTGGGTCGTCGCCTCAGGTAGGCTGACCAAGCCTACCGTCATTGGCGGAGAGGTACTCCTCTGCGCTCCACCCTGGAATGCGTCAACATCCACGCCTGCACAAAGAAGACAAGTGTTAATGATAATGAACTATGAAGTTAAAAGACAGGAAGTTTGTACTTACGGGTTTTCTTGAGCCTGAAAGTGCGGACGGGCGGGGATGAACCCGATGGAGCCGGCCTCTTCACGCCGGTCACCATTGTCATCCTGGGCTCTTCGGTGACAGTTGTCACAGCCTCCGGAATGGTGGTCTTATCACCACCGGGATTCCCCGCCACCTCTTCACTCTCGGCCTCGGAGTCAGACCGAGGCACCGGATCGGCAGTGGAGGCCACCTTCTCCTTTCCCTTCCCGCCGGCAGCCTTCTTCTTCCGCACCAACGGAGGACCATCTGCGGATTCCTCATCAGAACATACGATTAGAGGAATTCCAGCAGAGGTTTCAACATTGAGGGGTCGAGGGTCGAATAGCGCCTTACCTGGCCGCCTGGCGCTAAGGATCTCGTGGCCTAGCGGATAGACCTCCACGAACCGATTCGCCGTTTGTTCTAGGATGGGCAACTCGTTCTCGTCTAAAGCGCGAGTACCCATCCGAGCGGGACCATCAGCCTCCCGCGGGTATAACGTCAAGTCGTTCCCCTCTGAAATAAACAGGAAAGAAGTTAGAAGAAATTCTAAATCAACAAAAGGAAACAAAGCATACCGTAAGGAACAGAGTTCGAACCGTATTCGAGGACGATTGGGATCTTTTGCGCATCCGCAGCCTTCCACACTCGGCTCATCCCCAGCATCACCATCCCGGACTCCGCAAACCGGTAAACCGGAGATTGGACTCGGGATATCTTCGCAAACCATTCCGCCTCCTGGTAGTTGGAGGCGTGAAGGCTGGGAAGTGCTTGCCCGTTCTTGAATTTCATGGCAATGGGGATGGCGCGAGCGGAAATGTAGAAGAACTCCCGCTTCCACGAGCGAAGACTGCGCTCGGTTGCGCAAATCTTCAAACCATTAATCCGGGTTATCAGGGTATACCACCCCTGGATGCACCTCCAAGTGTAGAAGGTCATCAGGCGGTCGACATAGGGCTCAATGCTGTTGAAAGGACGCGTACCATTAATTTCGCGGCCACGCGCCCGAAAAATCGTGCCCACGCGCCTGAAAAAGCGTCTGGAATGACCATGTACTGTCACGTCACCATAACTTCCTGCACGTCCTGACACAGTCAGAAGAAACCGTCGCACGACGTTTCAGAAGTTTGGACTGTTCTTATCCTTTCACCAACTCTTCGAATTTCAAAATTCAAAAAGATTCAAAAGTAAGCGGGAAAATACCCCTTACCTTGGCAACCAAGTAACCGTAAGACGGGTGCGGGTACAGTGTTAAGGCAAAACCCTTCACATACCTAGCACCCGCAGGGAATTGAAGCCAAGAATAACTTGTCAACCAAGTAACCGTAAGACGGGTGCGGGTACAGTGTTAAGGCAAAACCCTTCACATACCTAGCACCCGCAGGGAATTGAAGCCAAGAATAACTTGGCAACCAAGTAACCGTAAGACGGATGCGGGTACAGTGTAAAGGCAAAACCCTTCACATACCTAGCACCCGCAGGGAATTGAAGCCAAGAATACCTCGGCAACCAAGTAACTATAAGACGGGTGCGGGTACAGTGTTAAGGCAAAACCCTTCACATACCTAGCACCCGCAGGGAATTGACGCCAGGAATACCTTGGAAGTAAAGTAACCATAAGACGAGCGCGGGTACAGTGTTAAGGCAAAACCCTTCACATACCTAGCGCTCCGCAGGGAATTGAAACCAAGAAGGATCTTCTGGGCAATGCTTGCGGAAACGGAAATAACATCCCCGCATAGCGGGAACGTCGAGAACTACATTGTTTGAAGCTCCATGAGGGAATTGGTGGTCTTAACATAATTGATCACTATGTTCAAAACTACCAAAACCTCATGGAGAATCCACACAAGTGGGACTCAACGCTCCTGACTTGCGAGGAGGATACAGACCTACCCGCATCATACCCAAAGATCAAGCAGGAAACTCGGGAATTTCTACAAGTGACAAGGACTTCCGCGGGAAGAATCCCCATGGAAAACCTTAAAAAACCCCTTTCAAAACCCTTTGCTTAAGTCCAAAAGTTCACCTCACTTTATTAAACACTCATGAGAAGAACATTGGACTGGGGGGACTTGAAGAGGTAGGTCCCAGCAGAGCCAAGTTGGACCCGCAAGACTCACCTTGAAGAGGGACGTCTGCGCAGAAACCAACTGGATCAGCAGGACCAACCATGCTCAGAGACGTGACGTCCTTACGCGCAGTACGCAAGCTGTTCCCGCAGGAAATGCCTCCCAATGGTGAAGGACTCTGCCTGTTCCCGCAGCTGCGGATACAAGCCATCAGGGAAGGCCACCCGCGCAGCAAGGCTACACGCACAAGGCACTTAGCTCTCAATCACTCAGTGTCACCTGAAGGAATGAGCAAAGCCGGGAACAATCCCGCACAAGGGCGGGAGGGGGAATACTCCCGCCCAAATAAGCCAGTCCGTACGATACAGGAAGATCTTCTGTACTGTACCTGACGAGGTATGGGCAAAAGATCTGACTAAAGATACGACAGCTTATTGACAACAGTATGGCGAGCAGCATGCTCCTTTACTGTATGTCACTATTAGCCGCTGCCTACTCACCAACTACTGCCATACCACGTGCATAGCCGGCAGTTGGTGGAAAAGGAATAGTACACAGCAGGCCTGGTCACTATCAGCCGCTGCCTACCCACCAACTACCAGCAGGGCACGTGCGTAGGCCACTGTTGGTAGAACAGGAATACTATTGCAGCCGGCCACACCTCCTTGGAAACCTACCTTCGGCTATAAATACCACAAATGGTATGATCATCTGATCTTAACATATCTTATCATATTATACCTGATATCTGCTCTAGCAATCTCTTAATATACATTTATATTTAAAGAGCAATCTAGTCTGATTCTCACGCCGGAGGGTGGTTACAAGGAGAAACCCCCCCCCCTTCTCAGTGACAAGCTCACGGTGTCTGTTTTGCAGGTTATCAGAAGAACCATCTTTACCGGGTCTAACCCCTCGTGGGAAACATATATCTAACCCCCAGGTTATCCGTAAGCTGTCCGGGGTCCGGTTAGTGTTTCTTCAGGCTGGGAATATTTGTTTTGACATTAAAACGAAATTTTGGAGAGATCGAAGGTTAGGTGCATTTCCACTTAAGGATATATATGTACTTGAAAGTGTATGAAAGAGAGACTAGAATGTTGCTTAGTGTTAGATAGGGCTTGAAGAGGCCTCATGGGGAAAGTGTATACAAATTGGTATTTTTCAAGTAAAAATATTGGAAGAAAATGTAAAGCTGATCTGGAGTATCTAGAGAACTAGGTCAAAGGTTTCATGTATCTAGAAGGAGAAAATGGCTGATAGCGTAGTAAAGAGAATTATGGTGGTTTACCATAAAATCTATTACGAAGGGCATTGATAATTGTATTTTCTCATATCACAGATAAAAGTAGCTTGTTTCATGTGGAAGCTTGTTTAAGATTGGATACTATTAGCTATAAATTTGAGGTACAAGGTTGTTCTGATAAAATCATTAATCAGCAATCCATGCTTAAAGGAAGAAGAATCGGTTGAACACATGTTTTTGCTCGTATTTGATTGCAATTGTCGTCTGGGAAGGTGTGGAAAGTTGGGGCAGTATGTCGGGGATCAGTGACAACTCGATACTAAAACATATACAGGAAAGATTGGAGTTAGGGTTTGCGGGCAAAGTATTAAAAATGCATGGTTGGTGGTTGTTTATACTGCGTGTTGGGTATTATAGAAAAACACGAATGACGTTCCAGAGGTTTAAAACACCGGGTGAAAAAATGCTTAGATTTTATTTGGTGAAAAATCATTTAAAATGAAAGTCAACTATATATATCAATAAGCTGCTTTTAGATGTTTTACTATTATGTGGTTTGAGTTGGACTTTGTCCAGTTATGGTTGTAACGTTCAACGGCTGTAGTGTTTTAAATAAATGGTATTATTTATTGGCATTAACATATAGTTCATACTTGGAATTATGTAATAGGTGGTCCAAAGTTGTTTCTTTTTGCTTTATTCTTTTCGAAATCTCAAATGTGAGTCAAAAAAATATTCCTTGTAAGAATGATTAGGGGGGTGGAGTGACCAAGTGTTGATTACAAATCTATCACTATACAAATTGACAATATTCCAAACACATGGGTCAAAGTCAAAACATTGGGGCATCGGACATTATTGTCTACTTCTTTTTGTTTTGTTCTCACTCTATATTTTTTTGAATTTTTGATAAGGTAACTTGGATTAAATATATATGATGGTAACTTGGATTAAAATAGTAACATGCATGCATGCATTTTAGGCTAATAAAATGTTTTTTAGTTTATCAACAAGGGAACTAAGAAGTTCATTTCGACAACCTTAAAGAGGAGTTAGAAAACATATTGATCGATGCATTCTTCCAAGTGGAAACTCGCCTACTCGATGGAACAACTGAGTCTATAGTAAAGTTAATATAATGGCATGGATGTTGTTATCAGGGCCATCCCTACAATGTAATCGAGTAAAGCTAGGGCTATAGGCCCCTAAATTGTTGAGGTCTCGTTTAAAAAGAAAAAAGAAAACAAAATTATATAGATAAAGTATATTATTTGAAGTTTAATTCATCTAACATATCTCGTTGTTTCGTAGTGGTAAGAATGCTCAGTTGTGATCATGAATCCCTAAGCTCGAAACTCGGGAGCATCTCTTTTTTATTTTTTTTTCTCTTTTTGCATTTATTTGGCAGTGCAGAGGCCCCCTTTAAACTAAAAAAAAATTGTTTAATTTAATTACTTTTCAATTTTCAACTCTTTAAACTTAAAAAAATATCTAATTTAATTACTTTTCAATTTTCAACTATTGATTTCAAGTTTCAATACTCATTTGAGATTAATTGTTTTGTTTCGTGTGGCCGTTATCTTTTTTTTCCCATGTCACATGCATTATTTTTTCTTTTGTTGTTTGTGTTATGTGTAATTTTTTTTATAGTATTTTGGGGCGTGCACGATTTAGTTCGGTTCAGTTAATAACCAATATCAAACTTAAGCTAAATTTTTGCTTAAAAATACATGAAATGAATACTTAAATACATTAAATGAAGGTATAACTATATGAAATGAAGGTATAAATATATGAAATGGAGATATAAATACAAGAAAATGATATTATTAAACAATTAAGACATATAATACATGAAATAGAGGGAAAAAGACTTGAAAATATGAAAACAATGAAAACAATGAAGAGTTCGGTACGGTTCGGTTAATTTCGGTTTTCGGTTCGGTTATTGATCACCCCTAATAGTATTTGCATTTGCATTGTAATGGGATATTTTTTTGTTACTTACATAATTGTGTATTAATTAAGATATTTTATATAAAAGTTATGGAACAAAACAAGCTGGAACTTTTACGAACAAATTACTTATATTTTGTAGGTTGACGTGAAAAAATAAAATTTTGATCGTGTTGTGTAGCTAAGGATCAAATTTTGTTAATGGATCTGAATAATTTTAAAGCTACTAATCAAATAAAGACAATGCAAAAGGCATCTGATTTTCACTTCGCTTTAGGGCACCTAAATGGTTGGGCCGCCACTGATTGTTATCGAATCGTAACCGACTAAAGTAAATATTTGCAACAAAGGTAGCGGTTTACATAGCATTTTGTGTGTTTTGTTCTAACCATGTGAAATCAGCTAACCACCTTTTTGGGAATGCTTCATCGTGTCTTTGATTTGGAATAGTTTCTCAAGAGGGCTTAATATTAAATTGCTCGACCATACGGTTTCGAGTAATTTGTTGTATTGGTTGGATGATTAGAATCTGTCGAACACAACAAATGATTTTTCTGGAAATAGTGATGTTGACCACTTGGTGGGGATATTTGGAAGTGTAAAAATGATGTTATATATCAACTAGATGACCTAAAGAAGAAATTGTTTTTTTTCGTTTTGTCAATTCCCGTATCATTGGATTGTTACTAGAAATAGTAAGTTGAAACTCGGGTAAGATGAGTGGATTAGAAATCCTTTACTTTTCATGCAATTGTTACTTGTGATATTGGCTAGTTCTATTAATCAATACTCCGTATATGTTACTTATAAATCTTCTAAATGTTCAATAATAATAATATAGAGTTAAGTATCATTTCAGTACATGTGGTTTGATCATTTACGCAACTTTAGTACTTTTTTTGAATTTTTCGTAACTCGCTACCTAACTTTTCTAAAACTTGCAATTTTAGTACCTTTTTTAACTTCGTTTATTTTATTCGTTAACTTAGGGGTACTTTTGTAATTTCATTATATTCTCTCTTTTTTTTCTCCCCGTCTTCATCTGCCTCATCCATCTCTCTCACACATCTTTCTCTCTATCTACAAGTTCCTCAACACCACCACCCTCTCTCTCTCTATCTCTATATCCTCTCTTCTGCTCCAACCACCAAATCCGACGAGATACCATCACATCTCCTTTTAAATCCACAACCACCCTCTTAGAATATCTACTACTGGAACCCCCACCACAAAAATTCTGGTCAAATCCACAACCGCCCACCACCGGAACCCACATCCCTTTCTCTTTTATTTCGGCCACCACCACCGTCTTCCACCGTCCAACCTTTGACGACCTACACAATCACCACAAAACAACCACCATAACGTAACGACCACCGAAACGCAACTACCATAGCCACCCTCGGACAACCGCTACTGACCCTAACATCGCCCACCAGACTTTCCGCCACCAGTAACATCTTATGGGAATGCAAAAAGACTTAAGTTGTACTCTCAATCTGTAGCCTCTAGTGTCGTGTATCGGATATTTGAGGTTTGGATTTGGTGATCAGGGTTTGCTTGGATTTTGGGAAATGAGTTTTAAAAGAGAAAAAGGGGGAGATAGGTAGAAGATAGGGAATGAAATAACTAAAGTTACCATTATGCCCTTGACTTAACGGACAAATTAAACGGAGTTACAAAAAAGTACTAAAATGGCCAGTTTTTGAAACATGGAGTAGCCAGTTGCGAAAAAATCAAAAAAAGTACTAAAATTGCGTAGTTGATCAAACCACATGTACTAAAATGACACTTAACTCTAACAATATAACAACAATAATAAGTACTTATCGTTTTCAAAAGTAATTCGACACGCGGCTGCATCCGGGCGAGTAGAATTCGGAGCTCGGTGGACAACCGGCCTTCCTGGTAACTAACCATGGCCTCCCCCAATGCACCACTTGGAGCGGCATGGCGCGCCCAGTCGACGCAGTCTGCAGCCGTCCTGAGAGTTGTCCCTCGGCGGATATTCCACCTTGGGGCATAGACCTCATTGGAATCCGAAACTGCGAAAACAGAAAACAGTTAGGAAAAAATGACAAGGATGGATAACAGGCCAAAGTAACCCCACGCACCTGTAGGGTCGATAACAGGCCGATAGCCGCTAAACCCATCACCTGAACCTAAAGGATATCCATCCAAGAGGTCAAGGAGATGGGAAGGAGGCAAAGATTGGACTCCCTCATCAACAGAGGTAAGTCTATAGGTCCCAACTCTAAACATACCTGAAGAACCGGCCAAGGACGAGGTAGTCGCTGACGCCGAATGTGACACTGTAGAAGCCACTGAGGTAGAGACCATCGGAGATGAACTCATTTGAGATGAACTCATAACCGTGGTAGACGCTGCGGATGAGCTCACAGAAAAAGTCACCGCCGGTTCGGTGAATGATGTAGTAAAGATGGCACTGACGGCCGGCGGAGAAGTTGAACTGCTCAACGCAGCAACGAAAGTGGACGCCATCGTCGGCACAGCAGCCATGACAGATGACGTCATAACCGGAACAGTCGCTTCAACAGTATAAGCAACTGAACCAGTACCAGAAACAGGCGCAGCCGCCTGGGTCATCGCCTCGAATAGGTTGACCAAACCTATCGTCATGGGTCCTGAACCACTCCCTCCCGCACCGCTCTCAAAAGCAGATAAGTCCACTCCTGCATAAAGAAAAACCAAAGATATAAAAAACAAATGCGGAAGGAAATGCAGAGAAGGTAAACAAAAAGTATACTTACTGGTTTTCTTGATCTTGAAAGCCCTGACAGGCGGAGATGGACCCGATGAAACTGGCTTCTTCACGCCAGTTATCTTCGCAATGGTCTCGTCACCACCACCAAGGTTCCCCGCCGCCTCCTCACTTTCAGTCTCGGAATCAGACTGATTCCCCAGGTCAACGAAGGTAGCAGCCTTCGTTTTGCCCTTCACGCCAGCCGCCTTCTTTTTCCTCACAATAAAAGGCCCATCTGCGGATCCCTTATCAGAAGATGACAAGATTAGAGGAATTCCAGCAGAAGTTTGAGCATGAAGAGGACGAGGATTAAAGAACTCCTTACCTGGCCGAGCGGCGCTTAAAATCTCGTGGCCTGGCGGGTAGACCTCTACGAATCTATCTGCAGTCTGCTCCAAAATGGGCAACTCGTTCTCATCAAGGTCATGAGTACCCAACCGCGCGGGACCACCAGTCTCCCGCGGGTGCAAGAGCGACTGTAAGTTGTTCCATTCTGAAATAAAAACGATAAAAATGTTAGAAGGAAATCCTAAACCAACACAAAAGACGGAGCATACCATAAGGAATATAGTTCAAACTGTATTCAAGAACGATGGGTATCTGCGGCGTCCCAGACCCGGCATCCTTCCACACGCAGCTCATCCCAAGCATGACCATCCCAGACTCCGCGAAGCGATAAACAGGAGTCTGAATCTGGGAAATCTTGGTGAACCATTCTATCTCCTGGTAATTGGAGGCCGGAAGGTTGGGAAGTGCCCTCCCATTCTTGAACGTCATCGCGATGGGAACGACACGAGCGGAAATGTAGAAAAACTCCCGCTTCCAAGAACGAAGACTACGCTCAGTAGCGCAGATCTTCAAACCTTTGATCCGAGTGACAAGGGTATACCAACCCTGGATGCACATCCAAGTATAGAAGGTCATCAGGCGGTCGACTCGAGGCTCGATACCCAAAATACGGCACACCCATTCGAAATGGCGAACTTTGGCAATTGCCATTGGGTGCACCTCTGTCAGATGAACACAGTGTTTCTCCAAAACACGGTATACGAACTTCGTTAATAGGAATCTTAGATTCCCATATAGGAAGAACGAAACGTAAACCCCTATCTTGCCCTTAGGGGCATCGTACACCGTCTGGTGGGCCTTCGGGAACTCTGGCTCATAGGGCTCCAGCATGAACTTCTTGAAGATGTAATGGTATACATCGACAGAAAGAGTACACTGACACTCGCCAGCAGTACTCTTATCGTCCTTATCGGACGTGGACGTCAGGTTCTCGAGGTAAACGTCGGACTCCTCGACGTTAACCTCCGGGTCATGAGTAGAAGAAGACATTTTTTAAATGTTAAAGATGAAAGAAAGCGGTTTCATGAGAATGCTCGCCGAAAAAGATGAGTATTCGCTGGAAATCGCTTAAAAGCAGAAGGAGAGTGAAGTGAAGATAATGGACAACATGCACCCTCTCCCCCTTATATACTCATCGCAATGAATGCGATGAATTTAATGCGGATGAGAGAGAAAGCTCAGGCGCAATGACACGGCGACATGTGTGGATAAAGCAAGCTGGCAACAGGTGTCGGAATGGCGCGTGCCATGAAACTCGCGCCCACGCGCCTGAAAAAGCGTCCTGATTGACCACATGTTGTCACGTCGTCATAACTTTCTGCACATCCTGAAACCGTTAGAAGACGCCAACGTCCCTTCAACCGTTTGGATTGTCCTTATCCTTTCACCAACCCTCCGAATTTCAAAAAAGATTCAAAAAGATTCAAAAATAAGAGGGAATATACCCCCTTACCTTGGAAACAAGAAACCATAAGACAAGTGCGGGTACAGTGTCAAGGCGAAACCCTTCACATACTTAGCACTTGCAGGGAATTGCAACCAAGAAGATCGATCTTATGAGTCATGCTTGCGGAAAGGGAAATAACACCCCCGCATGGCGGGAACGTTGAGAACTAGATTGTTTGAAGCTTCAAGATGGAATTGGTTGTTTAACATAACTGATCACTATGTCTAAAACTACCAAAACCTCGTGGAGAATCTACACAAGTGAAACTCAACGCTCCCGACTTGCGAAGAGGTTACACACCTACCCGCATCATACCCAAAGATCAGGCAGAAAAAGTCGGGAATTTTCTGCAAGTGACATTAGGAAAACTGCGGGAAGAATCCCCACGGAGAACCTTAAAACCGAAAACCCTTTTTTAAAACCCCTTGTTTAAAGTCCAAAAGTTCCCCTCACTTATTAACAATTCATGAGAGGAACAATGGACTGGGGGGACTTGAAGAGGTAGGTCCCCGCAAAGCCCAGTCGGACCCGCAAGACTCACCTTGAAGAGGTACGTCTGCGCAAAGACCAACTGGATCCGCAGGACCCACCATGCTCAGAGAGATGAAGACCTTACACGCAGTAAGCCAGCTGTTCCCGCAGGAAAACCTCCCTTGGTACAGTACCCTGCTTGTCCCCGCAGCTGTGGGTACAAGCCAAGAAGGAAGGCTACCCGCACTAACAGTAAGGCTACACGCATAAGACACCAACTCTTAATACTTCAGTAATGTCACCTGAAGAAGGAATGAGCAGGGCGGGAATATTCCCGCCCAAAAGAGCCAGTCCGTACGCTTCTAGAAGATCTTTTGTACTATACCTACCAAGGTATGGACAAATAGACAAGATCTGACAAAAGCAACCCATGAACCAATCACAGGGTGACAGCTCACCGACAATAGTACGAGGAGGAGCACGCTCCAGTACAAAATGTCACTATCAGCCGCTGCCTACCCACCAACTCCCATCGTGGCACGAACGTAGCCCATAGTTGGTGGAAAAGGAATATTATATACAGCTGGCCGTACCTGCTTAGAAACCTACCTTCGGCTATAAATACTCCAACACCTTGGAACGGTATCATCATCTTCTCTCTGGCTATTTCTCTCTATATACACTTATATTCAGAGCAACCTAGTCTGATTCTCACGCCGGAGGGTGGTCACAAGGAGGAACCCCCCCCCTTCTCAGTGACGAGCTTACGGTGTCTGTTTTGCAGGTTGAGAAGAATAACCATCTTTGCCGGACCTAACCCTCGTGGGAAACATCTACTTAACCCTAAGATTATCCTTAATCTGCCTGGGTCATTTAGTGTTTCTTCAGTAGTAGTAAAACAACTACTCTAATAGTCTAATGAGTAGTGTTCGCATATACTTTTATAGTTTTATTATCTCGCTTAATTTGTTACATGTTAACACGTTTTACTTTTGTTATGCACTTATTTTGTTTGCAATATAAACCCCCCAAGTGATTATGCATTTATGTAATATAAATGTGAAGTACAAGTGATACCCATGTGATTTTGTTAGATAACATGCAACAATAATGCAAACAAACAAAAGAAAGAAGAGGAAATTAAGAGAGGCTTGCTGATAATTTCGTTGACGATTGCAAAAGAGGCTCAACGTCGTACCACATGTAATTATGCAATGTCGTCTGAGTAAGTTGATCGACTTCAGTGAACCCAGATACCTTCTGACTATGGCATCCTTGTCATTTCGCCACACTTGCATTAAGTTGCATAGCAGTGTTGTTTTCACCATGTCCAACATTTATCAACTTGTTAAAAGTCTTTTGAATATGAGCTAGAGGTCATATATAATAAGGGTTTATTGACCTCATATGTATTCAACATGGTTAAATATGAAAGACCGACTTAATACCATTATAGAGCTAACCTTAAATAGAGAAAGCAGAAAAGAACTTTTTATTTAATTAACGAAATAACACCTATTTGTTTGTACATGTAACAATTAAATTTATATATCATATTAAAACAACAATATAAAATTCATTTTTGTCTATCATACCATATACAAACTAGTGAACAAATTTTCCATTAGTCTTAAAAATTAATAGTTCATCACATCAAAGAAACATAAATCTTATTGAACATATTTTAAGTCACGTCAATAATTTAAATAATACATATATGACAAATGTACCTTTTGGCACATGCTACTAAGTTTTATAATTTCTTTTTAGTTATTTATTGTTATTTTAGTATGACATCTCACTATATCTTTTTGTTTACATATCTAGTATATTATTTTTCTAATGTTATCACTTATCACCATCATGCTTGATGGAATATGATAGTCACATATAGTGAGACAAGTGCTTATTGTTTTCTTGTGGGGTACAGTTTATTATTGGCCACCTTTCATTGGCTAATTCAAAGAGAACAATGGGTATCAAATTATTGTTACTTATTATTATTATTATTATAGTAACTAAAAAGGTGATGGATTCGTATTCAACTTAAAACCAACACGTATTCAAAAGGTATTCAAACCTATAATTTCTTTTGACTTAAGACCAATACGTATTCAACTTTAAAGGTAATGAAGTAACAAGCACCCTTCAAACCTTGACATACAAATAATACGTTTGGGTTGGGTATAGATGGATTCGTATAATAAGCAGGCTAACCCAACTAACCCGTTAAAAAAACAAGTCGAGCTGACATTAGGTTTTAAATAAAACGGTTAACTTGTCAACCAGTGTTTCATGAGAATACAAAAAAAATCACCAATCCATGAGATCATTTACAACACCTTCAGCATGTGCATAACTTAATCAAAATGCATTTATGAGCTGACAACTGGTTAACCTGTCAACATGACACTATTTATGCCCTTGTAATGTAAAATTTTAAATCCAAATTTACTTTCTCGCATCCATATATTTTATGGTCTAGACGCTCTTTAATATTGTATATATAAATTTTACTAACTATGTGAATTGTGAAGCCCTTGTAACTTTTACTTCATCTCTTGATGGGCCAAATTGAAAATAGTTGAAAGTTGTTTAAGCCCGGTTTTAGAGCCCAATATATGACAAATAGCTGGGCTAAACCCGTTAAAGGGCCCAAATCCCCACTATCCTGAACGTAAGATGATTTTCTTATAACGACGGGTAAACTTTACATAAATTTAATAATAATCATGACCGATCATAACATTTTTTCTTCAAAGTGAAAAAACACAATCTGGACATTTATTCGAATACCAAAGACGTGTATACAAGAATCCATCTTTAAACACAAACTTATATATTCATATTCTCTTGCTCGACCATTGAACATCATTAGTAACTATGTTATATAGAAATAGAATTATGAAGTGATTGTTTCAAGCATGCGTGTGATATCGACTTGAGCGTATGAAAGTAACAGACAAGATAAATATAATACTATGGAATAATAAACATTAAAAAATGATAGTGAAACACTCACATTCATACACATCGCTCTTACTATTTCATCTCAAGTTAATAGTAAGAGTTGAATGGTTTAGCAATCCAACCCAATAAATATGAAATGCGATTTACATAAAAAAAATATGTTAAATCATCATTCTTTAAACTTAGACAAACTTAATTGAAATGTATAACTACTAACATGTTTACATACATGTTATACATTTTATGTGATATTACTTTTAGATGATCAGTTTCAAGCACATCTCCGATTCTAATGAAACCGGTTTTTGGTTTCAGAACATCAGGGCCGTATAAGCTTTGACGTATTATTTGATTTAGGCTCTCTCGATCGGTCTCAAAGTTTAGTGAACAAACCAGTTTGATCAGTAAGTCTATGTTTTAAAATTTTGACGTATTGTATAATTTAAGGCAATATTTGCTGTTAAAAAAAGATACATAAATAAATAATAAATAAAACTAACAATTTTTTTTTATGAAACAAATATGGATACTTCATTAACAGAACATTGTTTACAACGAAATGGGAAGACAAACGAGCAACAAACTACACCGTCAATCATTTTTGAATAACAAAACTAAGTCTTTTAAGAATTACATTCATAGATCATAACATTACAATTCATAATCCGTTAAACAAGACCATGAACGAAGCTTGTTGAGGGCTAGGAGTGGCTCCGACCCCCCTGTTTTGTTCGTAAAGAAGTGTAAATTAACTCGTTTTTCACCTGAAAATTTGTATACGTCGTTTAAATATACCCGTTTTGAGCCGAAAATTTAAGTCCTGCCCCCTCGGCGTTTTTATCCAAGCTTCGCTACTAAACAAGACTAACATTGTGTTCTCGAATCTCATTTAGCAAAGGGAGGGGAAGGAAAAGAGAGGGAAAAAAATGAAAAAACCATTTTCCACATATTTTTTTAATAAGGAGAGGGGAGGGGAAATGAAGGAAAATGGGAGCATATATTCATCATCCCAAATTAGAGAGATTAAAGAGAAAATACATTTGTATAAATTTAACTTCTATCAATTACTAAATTACTCTCGTATCTAACTTCCTAATTATAGTTTACATAAAGAGTATAATTTGAAAATTGTATTTTCTTTTTCTCTTAACTCGGAAACACCCAAAATGTTTAATTTATTTTCTTTTTATTAAACTTCGGGAACACAGAATAATATAACACATTTTCTTTCTTCTAACTTTCTTTCCTATTGTAATTCCCATTCCTTCTCCTCCCCTCCGGTGTGTTCCAGAGTCTCATTTAATGAGGGGATGAGAAGGAAAGGAAGAGAAAATGTTAAAATATTATGTTTCAGAGATTTTTTAAGAAGCGAATGAGAAGGGAAAGAAGAGAAAATACTAGAAAATTTAAACATATATATTCATCCTCCCAAATTGGAAAGAAAGATTAGGAGAGAAAATCTTATCAATTACTAAATTAATCTCAAAACTAATTTTATTTTAGTTTACTTAATGGGTATAATAGTAAAACTATAACATTATTTTCTTTTCCTCTCAACTCGAGAACACATGAAACATGTAAATTCCTAGATTTTCCTTTCATTCTCATTAAACTTGGAACATAAAAAAAGCTTTTCGTTTCATTTCTTTTCTCTCCTAATTTCCTTCCTCTTATTAAAGGGGTGTTTGAGATTCCTTATTTTGACTTCCTTATAACTTATAAGGATAAGTTAAAAGTTACAAATGTGTAACTTATCCATATTTTCTCTCACATAATAAGAAAATCCAAACACTTTGTTTTAAACAATCATAAGTTATCAGTTAAAAGGAGGTAAAAATAAGGAATCCCAAACACCCCCTAAATGAGAATATGGAACACAATGAGACTTGGAACCGTTCGTAAGGAGCTCCACAATCTCACGCATACTGAAACCAAAGCTAACAATACACCGAAGATAACGTATATTAGAGCATTCTCATCCCATTCCCCATCCTTATCTCTATAATTACACTAAAAAACACTAAATTTCTCTCTTCTGTTCAATTAAATAATATTTTTTATACCTTTATCATTACAGTTTTCTATCTTCTCTACTCACAATCAATCCAACAAATATTAAAAAATAAATAGGGGCAAACAATGTTCCTCGACTCGGTCAAAACCCAACAAACAAAGACTACACCTATCTATCTATCTATCTATCACGTCTTCTTCCATCAGTCTCCGGCACCGGTGGCCACCACCGTAAACTTTAATTAATTCCTCTTCATTCTTCAATTCAACAAAGTAAGTTCATTTTTTAATTCATTATTATTATTATTATTATTATTAAATTAACCTCCAATCATTCCAATTTAGCTCAAATCTAGGTCTTATTAACTTCTAACATCTATAATACATTTACAATTCATTACACAGGAGAGGAGAGAGATCTGATTAACTATATATCTGTTACAATTTCTTTGTGATCTAGCTACTGTCATCCACTTTACCGGTACGCTTGAGATCTCTAGTGTTTTCTTTATCTTAAACCCTAGCAGTTATTATACACTGACAGGTTGAGTTTGTTCAAGTGCGTGTAGTTTCAGGTAATAAGATGATGGTTGAAGATCTAGGAATTGAAGCTAAGGAGGCTGCGGTTCGCGAGGTTGCCAAGCTCTTGCCTCTTCCTGACCTTTTGCTGTCCATTTCTTCTATCAAGGCCGATTACATTGCGCGACAACAGGTTAGTTGTTGTCTTCTGATCTTAACTCTTGTTAGCTAGCAAAAGTTGGTATCCAAGTTCCAACTGTTAGTTTTAGTCTATGCTGTTAATGCGGAAAAATAACGGATATCGGTCAAGGGCCGATACCTGAAATATCGGTTCTCTCTAAATATCAATAGCAAAAGCAAATGTCAAATATAACCCCAAGTCACTAACAAAACAAATCTGTTACAAATTGCTGATTTTTTTTCTTTTATTGTTAAATGTGTAATTGCCTAATTGGTGGTTTAATTTGTTAGTGGCCGCTTAAATCCTCTAGTGAGTTTAGGGCTAGGGATAAATTTAAATCTCATCACTCATCAGATGCTATAGAGTTTAGGGCTATATTTAATGGATATGGGCTCTGGGCCAAAAAACTTAACGGGTATGGACTCGGGGTAGTAAAACTGGTCATATTTGGGCCAAAAACTTTTCAACCGATAAGCTTGGCGATAAGACCGATATACGGCCATACGGGTAGTAAAATATATCGGTAAATATCGCTGTTATTATCGGAATCGATATTTTTCTGGGTGTCCGATAACCGCTATAGCACCAAAATTGATAGCAGTTAGTGTTGTAGAACTCGCTAGGCGCTGGACGGTTGGTGGGGTGGGGACTAGCAATTGATTGGATTGGAATCGTTACATGTATATTTCAGTTATAAATACACACATTTTTATATGTAATTTTCAGTTATATACACACACACACACATACACAAAGACATATTTTTTATATATAGTTTTCTGTTACACACACACACACGTTTTTATATGTAATATACAAAGGTTGGCTGGAATTTATGGAGTCCAGAAATTGGCCTGCGCATTTGGTTTGATTAGGGGCGATTTGGTCCAACTAGACCTGACTAGGGGCTGGCCGATTATCGACTAATTTGGCTGATTAGCAGCTAAAAATTAGTCAGTCACCGGCTGTCTAGCGATTAATCACCCACTAGTCAACGACTAGTCCTGATTTTTCCAACACTGGTTTTAATTTAAAGTTTCACTAGGAATATGAAATTGAGTGCTGTTTTGTGTAGATTTCTAATTCATTGCTTAAAATTGGCGCTATGAATATGATGTTTGATTTCAGGCTAATGATGCACAGCTTAGCACCATGGTTGCTGAACAGGTAGATCTTGTTTCTGAATGTTATGATCTAAATGAAATGATGGTGATGACATGCTTTTAGTGAACTTGATTCATCAAGTTTGTGCATTTTGTTTACAGGTTGAACAGGCACAGGCTGGTTTAAAAGCACTTGCTTCGTCTGAGAAGACTGTAAATCATCTTCGTGAGAATTTTGTTAGTATTGAGAGGTACATTTGGTGACACATGAAGTCACTTTTGTATGTCTTTTTGACTCAAATAGGATATATGTAGTTGATGTACAGACTAAGCATAGTGCTTTACTTATTCAGGTTATGTCTAGAATGCCAAACGTTAATTGAAAATCATGATCAGATTAAGCTTCTTAGCAATGCACGAAATAACTTAAACACCACATTGAAGGTATGCATCTAAAATGGCTAATCATGATTATTTATTTTGTTATTGTAACAATGAAAATAAAGTTAATGCCACTATTAGGATGTAGAGGGGATGATGTCAATTTCTGTGGAAGCTGCAGCAGCACATGATTCTTTAAGTGATGATAGAGAGCTCATCAACACGTATGAGGTACGGGTGCAATGGTAAACTATTAGACTCGAATATGTAGAGGCTCGAAAGCATTAAAAAGTTGATAATATGTTTGAAACATAATATCTTGACCGTTCATCTGTTTCTCCAAAATTTTCAGAGGTTAACAGCTCTTGATGGAAAGAGGAGGTTTGCATTAGCTGCTGCAGGATCTCATAAAGAGGAGGTTGTCAGACTAAGGTCAGGATCAAATTCCCCGATTTACAATTTCTACATTTTGACGGTTTGCTAGCAAAACTTTATGTGAATGCGGATCACACTATATAAGTTTTGAGGTTGAAATTTTTACCATGGAAAATATTACAGAGAATATTTTGAAGAAGTAGATCGGACTTGGGAGACATTTGAGCAGACCATATGGTCACATATTTCCAACTTCTTTGAACTTGCTAAAGAAAGGTGTGCTAATCTACATCCGTGTTCTTCTTTCTCTTTATACTGAAAGTTTTAAATGAATATGTTCTAGTATGTCATGATTCTTAATAATTAATAACTTTTGGCTTATGAGCGTCATCATGTGTCTTAATTGCAGCCCGCAAACACTTGTACGTGCTTTAAGGTATGTTATAATTCGACAGGTCTTAATGTTATTTTGATATGGCTTATTAATTTCTTCTATAAACCTTTTTTTTTTTTAACTAAAACACTTGAGCCCTGTATGATATATATGCATTTAATTACACTTGCAGGGTTGTTGAAATGCAAGAAATTCTTGATGAACAAATTGCTGAAGAAGCAGCTGAGGCTGAAGGTGGTGGTGCAATGGCATCAATAGCAAATCCTCAGAGATCTGGCAAGTATGTAACTGCTATTAAATTAAATTTAATACATTAATTAACATAATTACGTTTTTTCTTAAATGTTATTTCATTTGATCCTTACGTGCAGAAAATCTACTGCTGCACATGCATCTTCGAAAAACCTAGCAGTCCAAAAGGCAAAACAAGGAAAAGGCTACAAAGATAAATGTTACGAGCATATTACAAAAGCTGTTGAAAAAAGATTTAGCAAACTTTTATCAGAAGTACTTCTTCAACCCAATTTTTGCAATTTTGTATCGTATATTTTTACCATATAGTTATAACATTATCTCGTGACAGCTTGTCTTTGATAACCTTAAAGGCGCAATAGAGGAGGCAAAAAAGGTATGCTCATTGAGTCATCGATTTACTTCCAGCTAAAAATGAGGATTAAACTTACCATCTCAGCATTCATTTGTATATTATTTTCAGATTGGGGAAGAGCTAGGAGATATATACGATTATGTGGCTCCTTGTTTTCCTCCAAGGTTTGTTTTGTAATTTTTCGTTTCCTCCAAGCTGTTTATTAATATGAATTATTGTTGTTGCAGATATGAAATATTCCAGCTCATGGTGAATCTGTACACAGAGAGGTTTATTCAGTGGCTAAGACTGCTGAGTGATCGTGCTAATGATATTACAAATATTGAAATATTAAAGGTATTTCTGAATGTAATTTATTATCATCATTTCACTCTTCAAATGACTTTATTATTATCGCTATTGTTATTAGTATTAATATAATTATTATTAATGAGATTAGGTAACCGGGTGGGTGGTTGAGTACCAAGAAAACCTAATTGCACTTGGAGTTGATGAGTCATTAGCTCAAGTTTGTTCAGAAAGTGGTGCAATGGATCCCCTTATGGATTCATATGTTGAGCGAATGCAAGCGACAACAAGGGTAAACTTGTAAATATTTTATCAGTTTTTGTATATTGCTACTTTATTTTGACCTTTTTATAATTGTTTTCAGAAATGGTATATGAATATTCTCGAGGCTGATAAAGTACAACAGCCAAAGTCAACAGATGACGGGAAGCTTTATACCCCAGCTGCTGTTGACTTATTTAGAATCCTCGGAGAACAAGTGCAAATTGTTAGAGAAAACAGCACAGAAGTCATGTTATACAGAATTGCTTTGTCTATCATTCAGGTATATACAAAGAACAACCTTTTTTAATAAAAAAAATATGTTGCTGTACTATTTAATGCAATATGTTTCGTAATTTATTTTAGGTAATGATTGATTTTCAAGAGGCTGAAAGAAAGAGACTTGAAGGACCTGCTTCTGAAATTGGTTTGGAACCGATATGTGCCATGGTTTGTAGTCTTCCGTCAGTTCCGTGTTTATTTATACTTTATGATTTATATAAAGTTAAACACATGTCTCAATATACTCTAATCTTTCATTATGACAGATTAATAATAATCTGCGTTGTTATGATCTTGCTATGGAACTAGCTTCTAGCACTATTGAAGCCCTTACAGAAAATTACGCTGAGCAGGTTATTTTTTATGTAAAAATCAAGTTATTCTATTTTCTGATTATGGTCAAACTTACAAACTTGATTTTTGCGACAGGTTAATTTTGAAGACACATGTAAAGGCTTTCTGGAGGTTGCAAAGGTAAACTATTACTACTATGTTAGCCATGTACAGAACTTCTAATATATTTTCTGTATTAACATTTTTTAAATGATTTAGGAAGCCGTGCTTCAAACTGTCAATGTCATATTTGATGATCCCGGAGTGCAAGAATTACTGGTCAAACTTTATCAAAAAGGTAAACTTTTTTAATTATCGTTATCAATTTACTTTTCTTTTCTTTTCTTTTTAATGGAATTATGATATTTTATTGCGTATGCAGAATGGAGTGAAGGACAGGTTACCGAATACCTAGTGGCAACATTTGGTGACTATTTTACTGATGTAAAGATGTAAGATTTTAACTTTTAACATCAGTAAAATATAAAATATTAACCATATATTTCTCTCGTTTTGTTGGTCATGCGCTTTTAGTTGGGGAATAAAGTTGTCTTTCTTAATTCTGTTTTTAAATCATGATTTAATTATTGTCAGGTATATTGAAGAAAGATCATTTAGGCGATTTGTTGAATCTTGCCTCGAACAAACGGTCATTGTTTATGTTGACCATCTTCTGTCTCAGGTTTCTATATGTCAAAACTCACTTGCAACTACTTTTAAGTATATTCTCTCTAGGATGCAAATAAATGTCAAAAATATTTTTTATTGTAGAAAAATTACATCAAGGAGGAAACGATTGAACGGATGAGACTTGATGAAGAAGTTCTTATGGATTTCTTCAGGGAATACATAAGTGTTAATGTAAGTTACCTATCCTAATTCACAATGACGGGGTGGAAATTTCGATCCATTTACATATAAATGAGAGTATGAGGACCATTTACCATAAATGGGTAAGATAAAATGATTAACTAAAAGGGGAATGGGCCAAATGGGCCCAAAGATTATCTTTCGGGCCAGGTTGAAAGTCACCCAAAGATAAGCTGACGTGTACAACCTTCTAAATCTTATTATTTGAAGATTCAAATTATTATTTTTTTAATCATAGTCAGCACATTTTTTATTAATTAAAAATTGACATAAAAGTGTTTATGGGTTGTCTTTATCTGGCCCTTTTGGACCTGTTACCTAGGGGCGTAAATGACCCAAGCCGCTCGTGAACTACTTGAGATCGGCTTGCTGAAAGATCAAAATGAGGTGAGTTTAAACGGGCTCGAAATAAATTTGTTGAATAAACGAGCCTGAGCCCAAGCTTCACTTATTGAGATCGAGTGCGAGCCTAAACGACCCGAGCTTAAATGCGCTTGAAATAAGTTTGTTTAATTAACGAGCCCGAGCCAAGCTTCACTTTTCGAGCTTGAGCTGGCTTGCGAGCCTAAGCGAGCTTGTTATTTATATAATTTTTGTCTAATACGTTAAATATATAATTCTGTACTAGTTATTATTGTATAAAAATTATGATAACTATAGTTAAAGAATACATATTCTTTTTTATATAAAAGTTATAATTAAAAAATATGTAAAGATAATCATAAATTTATATAAATTAACTAATATGTAATAAACGAGCGGCGCCTGAACTGAGCTCCTGCATCTCTTTGTTACTTCTATATCTGAAACTTATGATTTGGTACATGTAGAAAGTTGAAAACAGACTGAGGATATTAGTTGACTTGAGAGAGCTTGCATCGGCAGAGAGCCCTGATACTTTCACTCTTGTTTACACACACATCCTTGAA
This sequence comes from Bidens hawaiensis, assembly GCF_021521415.1. Classification (NCBI taxonomy): domain Eukaryota; kingdom Viridiplantae; phylum Streptophyta; class Magnoliopsida; order Asterales; family Asteraceae; genus Bidens; species Bidens hawaiensis. Next base: position 11,098 of record NW_027492241.1, on the reverse strand, counting down.
CATCAACCCGATTGCCCAGTAAGTATAGTTATATTTGCTAATTTATCTGTGTGATTTAAGCCAGCTAATTTTAGCCATTTTCGTGATGATTGCAGCCTGTTGTTGTTGAGAAACTTGTTGGACTGCGTGAAGGAATACCCCGTAAAGATGCAAAGGAGGTATGTATTATGTATATCGCCGAATTTTGATTGCATATAACAGTAAAAGTTTCAACTTCTGTGCGTTTAATGTTAAACTTAAAACTATTGACTTAACAAACGCATTTATTGTCGTCCCAAATTCAGGTTGTACAAGAATGCAAGGAAATATATGAGAGTTCACTCATCGATGGGAACCCTCCGAGGGCGGGTTTTGTCTTCTCCAAATTGAAGTCGCTCAACACCTCAAAAATCACTAATATTTTGCGAAAGCTGCATTAATTAAACATTAAATTGTGTGCAATTTCCGGTATGTATTCTTGCTTTAATTTTCTTTGTAAAAATATTGCTGTCTGTATGTTGTTTTCGTAATTAGTTGAGATTGTATTTTAAAGCGATATAGAATATATGTTTACTAGAATTTTGCAGCAGCTTAAGTATATAATTTGGATAATCATGATTTGACTCTTTATTCGTGATTTAATTACAGTGATTTCATCTTTTTTTTTTTGAGTAATCATATTCAACTTTTGTATGGCGCGTCAGGCCTGGACGTGCTGGGTTAATGGTTAAGAACGGGTTTTTACAAAATAGGTCAAAACAAGTCATTTTAAAAGATATCGATCTTATTGGCATTTTCATCTGGATCAAGAAAGAACCAAAATGGTTGAGATTACAGCAATGGAACTTTGTTTAGTTTGTCTAAAGCCAACTGAAACTTCACATGAAGTCCACTGGAACTAGAATCTTGTCCTAAAACTTCAAATTACTCTAAAAATCTAAATATTTTATTATTGCTTCTATTAATTGTTCGTATTTTTAAAAATTTGAATTTGTTCAATAAAAATGTGTATGTTATGTACTTGAAAAAAATTGAACTAATGTTTTCATATGTGTTTTTAAACTTTTAACTATTGTAGGTTCTATGTTACTATATATAAAGACGCTACAAGTGACATGACCAATTGTTTATACAATAGTCACCAAACATACCACCATTGCCATTAGATTTGGTACCACGAGAACCATATGACCATTTGTGAGCGTTCTAAAACCACAATAAAAATGGTTGTCTTTTCAAGTCATCTTTTTGTTTTGAATAATTCTTTTCTTTCTCTCCTTATAGATGATTTATATATCTGATGTTGAAATAATAACTAGTTTGTATACTATATTCAAAATGATTTTAACTTTTAATGAAATGGACAATTGGACATACAGTGAAATAGAAGAACTAATACTTTCTTCTTTTCAATGGATTAAATAGATAGATTGATATATGAGTTGGGTTCAGGTTCAGGTTCAGGTTCATCAAATTTAACAAGTCAAACCAAACCCATTGATCCGTTTCAGCTTTGTCAGTGTAATAATATGTAAAAATAGAAAACTATTTAGCTTCGATGCATATGCCAAGCCGACCCAGGTCCTAAAACGCATTTGGTTCACAAAATTTGTTGAAAATGGAGTATGAATTTCAAGACTAACATGTTTGGTTGATAATTGAACTGGAATAGAAATAAAATGAATTAACATCGAATTCCTTCCATGTTTCTTTTACATTATAAACAAATTCAACCAAAAATTGAAATCTCTAATACCCTCCTCGTGTCAACCCCACAGTCACTGCCGCTACCACAAATGTTACTTCCAAAGAACCACCACCACTAGTGGTGAGGCAATGAGGTATTCCAATCTCTTGATTAGAGGTGCATAAAAAACCCGAACCCGTAACTGGACCCCAAAAACTACCTGGAACCGGTTCTTGTACCCGAACCCGACCCTACCCGTAAGGTACAGATAGAGTATGCATTTAAGTACCAAAACCCGTACCCGATTAATACCCGGTAATACCTGAAAACCGGTTCCATACCCGGAACAAGGTTTTTTCAATACCCAAAAACCGGGTTTTTCAAATACTCGATCTATACCCGAAATTATCTGAAAAATACCCCCTAAAAGGTGCAAACCCTTAAAAAAATCCAATACATACCCGGAAAAAATCCCCCAAAAAACCCGAAAATAGGGTTTTTATAATACCCGAAAATAAGGTATTTAAATTCCCGGTTTTAGAACACCTCGTTCTATGCATCAGGGTATGATTTTTAAATACAATACTCGACCCAAACCTGATTCGGGTATTGCATACCAGGTCATACTCGAATCCGGTTCCATAACCGGAACCGGGTATTTGAAAAACCTGATTTGTGCACCTTACCCTTGATAATTGTTTTTGTCATTAAAAATGCATCACAAATCTTAATTACTTTGATGAATATACTATTAAAACTCGTTAAAGCATCCACAACAAGCTCATTTTCCCTATATTTGAATCTATATGACAATGGGTGAACCAGGAGGACACAAACCTCGTTATTGTGGAGTAAAGTTCTTAGGTGTGAAGACCTTGTCTACAAACCCGCATAGGACAGGTGATGTGGCACTCCCTCTCATATAGACACATACATAATTTTTTTCATATATACACACATTTAATAATTTTTTTAATGTGGTTTGTTGTTGTGAAAAAATTCCTGTTTTTAAGAAAAGTTTAAAATATAATATGACAATGACATGACGGTTTGTGCAGATATGTTGTTGTAGATGTTTTTATTAACATTCATTACGGTTATGATTATAATTCTCGATTTATGCGTGTCATGCTAATCTTGTTAGTATCCTTCCAATATTTTGATTGAATATCGGAAAAAAATAAGAAAAATACATAAGACATTAGAAGATTAAAATATATTTGTGTTTAAAAAAACACACTCACTCACTCCGAAAATAAAATATGCTGAAAATAGAAGTGAAGACGAAAGAAAAGAAAAGGAGTGGAAAAGCAAGTTTTGCGTGATCAATAAACACGTCGTCGTCGTCATGCATTCCGTCTGTAACCTCTGCAATTTTATTATTATGATCCTTCAATTTCTGCTCTTATTATTTGATTCATATTCATTAACGAGATGATATGATATGATGACCTATAAAACCTATTCATAATTCATGACAAATAAATTTCTTCACACGCTTTTAACAGAACGAACGAAGATATTTGTTGAACTGAGTTTTGTTTGTTGAGGCGTCCGTTTATAATTAATAATTTCAGGCAAGATGATGGTCGAAGACCTAGGAATCGAAGCTAAGGAGTCCGCAGTTCGCGAGGTTGCAAAACTCTTACCGCTTCGTGAGCTTTTTCTGTCCATTTCTTCGATGAAGGCGGATTACATTGCACGGCAACAGGTTTATCTTCAATTCTCTCTTGTATAACCTTTCAATATTAATACCTGTTAATTTCTGTTTTCATTAGGAATATATCAACTTCTTTTGTTCTGTTACATAATGATATTATATTATTATATAATACGTTGCGCCTTTCATTGTTTCAGGCTAACGATGCACAACTTAGCACCATGGTTGCTGAACAGGTAAATCTTTTGAACGTTTATGCTTTTAGTGAACTTGATTTATCATGTTTATGCATATTATTTACAGGTTGAGCAAGCACAAGCTGGTCTAAAAGCACTTGCTGCCTCTGAGAAAGCTGTACATCATCTCCGTGGGAACTTTATTAGTACCGAGAGGTAAATTTTATGACACACAGCTTTTTTGTGTCCATTTGTCGACTTTAAGATTAATTATAGTGTTTTACTTATTCAGGCTATGTAAAGAATGTCAAACGTTAATAGAGAATCATGATCAGGTTAAGCTTCTTAGCAATGCACGAAATAACTTAAACACCACATTGAGAGTATGCATCTAAAGTTTTTGCATCTTTTAATCCCTGTAACAATAGCAATAATATTAATGTCACTGTTAGGATGTTGAGGGCATGATGTCAATTTCTGTGGAGGCTGCTGCAGCAAAAGATTCTTTAAGTGATGAAAAAGAGCTCATCAACACGTATGAGGTATGGGTGCAATGTTACATTAAAAGTTAATCTTATGCTTGAACCATGATATCTTGACCGTTCATCTGTTTTTACATAATTTTCAGAGGTTAACAGCTCTTGATGGAAAGAGGAGGTTCGCATTAGCTACTGCAGGATCTCATAAAGAGGAGGCTGGTAGATTAAAGTCAGGATCAAATTCTCTGATTTGAAATTTTAATTTTTACATTCTGTTGGCTTGTAAAAACTTCTTTATAAGTTTTTGGGTTGACATTTTTACTTTGGGAAATAATACAGTGAATATTTTGAAGAAGTAGATCGGACATGGGATACATTTGAGCAGAAGTTATGGTCACATATTTCCAACTTTTTTGAACTTGCTAAAGAAAGGTATGTTAATTTACATTTGTACCCTTCAATATCTAGGTGTTTTAATATCTACCATGCTATCTGATTTCATAATATCTAGATTTGAAGTTATAAATGGATATGTTCTTCGTAGGCCTGTAAACGAACCGAACGGACAGGAATAATGCATGCTCATGTTTGTTTGTTTAACTTTAACCGCACAAACGATCAAACATGAACAGTTCAACGAACGAGGTTTTCCTGTTCGTGTTCATTTATGTTCGTGTATCAACAGCATAAATGAATGGTTCACGAACGTAAACAAACACAAAAGAATATAAAAAAACATAACTGAATATAGATGAAAACAAACATAATTGAACGAAATGCAATTAAAAGTAAACGTGAACATCAACCTGTCAGGCCTTAAACATTAAATAAACTAGACTAAACTGTAATGGGTGGAATTTTAATTTCATAAAACTAGACTAATTTGTAATGGAGCTGTAATATTTTAACGAATATGTAAATAAACATAAACTCACGAACATAAAAGAACAAACATGCATGAATAAACGAACGCAAACTAACTTAAATAAGCGAACGTTCACAAACGTAAATGAATGAACGATACATGTGTTCATGTTCCTTCACTCCACTAAATGAGCAAGAATATAGTTCGTGTTCGTTCGTTTATTAAATAAACGGACATCTGATCGAATGGTTCATGAATTGTTCGCTAAATATTTGGTTTGCTTACAGACTTAGTTCTTAGTATGCATGCTTCTTAATTTGGAACTATTTTCTTAATTGCAGCCCACAAACACTTGTACGTGCTTTAAGGTATGTTTTTATTCAACAATCTTAATGTTATCTTCATACAGTTTATTGATTCTTCTAGAAACCTTTTTCTCTGACACTAGAACACTTAATATACTACACTTGCAGGGTTGTTGAAATGCAAGAAATTCTTGATGAGCAAGTTGCTGAAGAAGCCGCTGAGGCTGAAGGTGATGCTGCAATGGCATCAGTAGGAAATCCTCAGAGAGGTGCCAAGTAAGTATTATTTTTATTAAATTAAATTTACGCGTTAATTTAACCTAGTTATACTTTTTTATAAATGCAGGACTATTGCAATTGCATCTTCTAAAAGCTTTGCATTGCAAAAGGCAAAACAGGGAAAAGGCTACAAAGATAAATGTTATGAGCAGTTAACAAAAGCTGTTGAAAATAATTTTAGCAAACTTTTATCGGAGGTACTTCTTCAACCTATATATACAAATTTGTATCGTATTTTTTTAACATATAATTTCAACAATATCCTTGTGACAGGATGCCTTTGAAAACCTTAAAGGCGCAATAGATGAAGCAAAAAAGGTATGCTCATCAATTATATTACAGTTAAAAATAAGGATCAAGTTATCAGCTGAGTAGGACTGTAAACGAATGGAACGAACACGGACAGGGCTTCTTCATTTAACTCTAAACGAACAAACAACCGAACACAAACAATTAAACAAACGGGGTTTTCTTGTTCATGTTCGTTCGCTAAGAAAAAGAGCATGTTCGCATTCGTTTTTGTTTATGTTTGTTTGTTAACTTAATAATATAAACGAACGGTTCACGAATGCTAACGAACGGACTAACTGTACATAGATGAATAAATATAACCGAGGAACATCAATTAAAAGTAAACGTGAACATCAATTTGTGGGCCTTAAAAGATAATAAAACTAGACTGAATTGTAATATGTAATATCTAATCTCATAAAACAAGCCTAAATTGTAATAGGCCCAAAAAAATTAAATGAATATATAAACAAAAGAACTTAAAAACGTAAATTGACTAACGTAAACGAACAGAAGTTCATGAACATAAATATACGAAAGAGACACGTGTTCATGTTTGTTCGTTTAACCAAATGTACAAAAATATTGTTCATGTGCGTTCTTTTTGTTAAATAATTGAACATAAATGAACTTTCCGTCAAACGGTATACTGAATGTTCAGTTCGTTTACAGGCCTACATCTTAGCATTTATTTGTAAATTATTTTCAGATTGGGGAAGAGTTGGGAGCTATATACGATCATGTTGCTCCTTGTTTTCCTCCAAGGTTTGTTTTTTAATTTCTTTTTTTTTCTTTGTTATCTGATTTTTGTCTTTATGTTTTTAGCTATTTTGTAATTTGAATTATTGTTCTTGCAGATATGAAATATTCCAGCTTATGGTGAATTTATACACAGAGAGGTTTATTCAGTGGCTAAGGCTGCTGAGTGATCGTGCTAATGATATTACAAATATTGAAATCTTAAAGGTATTTTTGCATTTAATTTCTTATCATTGTTCTTATTATTAAACTATTATTATATTAAATTTAGGTAACCGGGTGGGTGAATGAGTACCAAGATAGCTTAATTCAACTTGGAGTTGATGAGTCATTAGCTCAAGTTTGTTCAGAAAGTGGTGCAATGGATCCGTTAATGGATTCATACGTTGAAAGAATGCAGTCAACAACAAGGGTAAACTTGTAAATATGTTATCATCAATTCTTTCTTCATATTGTGTTACTGATAGTCTTTTGACTTTTTTATTTTAACTGTTTCAGAAATGGTATCTGAATATTCTCGAGGCCGATAAAGTCCAACCGCCAAAGTTAACCGATGAAGGGAAACTTTATACTCCAGCTGCTGTTGACTTATTTAGAATCCTTGGAGAACAAGTACAAATTGTTACAGAAAATAGCACAGAAATCATGTTATACAGAATTGCTTTATGCATCAATCAGGTATATATATACAAAATAAAACAATGTGTGTATATAAGATATTAATGCTATATGCTAAATAATTTATTTCAGGTAATGATTGATTTCCAAGAAGCTGTAAAAAAGAGTCTGGAAGAACCTGCTTCTGATATTGGTTTAGAACCATTATGTGCAATGGTTTGCTGCTTTCTGTGTTTATATATAATTATTTATATAAAATATAGATTAGATTAAACACGTGTTAGAGTCCACTCTAATTTTTGTTACAATGACAGATTAATAATAATTTGCGCTGTTATGATCTTGCAATGGAGCTTGGTTCTAGCACGATTGAAGCCCTTTCAGAATATTACGCAGATCAGGTTATTTTTTACATGAAAAGCCAAAACTATTCTATTCTGTGATCATGGTCAAACTAGTTTGACTTTTTGCAACAGGTTGATTTTGATGACACTTGTAAAGGCTTTCTGGAGGTTGCAAAGGTAAGTTATATTATTATTACGATTATAGTATTAAGTTAGCCTTGTGTAGAATTTTTAATATATATATTCATTAATTTTTTCTTATTGATATAGGAAGCTGTACATCAAACTGTCCTTTTCATATTTGATGACCCCGGGACACAGGAATTGGTGGTCAAACTTTATCATAAAGGTAATTTTTTTCTTTTTATCTTCGTCAATTTACCTTTTTATCGAATTATGGATTTTTACTGTGCATGCAGAGTGGAGTGAAGGACAGATTACTGAATCACTAGTGGAAACATTTGATGATTATTTCAAGGATATTAAGATGTAAGTTTCAAGCTATAACAATAGTATGTATTTTTGTAGGCCATGTGTTTTTAATCACGACATCATAATTTTCAGGTTTATTGAAGATAGATCATATAAGCGATTTGTTGATTCTTGTCTGGAACAAACAGTCATTTCTTACGTTGACCATCTTTTATCTCAGGTTTTTATATAATCTATCTTAAATTTTTTTTTGTCTACTTTTAGAGTTATTTTCTCTAGGATGTAAATAAAAGTAAATATTACCTTTTATTGTAGAAAAATTACATCAAAGAGGAAACGATCGAACGGATGAAACTTGATGAAAAGGTTCTTGTGGATTTCTTCACGAAACACACAAGCACTAAAGTAAGTTACCCTAAAACATAATAATCTGAATTACTGAGGTGGCAATTTGACATGTTTACTTATGACTGAGACATTTTTGTTGAACTTTTTTATTTTTCAACTCACTAGGCATGTAAACAAAAGTGAACCGTTGGACAGGATGTTTGTTTATTTAATAACGGACTTGAACAAAAATTTTTGTTCATTTAGATAAGCGAACGAACATGGACACATGTCACGTTAGTTTATTTATGTTCATGTACGTTCGTTTGCGTTCATTCCTCTAAATTCGTTTGTTTACGTTATTTAAGTTTGTTCGTTTCCATTGAATTTTTAAGGCTCATTACAGTTGAATCTAGTTTTAACAGCTTTTTTAGGCCCAACACATTGTTGTTCACATTTACTTTTAAGTGTGTGTGGAATGACTAGAATACTCTTTATGGTTTGGTGTGTGCAGAATGTTGAAAACAGACTGAGGATATTAATTGATTTGAGAGAGCTTGCCTCAGCCGAGAGCCCAGATACTTTCACTCTTGTTTATACAAATATTCTTGAACATCAACCCGACTGTCCAGTAAGTATAGTTCGATTATGTTTAATTTGGTAACTTATTCGTGAATTTAAATAGCTAATTTAAATCACTTTTAATGATGAATACAGCCTGAAGTTGTCGAGAAGATTGTTGGACTGCGTGAAGGAATTCCACGTAAAGATGCAAAGGAGGTATGCAATATGTTATGTTTGTTAACCTTAAATTCTGTCTTAACGAACACGTTTATTGTTGTCACAAAACCAGGTTGTACGCGAATGCAAGGAAATATATGAGAGTTCTCTCATAGATGGATATCCCGCGAGGAATGGTTTTGTGTTTTCCAAATTGAAGTCGCTCAACACATCAAAAATCACTAATATTTTCCGAAAGCTTCATTAGTTTCGTTAAGTTGGTGCTATATTCTGTGATTTATGATTTCACGTATGTATTTATGCTTAAATTAGGTGATACCATATTTTGAAACGATACAGAATATATGTTTTATTGTGTTTTTTCTTACAAACCCATAATTCATTTGAACAAAAGGATCGGTAAGAGAGTATCCGAGCAGATCCGGGTCATCTCCTACAACTTGGGCTGCAAGCTATATAGGGACCACCTACACATAAATCTTTTTAAAAAATGTGTATTTTAGAAATAAAATTAGGTTAATGGGGTGGTAAAAAAAAAGGAAAAAGGTTAATCCGCTATCCTCAATGGCGGTTTAGGAGAAAATGGAATATGTGATCCGCCATTCTGAAAAGCGGCTTACCTGACAACTCCTAATCCGCCATTCCCAATAGCGGATTAAGAGTACACCCAACCCATTTAACTCGTTAACCGGCGTTAGTTTTAACAAACCAAGTTAACCCAGTTAGTTTTTTAACAAACCAAACTAACCCCTTATCCTAATTATTATAACTTACATTAAATTTTGAATAGTTTTATAAAAGTAATGTTTTATAGTATCAGCCCATAAGAATCAAAACTTTGTTTTTAGTCGGATTGGGTTTGCTATCCAAAAGGGGGTTGCGGCGCAGCTTGTTGCCCGCTTACCTGCCACGTTATTGTAAATCGTTTGGATGTTTCTATGAAATATAAAAGTAAATTGAAATGTAAAGTACATGTTTTATAAAAGTAGTAATAATATTAAAAATATAAAATAAAATAAAATTAAAACAATAATAGTATTAAAAGCGTGAAACATGGAATAAATACACTGAAAAGCACTACTAATATTAAAAACATAAAACAAATAGAAACTCAAATACATGATAAAAAATACAATAATTAATTTTGTCGGTTTGGGCAATTGTTGATCCTGTGACTCGTTGTTTTACAACCAGAACACCTATGACCCGTGCTTTCCTCAGCGTAGCTGGCGTCCATCTCGTTATGCATCCTCCTCGCACGCCGTCTTCCCCTTAAGTTAGTTATCTTCGATGGTCCCCATGAATTCGCCAACCGGCGTACATCCAATCTTGTTTATGAGGCACCGGAAAATACTGGTTGCTGTATTGTGCACGATATGTTTCTGTATAAAACCTTGGATCAGCAGTTTTTCTTGGACTTTCACGTATGTGGTGGCAAACTGCAATTGCATGGCTACACGGGAACCGATAAATTTGCCACTTACCACACGAGCAGGTTCTTTCTTGGAATTCTACTGTATAAGGACTGTAGCCAGATTCGTCCGATGTTTATAGGGATGTCTCCACCATGGAAGATTGTCCACATATGGTGAGGAAAGTCCATTGAACAATTATACGCGGTTGTGTAGTGTATGTCGTATTGTTCAACTTCTCTTTAAATGTATATTCAACTAGTGCCTTTATTGGGAGCATCCTGGCACCACGTAACACATTGTTCATGCTTTCCGATATGTTCGTGGTGAGGTTACCCCATCGTCGATTCCCACGGTCATACAGGACTGTCCATTTTGTTTTATCTATTCCACGAGGTACCACCACACTTCTTTATTTGTTGCCTTAAGCTCATCCATCAGGCGATCATACTTTCTTTCTTGTGTTGTACTTCCGATCCCCCAACACATCCTTTTCAAGCTCACACTCTTGAACTTCGTCATGAAATTGCTTCTTACATGCCTTAGACAAAATCAATGGTAGGCGTGGGGTTGCTTCCAGGATTCTAAATTATACATGGCATGTTTTATACCCGCGTGCCTGTAAGAAATTACACACAACGTTCGCCTTGTGGGGTCTTCAACGTTCTCAGCAAATTGTTGAAGAAATCACTCCCATCTCTCGTTTGTTTATTCAACATTCTCAGCAAATTCTGAATAACGGAT